>NC_028452.1:28900583-29070656 GCF_000263155.2 Setaria italica
CCGAGCGTCGCACGGGACCCGAGCGCACGGGGGCCCAGGCGGCGGCGGTCGTGGCGCCAGGAGGAGTGACGGCAGGGAGTGAATGCGTCGGGGAGCGGGGACCGGCTGGAGGAGTGGCGCCAGGAGAAGTGGCGTCGGGTGCCAGGGAGAAGAAAGGAGGAGAGAGAGGAAGGAAGGAGGAAGAAGAAAGAAGAAAAGAAAGGAGAAGGAAAAGAAAGAAAAAGAAAAAGGGACGGGAAAAGAGAAAGGAAAAGGGGGGGAACCGGTGGCGTTCGCTTCACGCGGTTGGAGCATGCGCGCGGCGTGTGACGATGGCACACGGCGGAAAATACGGGCATGGATAAAATGATGGAGGTCGGCTTGGGTGCCGGGACGGCGAAATCGCCGGGAAGATTTTTGATTTCCGGGTGCTCAGCGGTAAAAAGATTTTAAAAGCGATTTTTTTTAACGGGTGAGTTCAGTTGGTGATTTCCGTGGATGTTACATAGATGCATGCCCTAGTTCCTTTGAAATGTACACTAGTCTGTTGGGTCGAGTAGATGCAATGCTTAAATAGGAATCGGTAAAAGCCGAGTGATTTCCTGTCACTCGCGAGTTATAGGAGTTGGTTGTTTTCTTCTGTTACAACTATAAGGACAATGGACGGGGTAGGGTTATGGTTAACTCTTTTGGTGGTCGGCTGATCGCCCCGTCTGTTTACTGAACCTGTTAAGGCCCGACAGTGGTGGTGTTCGTGATCAAGTGTTTGAAGGTACTAATCTCATACCCAGTATGGGATGGGGAAGCCTAGTACCTGATTAAACCTAAACGTGAGCGGTCGCTCCACTGTCCTTGGAACGAAGTTCCCCTGCGGCCGCACGTGGTGGCAAGTGTGGTCATAGAATGGCAGAGGCCGAGTTTGTGGAACCTTGCACCAAAGGAAGTGGACCCGACACAGGTTAGGGAATTGATAGGGAAGGCCGACACAGGAAGCGACCCTCGGTGGTGCGCGGATGTGGTGAGGTTAGGTTCACCATGCATGGTTAAAGAACTCGAATCGATTCGTCTGCCTCTCACAGTTTGAGACTGCTTGATCATAATACTACACTGAGTAATGAAGGAGTCTGACGATGACATGGTCTTGATGATGAGCTTATATACATAAAGTTGGATCTATGCTTGCTTAGTGTAAGTTGCGAACATAGATTGGTAAATGAACTTAGAATCTGAGCTAAAACTTTGAAAGCAAGGACCTAACATAGTCGCTTTTGGCAAATAAAACCCCTCAGCCAAAGAGCCGTGCATGTCTAGACATGGTGGAGTAGTTTTTTCCCACCGGTCGGTTAAGTCTTGTTGAGCTTAGCAGCTCAGCCTTGTTTGTGGCTTCTCTTTTCAGGTGAAGTTGCAGCTTCTGAGCTTGCTGCTGGCACTTGGCCACCCCAGCTCCCTCCGAGGTGGACGGTCGAGTGGGATCCTTCTTCGGACGGTGGGGAATGGGATCATTGATGTCCTGGCTGGCCTCACTAGGGACATCTGACCCCGACGAGTAGCTTCCGCTTTGTTTCAAACTTCTGTTGTTTCTTTCAACCTTTGTAAAACTCTGATTTTAACCAGTGGGTAACCTCTTGTTAATCTAATTCTGGACTTGTTGTATTCTCTGGAACCACTCACCTTCGTGTGGGTTATGCTAACTCGGTCCTGTCAAGTGGTTAAATTGGATGAAATCCGACGGCACATCGAGTTAACTTGATTAAAGCATGAGGATCGCATGTCAGGTGACTTAAGCGTGCTTTAGTTAAGTTAATCCGAAGTGGTTCCGCCACAACTACAAACCCAACCAAGCAAAACTACTGGGCTCTCGCCCTATTTCCTCGTGTATGGCTCAAAAGCTATATTACCCGCTGGCATCATGTGGCAATCACCTTCAGTCGAACAATACGATGAAGAACTAGCAGAAGAAACAAGGCGGACAGACCTAGACAGTCTAGAAGAAGCGAGATGCGCAACGCTAGTACAATCTGCCAGGTACCTTGACAGGTTAAGGCATTACCACGACCGCAACGTCAAGGAACGATCTTTCAACTTGGGCGATATGGTCCTCAAATGAATCCAAGACACATCAGGGTTGCATAAACTCAATTCACCATGTGAGAGTCCTTACATCGTATCAAAGGTTACGGGACCTGGATCTTACAGACTACAAGAGATCTCAGGAGAACAAGTACCAAACTCTTGGAATATAGAACACCTTTGTCGCTACTACCCGTAGCAGCACCCGAGTAATTGCTTCAAAGCAAAAACTCATGTCAACTACTCGAGCCAATAGCTCGACTACCGACTTCAAGTTACGCTACTCTTGACACAAGATTACCAACTCAATAGGCATTCCAGCTATGGTACAAAGCCTCAACGGTAGAGTAATTCTTTACTCAAGCCCGAAGAAACATCAACAAGTTACATACGAGTAAAGGTACTCGAAATACAAAAAGACTACAAGCAACTGCCTACTAGTGGGCTGCATTTAAGCCTCAGGCTTTTACAATATCACAAGGCCACTCAGGTCTGCCGACTACAATGGGGAGGGCCTACACGCAAGGAAGCTACGCAAAACGCAGCCATATCCAGGTCCTCTATCCGAGGCAACGCTAGGAACTCCTGCACCACCGCTGCCTTGACAGCGGCAACGATGAATCCCGCGCGCCACGCCAAGAGGGAACCAAGGATGCTCTTTTGCTAGCCTTGCCGAACCAACCCACTCTATGGCCACACCCATCACCTGTGAGTTCCAGCGCGTACTCCACTGGATCACGAGCTGTAAGATGAGGCGCGCGATGAAACCTCCTACGAGGATTCTTCTAGCATCGCGGCTATCCCTACGAGCGCTAGAGTCTATGGAGGGAAGGTGGTCTCAATCTACGAGGAATCTTCTAGCATCGGTGTACTCTTTGAAGGCTCTCTATACTCAAACAACAGCAACCGAAGGCAATCCATTGCTACCCAGAAACTTGATTCGAGTCGACCTCTAGGGGAATCTATTTATAGCCAAGTGCTACAACTACCACCCACCCAGGAGTTACTATGCGCCCGTGATCAATGAGTCTGACGACCTCTGACTCTACCCACGTGAAAGCATTCACGCTACAAAGGACAGTACACCCGTGCACCCCCAAAAAAGCAGAGTACTCGACAAACACCGCGACTACTCAAAACTCAGAACTACTCCAGCCAAGCATGGCCTGCGCTCAAAATGCATCATTGTCTCGGGGGCTTGGAGGAGTCCGACCCTCTACTCAGGGGTCGGGTGATACGAAGCCTTATGGTAAGGGGTCGGGCGCATCCGACCCTAGGACCAAGGGTTGGACGAGGTGGAGTTCCATCCTCAAAGGGTCAGGCATATCTGACCCTAGGACCTTGGGTCGGGCGAGACGGAGTGAACTACTCCTCGCCCACATCAAGACAACCACTTCAAGTAACAAAAGAATGGACAAGCATTCATTTCTCAGACAAAGTATCGTTCAGAGTACTCAGACGCTTACAAGAGTACATAAAAGTTCAAGGCTCCTCTAGAGATACAAATTCAGACATCTTGGACACGATTGGCTCTGCCTCCTCGAGGTACTGTGCATAAGCTTCTTCTGTGCAGTTGCGAGCAACACCGTCACCAGCCGCCGACAAATCTGCCCTCGGGTAATATGACTTGACCACAACAAGGACTTGTTTGCAAACAGCCTTGCAGAGGCCCGCCACCTTACCCGGGGCAACCATCAATCGCTCGACTAGTGATTGAGGTCCTGCGTCCTCTTCCAAGGGGGCAATGGCGTTCACCAAGTCTTGAGCTACAACCAGTCAACTCTTGGAGTTCGCCCCAAAGTCTTCCTATGGTCTGGACATGATCTCTGCATGCCACCATGGCTATGGCAAGCATCACCCCATTTTGAATCTTCCTGTCTCGCTGATGTTCGCAAGCAGTCTGTGCTTCTATCAGCGCGGCCCAAAGATGTTCAGCTTCATCGGCCACTCGATCGTGCGCGTTTCTCTAGTCAAGGAGTTGGCTACTCGCAGCAGCCTCTTGCCTCTTGAGCTCTACAAAAACAGCCAAGTTCAAACACAACCGACTACAGTCGGACATACTCGGAAGATACAATGTACTCACCTTGATACTTTTTATTCAAAGACTTGTAGCGGCTCTCCAGCTTCTGCTGCTAGACTTCATGATCTGACTGCTCCACAGCAAAGGATTTTGCTCGAGCTTCATGAACCCTCAAGGATTCTGTAAGTCGGGCACACTCCTGCTCCAATTGATGGCTACGTTCCTGAAGGGCCCGAGTGTGCAAAGCAACACGATCGGTCAAAGACCTTAAATTACTCAATCTATTCGACAAGCAAAGAAAACACACCTGGAAGCTTTGAAAAACATCAATAGCTCTCTGGAACTCTGACTCAGATGGAAGGCTGAGTATTGGACTTTGAGTACTCTTCGCAAGATGAGGAGCCGCACCCAAAGCAGTACCTAAAAAGATTATCATCAGTCACCTCAATGCTACGACTACAATACTAGGACTACGGATACATACCTGGAGCAGTAGGTTCTTTGGATTTTTCCACATCCACTACAGCCAGAGCTCCGCCAGTAGATGTCGACAAAGAAGCATTCCCAGAACCTGAAGCAGCGGAGGCGACCTCCACCGAGCGGATCACTTCTTGAAGCATAGACATGGTAGCTCCAAGGCGACCAGCGTCAACTCCGGATACTTCCTTGACAATAATATCCTCCAAGGGAGCAGAAAAAGTAGTCAGGGGATACGACTCTACTCCTGCCTCCACAGGGATAGTCTCCTCCACATCCCTACATCAGAGTACAAAGTCATTACACGACTTCAAGACAACTTGAAGATACACACCAAGGACAAACAAACTCACCGAGTTGAGCGTGGCGGCAACCGCACACGTTTCTTCTGGGCAACAGGCGGCCGAGTACTCGGTGCCACAGGAACAGCTGTTGGCGCTATCTTCTCGCCAAGACCTGGGAAACACAGAGTCAAGACTACAATACAACTCAGACTAACAAAACTAGTCGTGAAAGAAAGCTTACCACTAGCAATCACATTGGACAACAAAGAACCAGTAGCAACTACTGGCAACATTCCCTTCGCGACATCTGCTCCTCCAGCAGGCAAACCCAGGACTGCCTGGTCAGGGACCGGCAATGTGGTAGCCGACGGAGTCTGGGCTGTCAGCACGGGGGCTACTCCAGCATCCGCTGGCGGCACCTCCTCTAACACCTTCTCAACAGACGTAATACTGACGCCCGGGTCGGTCATGACTACTTCTTCAGAAGAAGCCTCATCACCACCAAACGCCGCATCACTGGCCTTTTGAAAAAGACAAAGTGATCACAAGATTACAAGTTCAAATCCATCAACTACAAGTGAGTACACGGCTACATACCTTGGTACTCTGAGACTTCTCAGGAGGAGAAGTCGAAGCAGACTTAGCAGCAGACCTCTTGCGGACTACTCTGTGTTTCTTCACAGGAGGAGAGGGCTCGTCCTCTGACTCCTCAACAACAGTTTCTTCTTCCGACTACGTCAAGTAGCTGGCAAGAACTCGGGACTACAAAAACAAGTCGACACTCACAACAAGAGCTCAAAAGTTCACATAGTACAAGTCAAGTGCAAGGACATACCACTTCTAGCTCATACAAAGCATCATACTGCCAAAGAGCTGCAGGTATAACTGGTACTCCTTGATAGTTCCTGAAGAACTTGGCCAGCAGTGCCTCCACATCATCGTCGGATATATCCTCAGCGGACATATGGGACGGGTTGTTGAATCCTGAGTACTCACCCCCTGAGTGATCCCATTTCTGAAGAGGATGAACCCTTCTCTTGAGAAAACTGGCCGCCACGTTAATCCCAGTCAGACCAAGTGCTTTCAACTCGGTAATCTGGCGCAGCAAATGGTCAAGCTCCGAGGTATCTTCAGGTTCGCTCACCCAGTTCTCTGCATGCTTCGGCGCGTGACCAGTAACCACCGGCAAGCGAGGATCATGGTTCCCAATATAGAACCACCTTTTCTTCCACTCCCCATGGGAGTCAGTCAAATTGTATTCAATATACGCGCCCGAGTTCCTGAGTTGGAACCAGGCGCCTCCAAAGACTTCCATCCTAAGTGCACTAGGCTGAGGTTTACAGCGAAACAATTTCCTAAACAGCTCAAGGCTCGGAGGAACTCTCAAGTAAACTTCACAGAGGTGTACGAAAATTGACATATGTAGTACACCATTAGGGTTCAAGTGAACAAGTTGAAGCTTATAGTACTCGAGGATACCTTTGAAGAAGTCGGAGGTGGGCATTGCCAACCCCCTCTCCACAAAGTGCGCAAGCATCACCATCTCGTTCGGATGTTCCTCGAACTGCCACGCATTCGCAAAAGCAGGGCGCCACTCGAGTACCTCCTTCATCTGCAGAAGCTTGGCGTCGACTAGTGCCTGAACGGCCTCCTCCTTCATCATCGAATGTTGCCACATTGCTCCAGGTGGCGGCGGCATAGTCTATTTCTGTGGCGGATCCACTTCGGATTAGCTTGATTTAGACAGGGTTAAGCCGCCTAACATGCGACACTCCTGCCTAAGCCGAGTTAACACGAAGTGCCGTCGGATTTCATCCGATTTAACCACTTGAACAGGATCGAGTTTTAGCAACTCACACGAAGGTGAGTGGTTCCAGAGAATACAACGAGTCCAAAGAGTTAGACAAATTTACCGATTTAGTTCGACCATAAAATCCAACATCAGAGTTTTACAGGATTCCAAGAAACAACAGAGAAAAACTCTAGCGGAAGACTTCGTCGGGGTCGGACATCCCTGGTGAGACCAACCGGGACATCACTGGTTCCTCTCCTCGCCGTCCGAGGAAGGATCCCACTCGACCGTCCAGCCTGGCGGAAGCTGGGGCGACCAAGCACCAACCAGAGAGGGGTCGGGAGCAGCAACTCCACCTGAAAAACAGGAGCAACAACAAGGCTGAGCTACTAAGCTGAACAAGACTTAACCGACAGGAGTAAAACTACTCCTCCTTCTAGACATGCAGGGCTTTTTGACTGAGGGGTTTGTTTGCCAAAAGCACTAAGTAACCCTATTTTCCAGTTTTAGCTCCGGTTCTAGGTTCATTTGCCAGTCTAGGTTGTGCAACCTATTCTAAGCATTCATAGAACCAAACAAGATGTGTAGATATATCAATCAAACATGTCATCATCAGATTCCTCATTTACTCAGGGTGACATAGCGATCAAGCAGTCTCAAACTGTGAGAGGCAGACGAATCGATTCGAGTTCTTTACCCATGCATGGTGAACCTAGCCTCACGACATCCGCGCACCCAGAGGTCGCTTCCTGTGTCGGCCTTCCCCATCAATTCCCTAACCCGTGTCGGGCCCATTTCCTTTGGTGCAAGGTTCCACAGACCCGGCCTCTGCCGTCCTGTGACCACGCTTGCCACCACGTGCGACAACTAGCAGGGGAAACTCCATTCCAAGAACAATGGGGCGACCGCTCACGTCTAGGTTCAATCAGGTACTAGGCTTCCTCATCCCATACTAAGTATGAGGCTAGTACTTTCAAACACTTGATCACGAACACCACCACTGTCAGGCCTTAGCAAGATTTCATAGACAGACGGGGTGACCATCCATCCACCAAAGAGTTACCCAAAACCCTGCCCCGTCCATCGTCCTTATAGTTGTAACAGAAAGATAGACATCCAACTCCTACAACTCGCGAGTGACAGGAGATCACTCGACTTTTACCGTCTCCTAGTTAAGCAAGGCGACTACTCGGTCCAACAACTAGTGCTCAGATCATGGGGACAACTAAGTTATGCATCTAGGGTTTCACACAACTCCTATACGTAAATGCACAAGCATGTTACAGAAGGCATGCGCAAGTCTGGCAAAACACGTAGGATTTTCATGCAATCGGGGCTTGCCTTCAAGCAAGGAGGACGGGAACTGCTCGACTTCGGGGGCGACTTCGGCTTCAGCGGGCAGGAACTCAGCTACAGCTTCTTCTTCTGGCGACGGGTGAAGCTCGTAGAAGCCGTCAGTGAGGTGCAGCTCTACACGAATGCAATGCAAGGGTTAGCATAGACAGTTATTTCAACAGCAACACTGGCTTGCCTGAGCCCAGAAACTCGCGACAAAGAGCAGGAGGTTATGGTGGTTCAAGAGAGCTGATGATGATCAAGAGGTAAGGGTAGGAAAGGAACTCATGATCTGATCCTTGAACTAGAGGATGTGGTAAACTAGGGGTCCTTAGGTGCAAGCGCTGAAGGGTTCCCAAGTTTTACACATACACCCTCGGGTTTAAGAAAAAGATCACAGACAAGCCCTCGGGCGAGGCGGATAAAGGTCGGTGGAAAAGACAGGGTCGGGCGAGATGGAACCGGGGTCGGGCGGATAGGAGGGGTCGGGCGAGGCGGACTGGGGTCGGCAACTCACCTTCTTCCTGAAAGGAAAGCTTGGGGTCGGGAAGAAGCAGACTTGGGCGGAGGGACTAAAGCTTCGAACAAGGGCTAAGACTGGGAATGCTACAGCGGCGGCGGTGCTTCTTGCAGATCACAAGAGAGCTTTTACACAGCTCGGAGGAGCAAGCTGCTGGGTGACTTGGAGAAAACTGAGAGAGAATCTGAGAGAAGAACTCCCCAAGAACTTGGTGGGTGGCGCTAGGAGCTTGAGCAGGGAGCGAGAGAAAGCTGATGGCAACAATGGCGGAGGGAACTCCGGTGGCTGGTGCATCCCTTTTATAGCCGCTGGGACAGAGGAAAGGAAGCGGCGCGGGAGAGAGAGAAGGGGAGCGGCGCGAAGGCCGGGGAGAAACAATGGAGTGCTCTGCCGGGGCGACGATTGAGTGAAGAGGGCGGTGGTGCAGGGCTCCAGGGGTGACGCCAGCGATCATTGCGTTCTGCCGTCAGGGCGGCGTAGGAGCGGGTAGACCGGTGGTTGAGATTTGGCAGAAGGCGGGCGTCGCCGTGCGGAAGATTTGATAGAAGCGACCGGTTTAACGGCGCTAGAATCGAGGGCGCACAGGTGAGAAGACAGGCAGCTGCGGGCGCGGGCGAGAGCGCGGAACAACAGATTGTCGGGCGGCTTCTGACAGAGCGGGGGAAAGGAGCTGTCGCGGCTGCGGTCGGGGTTGGCGATGGAGGAATCGTTGTGTAGCGGAGACCGGGCGGCGCGACTGTGGCTGAAGGGACGGAAAAGACGGGCGACATCGGGCTTTGGGGCCGGGATCTGGCAGCGTGATGATGGGCGCGGGAGGCGAGGTTCTGCAGAAAGGGGTCAGAGGGCTTCCGCTGCCATTGGGGAAGGGGGCGCGAGAACCCACTTGGTTGCTTGCCGGAGACAAAACTGAGCGGCGGGCGTCGGAGAAGACGAGCCACGCGTCAGGAAGACTCTGAAGCGGGCATGCAACTCGAGTGCGGCTGTCGCGGAGGATCTGGGAAAAAGATCTTGCGGGTCCACCGGTGGATAGAACGGACGGTTGAGGAGGATTTGCAGGATCCGACGGTGGGCTGAGCTCGCCGGGGTCGGGAGAGGAACGAAGCGGAGAGGGGTCGGATCTCAGGGGTCGGAACTGAGCAGATAGCTGAGCACTTAGGCGCGGTCACGCAAGACAAATGACTAAGGTCAAGGGCTCCGATCAAGACTAACTGGGAAGGTTTAGGGGTCGGTCATTACAGCCTACCCCTCTTAAAAAGAATCTCGTCCCGAGATTCAGGGATCAAGGGGGTGTGCTATCCTTACCTCCTCGATGGGATAGAAAACCTGGGAAACGCTTGTTCAGATATTCGTCCGTTTCCCATGTTGCTTCATCTTCGGTGTGGTTTCTCCAGAGAATCTTGTACATCTTTACCACTTGGCGTCGGGTGTGCCTTTCCTTCTGGTCAAGAACTCAATCTGGGTACTCGGCATAGGTCAGGTCGGGCTCTACTTGAAGCTGTTCTTGCTCTAAGATCTCTGCTGGAACTCGGACACATTTCTTTAGTTGAGACACATGGAAAACATCGTGTATGGCCGATAGCTATTCTGGGAGTTGGATCCGGTAAGCAACGGGTCCACATATCTCCACAATCTCATAAGGGCCAATATAGCGGGGAGCTAACTTGCCTTTTATTCCAAACCGTTGCACTCCTTTGGTCGGGGAGACTCGAAGGTACACATGATCACCAAGGTCGAACTACAGGGGTCTTCTTCGCCGGTCAAAGTAACTCTTCTGTCGAGATTGGGCAGCCTTGAGATTAGCTTGAATTACCTTTACTTGTTCTTCGGCTTCTGCCACTAAGTCAGGGCCATAGACCTGTCTTTCTCCTGGTTGGGACCAGCTCAAGGGTGTCCTGCATCTCCGGCCATACAGGGCTTCGAACGGTGCCATCTTCAAACTGGCCTTGTAACTGTTATTGTAGGAGAATTCTGCTAAGGGCAGACACTTGTCCCAATTCTTGTCATAGTGGATAACACAAGCTCTTAATATGTCTTCGAGGATCTGATTGACTCTCTCGGTTTGACCATCGGTTTGAGGATGATAGGTTGAGCTTCGGATGAGCTTGGTGCCCATGGATGCTTGTAGTTGCTCCCAAAAACGTGCCACAAACTGAACTCCTCGATCAGAGACGATGGTCTTGGGTACACCATGTAGGGAAACTATGCGGTCGAGGTACAACTCTGCATACTGCTTGACGGTGTAGGTAGTGCGAACAGGAAGGAAGTGGGCGGTCTTGGTCAGACGGTCCACTATAACCCATATGGAATCATATCGTTGCGTTGTAAGGGGTAATCCAACTATGAAATCCATGCTGATGTCTTCCCATTTCCAAGAGGGAATAGGTAGCGGTTGCAGGGTACCTGCTACCCTTAAATGACTGGCTTTGACACGTTGACAGGTGTCACATTCTGAAACATACCGAGCCATCTCGGGTTTCATCCCACTCCACCAAAAGGTTTGACGGAGATCATGGTACATCTTATTGCTGCCCGGATGGATTGAGAACTTGGAGAGATGAGCTTCATCTAGGATTTGCTTTCTCAGCTCGGGGTCGGCAGGTACAACTAGTCGGGTTCCGTAATGCACGCCTCCCATTTCGTCCTGTCGGAATTGCTTATCTCCCTCATCCTTTACTGAGATCTTACTGAGGATCCGTTGTATTTCCTTATCTCTTACTTGTGCTGACCGAATTTGGTCTTCCAACACTGAGTCAAGGATGATGTGACCAAGGGTTCCTCGAGAAACAATCTCCAAACTGAGTTTTCCCATCTCGTGACACAAAGTCTTGGTGAAGGCTGCTGACAACAAGCAGTTGCAATGGTGTTTGCGACTGAGGGCATCGGCTACCACATTGGCTTTGCCGGGATGATAGTGCACTTCCAATTCATAATCCTTTATCAGCTCCAGCCATCTTCTCTGGCGCATGTTGAGGTCGGCCTGAGTGAAGATGTACTTGAGGCTCTTGTGGTCGGTGTAGATGTTGCAGCGAGCTCCCATTAGGTAGTGCCTCCATATCTTCAAGGCATGTATCACTGCTGCCAACTCAAGGTCATGGGTCGGATAGCTTAGCTCATGAGATCGTAACGCCCGTGAGGCATAGGCAATGACTCGATTGTCTTGCATAAGAACACATCCAAGTCCAGTGCCAGAGGCGTCACAGTATACGTCATACGGCCTAGAGGGCTGAGCCAAAACTGGGGCTGTGGTCAGCAAGTGCTTCAGGGTCTTGAAGGCTTCTTCACACTTGCTGTCCCACACAAATTTGACCTCTTTCTTCAACAACTCGGTCATTGGCTTAGCTATCTTGGAGAAATCCGGTATGAAACGCTGATAGTAGCCGGCCAGTCCAAGGAAACTTCTGATCTGGTGTACTGAGGCAGGAGACTTCCATTCCATGACTTCTTGCACCTTACCGGGGTCAACGACGATACCATCCTTGGAGATAGTGTGTCCCAAAAACTTAACACTATCTAACCAGAACTCACACTTGGAGAACTTGGCATAAAGCTGGTGATCTCTTAGCCGTTGGAGAACTACATGAAGATGGTCGGCAGGCTCTTCTTTCCTCTTCGAGTACACTAGGATATCATCAATGAACACCACTACAAACTTGTCCAGCTCGGGCATGAACACCGAGTTCATGAGGTACATGAAATAGGCGGGTGCATTGGTGAGTCCAAAGGACATGACTAGGTACTCGTATAGTCCATATCTGGTAGAGAAAGCTGTCTTGGGTATGTCGTAGGGTCGAATCTTTATTTGGTGATAACCAGAACGAAGATCGATCTTGGAGAACACTTTTGCTCCGGCTAACTGATCGAACAAGACATCAATGCGTGGCAGTGGGTACTTGTTCTTGACTGTCACAGCATTGAGGGGTCGGTAATCCACACACATACGTAGACTGCCATCCTTCTTCTTCACAAACAGGGCAGGGCAACCCCAAGATGAGGTGCTGGGTCGGATGAAGCCTTTTTCCAACAGATCATGCAACTGGGTCTTCAACTCGGCTAACTCAGCGGGTGGCATCCGATAGGGTCTCTTAGATATTGGGGCTGTGCCAGGAATCAACTCTATGGAAAACTCCACTTCTCTATCAGGTGGCATACCCGGCAAATCTTCTGGAAACACATCAGGGTACTCACAGATAACAGGGAGGTCTTCTAGACGGGCTCCCGATAGGGGGTAGGCACAAGGGAACGAAGACTCAGGATGGGTCAAGGATAGGGTAGAACTGCCATGGGAGAGTGAGCTGATGCAGAGGGACCGGGCTGATGTATCTAGAACCACATGATGTCAGGCCATCCAATCCATACCAAGGATGACATCTATACCTTCTAGATTAAGGATGATAAGGTTTTCCTTAAAGAGGGTGGGGCCTAGCTGGAGAGGTATAAGAATAACAATCTGATCCGATGTTATCCTTCCTCTAGGAGTGGCGATCACATAAGGTTCCTTAGTGTGACCGACACTTAGCCCACATCTTTCCCTAGCCTTACTCCCGATAAAGCTATGAGAGGCTCCCGAATCAAACAACACAGCAACAGCTTGATTTAAAATAAGGAAGGTACCCGTCATTATTGGCGCACCTTCGGGGAGCTCGGTCAAGCTGGTGTAGTTGAGCCGGCCTTGTCGGACTTGTACCTTGGGCCTTCTTCCTCTGGCTGCCATGGTGTTCTGACCTTGCTGTTGATTCTTGTTCCTGGGGCAGTCCTTTGCAAAATTCCCTTCATTGCCGCAGGTAAAACAACGGTTACTGGCTGCAGGGTGGGGTGGTGTTGGCAGGGTCGGCCGGGGCACCTGCGGTTGGAAGCCGGGAAAACGAGACGTTGTTGCGGGCGGGGGTCGGGCGATCCATCTCCCTGACTGTTGGGGTCTGCCAGGGGCTTGCGGAGGAACCATCCTGAACCTTCGAGTCGGCGGACTCGGAAATGTCACAGAAGCTTTCCTCTTCTGGTCGGCCTTGAGAGCTTGCATGCAGTCCTCCTGAGAGATGGCCAGGTTGACCAACTCATTGTAGGTATCCACCTTGATGGGGTTCAACCTTTCCCTGAGCTCCAAGCTCAGCCCTCGGCGGAATCTGTCCCGCTTCTTCTCGTCTGTGTCCGCATGATAGCCGGCATAACGGCACAGGTCGTTGAAAACTTGAGCGTAATGCAGCACATCTCAAGTTCCTTGGGTGAGGGCCAGAAACTCGTTGAGCTTGCGCTCCAGGAGACCTTCTGGAATGTGATGCGCCTTGAACGCCGTCTTGAACTCATTCCAACTGACCACGTGGCCAGCCGGCAGCATGGCATGGTAGTGATCCCACCAAAGCCGCGCGGAGCCACGCAGCTGCTGAGCTGCAAATCAAGCCTTGTTGTTGTCGGGGCATGGAGCGGTGAGAAGCTCGAACTTGGATTCGATCGTACGAACCCAGGCGTCAGCATCGAGCGGTTCTTGTGTCTTTTGGAACAAAGGGGGCTGTGTCCCCAGAAAGTCCTCATACCGTGCAATGTGTGGCTGCTGCTGAGCTCTTCCACCATGTGGCTGTTGCTGTTATCCTTGCACAAGATGCCTTAGCAGCTCAGTTTGAGGTGCTAGTATTGCCTCCAGTGGAGATGAAGGCGGGGGCGGGGGAAGATCCTGTCGCTGATCGCTACTGCCGGGCACAAAACCAGACCTAGTGCGATGCGCCATCTGCAAGAGTTAACGCTCCATTAAACTCATAACCTCAGAGGGACTCCAACAAATGGAACGTATAAATTAATTCCTTTAATGCGACTCTTGCCAATGGTGCAACACGCGTCCTTACAAGGAAAACACACTTTTCCCATTCTCAGAGTAGATGACATTTATCTTGACCTGGTACTCAACTTCAGGCAACACATGTCATATGCAGACTCCTATGGTCCAACTCAAGCCAAGGGGTCGGGCTAGGCGATCCTTCCGAGAGAACAAGGGGTCGGCAACGATCCCTACTTAAAAAGGTCGGACGGGGTAGAAACTGCCTCCAAGGGTCGGCGCACTCTGCCTCACAACTGGGGTCGGCCAACTGAACAGGCTCCCCGAAAAACAGCATATGGTCATGGCGCAACTTACTTAGCCTAGCATCCATACTATGCACAGATGAAAAAGGCCAAGCAACAGCATTAACTTTATATACAACGGTGTTCCAAACACGGGGAGTACTCAACTCTAGGCTAACCTATTACAACTTTTCCAAAACTTAGGCTGCCGAGGAGTACACGAAAGAATGATCCCTTGAGGAACCGCAATCTACCAATGGACACTATGAGTCGGAGAAGGGGCGCCATCTTCCTCTATATCCATGCTGGACGCTCCCTCATCCTCCTCAGGGTCCTCCTGAGCTTCGAGCTGCATGTTGAGGGCATGCATATCTTCGAGCTTAGCTTGATGCTCCTCCAGATGGGCATTGGCAACTGCCAATTCCATTTCCACCTCCATCTTCTCCTCCGAGAGCTCTATCATGCCGTCCACGAGGTCGGCGACTTCTCCTTCAAGCTCGGAGATCCGATCTTGCATGTCGTGGATCTGGATACCATGTTGGATCAGCTGGTAGGTTTGGCCTACCATATCTCTTCTTGCTGCCTGGAGGTACCCGTGAGTATCTGCTGCCGTCCGGGCGAAGAGAGTCATGGCTCTCCCCTGAAGCTCTATCAACCGGTAGAGAGCTGACATGCACCTGATATTGGTGGATATGGTGACCATGGCGCATGTGGTGGCTAGCACTTCGATGTTCCCGACGCGGTCAAGCCATGCCGGGTCCAGCCGGTTCCTGACGGGGAAGAGGCCGATCGGGTCGAGCGTGATCTCTACAGGATGCAGCTGACAGAACTGGGTGAGCAACTGAAGGGCGGCAGACTCCCATGTATCTTCAGGAGCGAGGCCATAGGCTATTATGCCGAAAGGGGGCCAGTCGGGCCGTGCAGGGGGAGGGGGTACCAACGCCTGCACTTGGCACGTCTGGATGCCCTGCTCCAGATATAACCGCCCGGCATACAAGGGTGGGGACTGGTACCCAAACCACTTCAACGTATCCCACAAAATCACGGGGAATCCCTCGAAATGTAGACACGTCGATTGGAAGGTACCGTCCGCTCCAAAAAGAACATGTCCGGGAACAGCCATCTGGAACCAAGAACCAAAACCACGTGAGATAGACTCCAAGGATCAGGGGTCGGACAGAGAAGCATTCGGTTGTAATCGAGGGCAACTGAAAGAAACAAGAAATCCTTAGATCCAAAGAACTCTTCCGAACAAGGTTGCTGTTGAGAGGGAAACATTACAAGTTTTTAGGTATGACGCATGCACGGCCTACCTTACGCTTAACCAAAAACAACTGCCCGAACTCGGGTCTTACGCGGTCAGTGCCGGTGACAAGGCAACAATTACGTCTCTCCCTATAATAACTAGTCGGTTCTAACAACGTCTCCTAGCGAACGCGGTTAGCGTACCTGCAGAAAAACACCACACACGAACCCTTCATGCCAGCACCCACGAAAGCGTTCCCAAACATTACCGCTCACTATAGGAACGGCACCCATGCGTTTAAGGCTGCATGGACAGCACTCAACCGTGGAAATAGGTTCCCTTTGAATGGAACCATATAACCCTTCGCATACTCGTGATGCGGAATCGGCACACGTATGACAAACGTGGCGAACCAACCGTGCTGATAGGTTCGTTGGAATCGAACCGTACCAACCTTCGTATGGAGCACATACGGAACCTGCGCACGTGTGATAGACGTGGGCGATAACAACCGCGAAGATAGGGTCCTTTGAATGGAACTCCCTATCAACCCTCGCATGCTCGCGATGCGGAACTCGGCACACGTATAATAGACGTGGCGAAGTGCTGGAAGGGTTAGCAAAATAACCAAGTACTTATTAGTCACCTAAAACAACCCCAAAATCCCCTAGGGCCTCTCATACTAAAGTCATCCTTAACGGTCATACGAGATTTTCAAAAGTTTCTTGCAACTTTTATCTTTTCAAAGAAGTGTGTAGGGCTTGTTGGGTTCTCTGAAATGCTAAAAACCGCTCTGATACCAGCTGTGGCGGATCCACTTCGGATTAGCTTGATTTAGACAGGGTTAAGCTGCCTAACATGCGACACTCCTGCCTAAGCCGAGTTAACACGAAGTGCCGTCGGATTTCATCCGATTTAACCACTTGAACAGGATCGAGTTTTAGCAACTCACACGAAGGTGAGTGGTTCCAGAGAATACAACGAGTCCAAAGAGTTAGACAAATTTACCGATTTAGTTCGACCATAAAATCCAACATCAGAGTTTTACAGGATTCCAAGAAACAACAGAGAAAAACACTAGCGGAAGACTTCATCGGGGTCGGACATCCCTGGTGAGACCAACCGGGACATCACTGGTTCCTCTCCTCGCCGTCCGAGGAAGGATCCCACTCGACCGTCCAGCCTGGCGGAAGCTGGGGCGACCAAGCACCAACCAGAGAGGGGTCGGGAGCAGCAACTCCACCTGAAAAACAGGAGCAACAACAAGGCTGAGCTACTAAGCTGAACAAGACTTAACCGACAGGAGTAAAACTACTCCTCCTTCTAGACATGCAGGGCTTTTTGACTGAGGGGTTTGTTTGCCAAAAGCACTAAGTAACCCTATTTTCCAGTTTTAGCTCCGTTTCTAGGTTCATTTGCCAGTCTAGGTTGTGCAACCTACTCTAAGCATTCATAGAACCAAACAAGATGTGTAGATATATCAATCAAACATGTCATCATCAGATTCCTCATTTACTCAGGGTGACATAGCGATCAAGCAGTCTCAAACTGTGAGAGGCAGACGAATCGATTTGAGTTCTTTACCCATGCATGGTGAACCTAGCCTCACGACATCCGCGCACCCAGAGGTTGCTTCCTGTGTCGGCCTTCCCCATCAATTCCCTAACCCGTGTCGGGCCCATTTCCTTTGGTGCAAGGTTCCACAGACCCGGCCTCTGCCATCCTGTGACCACGCTTGCCACCACGTGCGACAGCTAGCAGGGGAAACTCCGTTCCAAGAACAATGGGGCGACCGCTCACGTCTAGGTTCAATCAGGTACTAGGCTTCCTCATCCCATACTAAGTATGAGGCTAGTACTTTCAAACACTTGATCACGAACACCACCACTGTCGGGCCTTAGCAAGATTTCATAGACAGACGGGGCGACCATCCATCCACCAAAGAGTTACCCAAAACCCTGCCTCGTCCATCGTCCTTATAGTTGTAACAGAAAGATAGACATCCAACTCCTACAACTCGCGAGTGACAGGAGATCACTCGACTTTTACCGTCTCCTAGTTAAGCAAGGCGACTACTCGGTCCAACAGCTAGTGCTCAGATCATGGGGACAACTAAGTTATGCATCTAGGGTCTCACACAACTCCTATACGTAAATGCACAAGCATGTTGCAGAAGGCATGTGCAAGTCTGGCAAAACACGTAGGATTTTCATGCAACCGGGGCTTGCCTTCAAGCAAGGAGGACGGGAACTGCTCGACTTCGGGGGCGACTTCGGCTTCAGCGGGCAGGAACTCAGCTACAACTTCTTCTTCTGGTGCCGGGTGAAGCTCGTAGAAGCCGTCAGCGAGGTGCAGCTCTACACGAATGCAATGCAAGGGTTAGCATAGACAGTTATTTCAACAGCAACACTGGCTCGCCTGAGCCCAGAAACTCGCGACAAAGAGCAGGAGGTTATGGTGGTTCAAGAGAGCTGATGATGATCAAGAGGTAAGGGTAGGAAAGGAACTCATGATCTGATCCTTGAACTAGAGGATGTGGTAAACTAGGGGTCCTTAGGCGCAAGCGCTGAAGGGTTCCCAAGTTTTACACATACACCCTCGGGTTTAAGAAAAAGATCACAGCCAAGCCCTCGGGCGAGGCGGATAAGGGTCGGTGGAACAGACAGGGTCGGGCGAGACAGAACCGGGGTCGGGCGGATAGGAGGGGTCGGGCGAGGCGGACTGGGGTCGGCAACTCACCTTCTTCCTGAAAGGAAAGCTTGGGGTCGGGAAGAAGCAGACTTGGGTGGAGGGACTAAAGCTTCGAACAAGGGCTAAGACTGGGAATGCTACGGCGGCGGCGGTGCTTCTTGCAGATCACAAGAGAGCTTTTACGCAGCTCGGAGGAGCAAGCTGCTGGGTGACTTGGAGAAAACTGAGAGAGAATCTGAGAGAAGAACTCCCCAAGAACTTGGTGGGTGGCGCTAGGAGCTTGAGCAGGGAGCGAGAGAAAGCTGATGGCAACAAGTGCGGAGGGAACTCCGGTGGCTGGTGCATCCCTTTTATAGCCGATGGGACAGAGGAAAGGAAGCGGCGCGGGAGAGAGAGAAGGGGAGCGGCGCGAAGGCCGGGGAGAAACAATGGAGTGCTCTGCCGGGGCGGCGATTGAGCGAAGAGGGCGGTGGTGCAGGGCTCCGGGGGTGACGCCAGCGATCATTGCGTTCTGCCATCAGGGCGGTGTAGGAGCGGGTAGACCGGTGGTTGAGATTTGGCGGAATGCGGGCGTCGCCATGCGGAAGATTTGATAGAAGCGACCGGTTTAACGGCGCTAGAATCGAGGGCGCACAGGTGAGAAGACAGGCAGCTGCGGGTGCGGGCGAGAGCGCGGAACAACAGATTGTCGGGCGGCTTCTGACAGAGCGGGGGAAAGGAGCTGTCGCGGTCGTGGTCGGGGTTGGCGATGGAGGAATCGTTGTGTAGCGGAGACCGGGCGGCGCGACTGTGGCTGAAGGGACGGACAAGACGGGCGACATCGGGCTCTGGGGCCGGGATGTGGCGGCGTGATGATGGGCGCGGGAGGCGAGGTTCTGCAGAAAGGTTGCAGAGGGCTTCCGCTGCCATTGGGGAAGGGGGCGCGAGAACCCACTTGGTCGCTTGCCAGAGACAAAACTGAGCGGCGGGCGTCGGAGAAGACGAGCCACACGGTAGGAAGACTCTGAAGCAGGCATGCAACTCGAGTGCGGCTGTCGCGGAGGATCTGGGAAAAAGATCTTGCGGGTCCACCGGTGGATAGAACGGACGGTTGAGGAGGATTTGCAGGATCCGACGGTGGGCTGAGCTCGCCGGGGTCGGGAGAGGAATGAAGCGGAGAGGGGTCAGATCTCAGGGGTCGGAACCAGGCAGATAGCTGAGCACTTAGGCGCGGTCACTCAAGACAGATGACTAAGGTCAAGGGCTCCGATCAAGAGTAACTGGGAAGGTTTAGGGGTCGGTCGTTATAATTTCATCGGCCCCACCTTCGACGCTGGCAGCACCAGTTCCTTCCCCTTCTTGGACTTCACCTTGCCCGCCACTGGAGCCTTGCCTTGGACTTTCTCGGGTTTCTTCCCCATCTTCTTGGTGCGCATCCGTCAGCTTCACTCGCAGTCAAATGGACTCAACCTCGATCCTCTCTCAGAGGAGCAGTAACGGTGGCGGTGGCACTAGAGAATCACAGCGGAGGAAAATAGGAACAGAAAGGTGGGGAAAGAAGAGAAACAGATCTGCTACAGCGGGGCATAAACCTAACTGAAAGGGGGCCCTCCAGTTATATCTCTGCCACCTCCAGATTCCAAGCGTCAGTTACGCAACGGATGAATTTTTAGCAGATTAATTGCCTTAAACACACAACGGCTACTCTTTGCAACAGGTTTTTAACCACTTCAATGACAAAAAATTGCCTGCCTTAAAGACACAACGGCTACTCTTCTCAACGGGTTTTTGACCACTTCAATGACAAAAATCACCTAAGTGCTCGGGGGCTGCGGGTACCGTACCCGATGGTCAGAATTTTCTTTTTCATACTACCGAGAGTAAAACAGCTAAGAAGCAGGATTGACCCTAAGCCTGACTCTTCAACTCAACCTAAGGCTCGGGGGCTACTAAATATGGATTGCGATTGTCATCGCACTACCATATAAAATTCTCGGAATAAGAAGCAAGTCAAAGGAACAAGAAGAGTACCTTCCAGCCACATGACAGTACTCGAGCACTTCGGACACTCCTACCTCTACGACAAACTACTCGGATAGTGCCCACAGTACTCGAGACTGTGGCGCACGACTAAAAAGTACTCGGGGCCTTGTTGGGCATGCATCCCAGGCCCACGAGTAGACCCTGGACGGCCCACTAAGGGACGTACTCGGATATGATCAAGACAAGGGGATAGGCGTATCCCACTCGGACTAGTCAAGTATGTGTATGGAAAACTACTCGGGCCATACTGAGTAGAACTCTGTAATAGTACTCGACTAGGATTCGTACTTGTAACCCTATCCTCCCGTGCATATAAGGGCAGGCAGGGACCTCCCTCAAAGAGAACAACTCCAGTTCATCCAAGATCAATACAAACACACAAGATGTAGGGTATTACGCGATCTAGCGCCCCGAACCTGTCTAAATCGTGTTCCTTGCATCATCATTGATTCCTTGATTCTCGACGATCCTTACCGCATAAAAGACCACCTAGGGTACCACCTAGGTGGGTTACCGGTCTAAAACACCAACACTAGCTCCTGAAATTATTCTCTTAGATCGCTCAATGTGTATGTTCCTCATTAATTTGCCTTTCTTCACCCTACTTATAATAACACTTATGTGGAGCTCAAGGTAGGGATAAAGGTGAGGCATACCTACATCACATATGTTGCAAAGCCAAAGATCGGATCCAAATAGAATACAAGTCATACAATCTGATCAAGATGTGCAAGTGTGTGGATGGAATATGGTGGAAAGGTGTATGGACTCGTTTTGTATGATTCCATCTCTCAACTTTTGGATATGGGTTATCTTTTTCTCTTTCTATTTTTTTCTTTTTTTCTTCTTTTTTTGATCATGCTTTGAGAATGGCTTTATTTCTTTTTGCATAGCCCATGTCTCTTTAGAAAGGATACATTTGGAGAGAGAGGTCACACCACATGTGGAGCTTTATTTGGTGGATGGATGGGATGTTACTAGCTTCCAGTGTAGAAGTCTAGTATGTGGAAGTGGGGTGTACGTGATCTTGATCATGAAAGTATGAAGAATATTCCACAAGGGTCACAACAATTAGGCAAAGCTCAACATAATAGCAAGTGTTGGTATATTTAACGATCATGAATAAATCCGTAAGCGCACGGATATACCGTTGTAGAATTTCACCCAAGAGTATTCCCAAGGGTATTATATTTCCCAAAGGAAGGTGGGTAGGTCAAAAGAGTTTACTATGCATATGAGTATACCATAGATGGATAGAGATAACACTCAAGGCAAGGGTAAGATAATGGTAGCAGAGTAGTGTGACACACACAGGAATCATCTCAAGATAACTAAGCTAGAGAGAAGGACTAAGAGTTCATATGTACTTCCTATATATTGCATAGATCATACAAGCATAACATATATACATATTGTATAGGACTCAGGCCTATGCACCTAGGCACACACGGGGAGACAGTACCCGTACCGGTTTCGCTCAGCAAAATTACTGCTAATTTCCAAACTCCTACAGCGTACTCGAATGTGGGGGATTATGAAGGACGGACAGGGCTGTCACCACCTGCCGCTTACCCCTAGCAACCCATGGGGAAAACTCATATCCAATGAAACTAATCAATCCAAGGACCATGCTTGCATTGTTAACAACACTCTAGCCGACCCGAGCTATTGTGACAAGGGCTGAAGCCACCATAAGCATGGCCATTGAACTGATGCTGTAGCATAGATCAACTAAGTTATACAAGGTATATACGCATACAGAGTATGTATTGAAGCATGGTCTCAAGGCATACATGAGAGTATATAAGCTTATACAATGCTAGGAAGAGCAGACGACTAGCATACGAGAGTATAAGACTAGCACATAAACATAGTAATGGTATAAATCTAACTCATGCATATAAGAACCAAGCACAACACTATATAAAGAAGATGAATACTTTGAATATAATAAAGTCAACCTAGGAATGTAAGATACAAGATTCATACCGTAGACTCCAAGAAGACTTGGAACCTGAAGGAGAGCTACTCTAGCCTAACTCCACCAACTTGGAAACTAAGAGGGAGAGAATGATTCACTTGTGGTTTGTGTCCTAGAATGGAGCCCCTACCTTCATATTTATAGGCTCCCAGAGGTGGTTTACAGGAGGAATATTTGAGGAATCTCCTATAACTGACGTAGGGAAGTGTCAAGCGTCACCACGTGGAAGCAAATCATGAGGGGAGCCAGAGGCGGTTCGGCTGATCCAAGGGTTTGGCCGAACCTCTGGTGGCCCCTCTTGCAACCACGTTCGTGTGGTAGTCTGACATGTGGGTCCCAATGGCGGTTGTGTGCATTATGCGGTGGATTGAGGATGTTGTGGTAGTTTGTGGGCCCTTTAATCCATGGGAAGCACGCGTGGCAAACTTTCATTGGTTGGAGTTGTGTTTCTTTGCCATGGGAGTGTGCTTTCTCCATCCTTTTGTTTTATTTCACCTGCAACCAAATATTCTCCAAGGTCAAGTGGAACTACATTATTCGAAACCAAATATGCATGTAAGAAATGACAGTCCTCCTTTATTCTTGAGTATATTGATGGTCATAGTTGGTACTTAATGACCGTTAACAACTTCCCCATGCTAGCCCTTTGCTCATCTCGAGCAAGCTAAGACTTAGCTTGGTTGATCAGGAGTTGCTACGATGTTGTATTCCCAACAAATGTCAAGATTACAGCAAAATATTCTACCAATAATTGAATAAGATGGCATTGATTTTACCTCTTACTTTACTCTTGCGGGGCATGTAGCTTCACCTTCCTTGTGCGGTTGAGAGATAGAATGGTTTTTGTAGAGCACCATTCACTCATCCTTTGATTAGCTATTAATCTGGAGGTTTTGCAAAGTTTTTAAAAAGAAATTAAAGTTCCTCAAATGATACTCTCAAATCGCTCAATGTGTATGATTCCTCACCAAGGCTTAGGATTGCCTTTCTTTGAGAACCTACTCCTAATAGGCTTATATGTGGAGCTGTAGGTGGGGAAGATGAAGGCATACCTGTCTTTCATGTATTGCTGAGTCAAATATCGGATCCTTTGGAGAAGCAAGTCATACAACCTGATCAATATGTGCATGTGTGTGGATGGTGGATATGGTGGATGGTATATGGACTCCTTTTTTGTATGATCCATCTCTCTCCTTTGCTCTTTTCACTTGAGACATGGGCTATCTTTTCTTTTCTCTTTTTTTTCATCATGCTTTCATGAGCATGTACTTTATTTCATTTTGCATAGCCCAAGTCTCTTTTGCAAGGATAACTTTGGAGAGAGAGAGGTCATAAAATATCATGGAGCTTCATTTTGTGGATCAATGAAATGATGATTGCTAACTTTCAGTGTAGAAGTTTAGCAAATGGTGGTGGCATGTACGTGATCTTGATCATAGGAGTATGACAAGTTTCTCACTAAGGGTCACAACAATTTGACAAAAGCTCGATGAGAGAACAAGTTGCATACGTGGAGGCTATGTAATAGGATCAACACATGGCCTTGGACAGGAATTTCTCATCATTGAGGAACTTATCATTTTAGTATTTTTCAAAAATTAAACTCCAAATATCAAGTGTCACGTAGCACAAGATCATAGCAACTCTAGTCTACCATATCATATCTCACAACAATCTAGACATGGATCATGCTTTTTGCTACCCACAAGTTTCAAGCTAAGGTCTGATCATGCAAGCCAATAAACTCAAAAGTATGGCTAGGATACTAAGTTGTAACAACACATATGAGAGGAAATAAATAGAGTAACTATTCATCATTTGGACCATGGAGAATTAAGACATTCTTATCGCGCATAGGAAAACAGTAAATATTTTTGATCTTTTTAGTTTTTCAGATTGTTATTTGTTTTTACTATGCATATTTTGAAAATAGTAAAGATACAAGTTATCTCTCTTGTGGGGGTCCTCCCCCAAGCTAGCTTCAGGCTCGCTGTTATTGGTTGGGGTTGTACCCCATCCAATGAAAGTAAGCCCTCAGGTCCACCTCCTCCTGCTGCTCAAACTACTGCATGGTGTGGATCCTCTCGCTAGTTTGTCACTGCCAATCCTGAGTGGACTAGATGTGCTGGTTCAGCGACTCCTCCATGTCACTAGTATGCACGGTGAGCTCGCTCAGCTTGAGACCGGTGTAGTCTCGAACTGAGAATGAGCGCCAAGTGGCGGACGTGGAAGGAACACCACCAGAGCTGGAACTAGTGGATTGGTCCTGATGGATCGGTTGGGCACACTCATTACTGCCCGTGCTCTGCCACACCAAGCTACTAGCCTCATGCTGATATGAGGGTTGGTCCCAACTGGAAGTGTACTCGGGTGTTACCCCGATCACATAACCAGCGGTGGCCCATCCTGCCTGAGCTGGGTACACAGGGAGGCTATGGCTACGGCTGCGACTGTGGTGGTGGTGGCTGCTGCATGGCCGCACTCCTTGACATGCTCGTGTCATCCTGCCACCGGAAACATTGCTCCTGCGAGCTTCCTCTTGTGGCACAAGAGGTATGGTTAGCGACCAGTAATGATGAGGACATGACACCCATGCATACGACCATGTTTGGCACATGGTATAGAGGGGAAGGAGGCCAGCAAGGGTGTCCAAGTCAAGAAGGATGCCCGAGGCTAATTCGGTTTGAGTCCCCGAGGTGGAGGCCCAAAGCAGCTCAAGTTCGAGTTTGTCTCGGAGTCTAGGAGCAGCATGTACTAAAAACGACGCCCAGGTCGCATATGGTGTCCGTTTTGGGCATTCTTTATATGGATGGAAACAGAATTTCATGGAGCTTCCAATGGCACTGGTCCCACCTTAAAATTCGATCGGAGTCAATAGGAATCATTGAAATAATTGGACGTCCAAAATCTATCTGAGTGCTGCGCCACCGTCTTTTGGGCCGTTGGCCCGTGTATCGTGTTGGAGCCCATAGGGGTGCATCTAGGGGGGTCTCCACGACCTAACCCTCATAAATTTAGTAGCCATCACCACATTAGGATTTGGATTTTGTTTAGTTCTAGTTTTCCTTTGAGAAACTGAGATTGATTCGTTGTAACTGTGGCAACAAGTCCTTTTACAGTGATCCAGGGTCCCTGTTCTAGTTCTCCTCAACTGTGCCAATTAGTCCTTTCGAATTGAGAGCTTGATTTTTTTTTACTTCATTCATATTTGCAATATCAGATTGCGTGTTTATACTTTCTTGCTTGTGTTCTTCGATTCGCTTGCAGGGAAAGCCTTCTCGGCGAGGTCAATCAAGTTGTGCTTGGTTGATAACCAACAGAGCAATGGTGTAGCGGTTGCAGGGTTCGAATTGTGTCTGATTTAAAGCCAGATCGTCAACGTCGAGTCTCCACCAAATCGAATTTATCACTACCTTTCGGAAGATCGGGCCAGTGCTACATGAAGTGGTATCAGGATTCCAGGTTACCCGTGAGGTATACACCTTTGTATCCCTTTAGATTTGTTTTTGTCAATTACCTATAGTCCACAAAAGGCCCTACAACAAAATAATTCCGCTGTCCTACAACCCCATTTGTGCCCCACAATTTTTTTTTCAGATTTGCTTTTCTACATTTTGGTCCCTCGCGGTGTCATTGTGTTCGTCGTGTCTAGGTCTTGTTCTTGTCTTTAGTATCAGGTCATGCATTATTGTTTTGGCACCTAGTCAATTTATCCTCATAATAATTTTAGTGCCAATTTGTATTTGGGCAAACAAGTGCTATTCTTGTTTGTTGTATACATCGTTAGAAAGAGGAAAGTATTATCAACGTGAGGGAAGAAAGAAAAGTGATCTTTGCAGCGATTGGACTAAAATATTGCTATCCAATTTTGGAGTCCAAGTTCTTTTGGCAAGGACACCGTGCACAAGACATACTTCACCAGATTGTTGTCGATCCGAGTCACAATCTTATGCTCCCTGCTGTTTATTTGCGCCTGTTCTGTGTTGTGTCAGCTAGTCCTTGGATGTTTCCATAAATAGCTGCGCCATAGGTTTCCTTGTTGCTACTCGACAACAAGGCTTTGGTTTTGTGCGGAAGTGCAAACTTGTGTATTTTAATTGTAATATCATCTACGACACTTTCTGTTATATTAAAAAAGAAACAAGAAAAAGGCAAAGAGGTGCTGAAAAAGTGAAGAAAAAGCCGCACCAAAAAAAAAACAGGAAAGAAAGAAAGAAGGGAAAAAAGAATAAAAAAATTCAGAAGTGCTTGCATCCTTTGAGTCCTTGTGGTGAGTTGTTTTGTTGCTTGCTTGAACTAAGTCCAGGACGAGTTTAGGCTGGTGACATAGACTAGCTTGGGACTACTTTTCAGTCTTGCAAATTCTAAATTGACTTATTGCTTTTCCTTGCTACCATATTGAGCCTGCCTACAGCTCCACATACTACTTCTGATCAGTACAGGTTCACCTTGCAACTATTACCCTCAAGCTCGACAACTGATTGTACCGCCCTGTTTGGCTTTGGTAAGAACACTTGCAAGACGGTGGTAAGCCGCTTGAGATATTACATTCCAGTTTTACAACCATCCAGTAGTTGCTAGTTGATAGGGATAATACTTTGGTGTTGTCTTTTGCTATCTTCTAACAATGACAGGTTGTTCATATCCACCAACATATGATGGTATAGGTGCTGATGCGTACATTGAGTAGGAAATTGCAATAGATAACATATTTGCAACTCACGTCATGTGTCCAAGGAGGAAGGTAAAAAGTGCAGCTAGTGTTTTGCGACATTCTGCTTTATCTTGGTGGGATTCTTTAAGTCCTTCAAATAAATCTCAAACTTGGAATAATATGAAAATTCTTATGAGAGAATCCTTTGTTAATCCACCTCCTGCATTGAATTCATATGATGAGGTGCATAATTTAGAGGATCAATCCATTGTTGTATCTCTTGCTATGCCTAACCTTTTGTAGGATTATGAACAAAAGCAAGAGGACAAGGATGACGCAAACGAAAATGAGGAGCTCCCAACCTCATGTGCAAATTCAAAACCATCACTTCACAGTGCACCTATTACTCTTGCTGAAAATGAATAATGCCCATGGTGCTACACTCACAGAAGGTGAGAATTATCTTAATGTGCTAAATTTTTCCACCAATCATGCTATTATAGAGCAATTGTTCATGGAACCATCTCTTGATTTATCTTTGTCACATGATGATGTGCTTGATGTTCCTTTGTGATAAAGATGAATTATTTGATAATGCTTCAGTGTTACATGTGTTGACGCCGGTTTTTGAGACGTGTCAGGGTCGGCGTCAAAAGGAAAAGAAAGTGACTGATGCAACTAAACAAGAAGCCATGGATAAAGGAATCGGCCGATAAAGTTACAGTGGTTCGGCGAATCAGCCAATGAGATTGATAGGGTTAGGCCGATGAGAAGCCAGGACAGCTCGGCCGACGCGTTGATATGGGCCTGAATGGCCAAGGCGGTAACAAGATGAAGATAAGGTTGGCCCGTAGAGGCTTGGATGGTGTCCGACTCTAGTGCGAGTCATATCTGTGTGTAAATATTTGTTACTTTGAATAAGAAATAGATTATTGAGTCATAGTCGACTAGGAAACATGTTGTAACAGGGTATAAATAGATGCCTCATGAGGATGGCAAAGGAAGACATCAAAATCAACAAAAATCTACTTTTTCACACAACTTTACTTTCAAGTTGGCGACTTCGCCAAGCTCTTTTCCTTTTCACGAGTTCATGCAAGTTGGCAGGGCTGCATCAGCTTGATCTCCGGCCAATTTGTAAGTTCCGCATTTTGAGTAACATCTAAGCTTGGAATTTAGACGCATCGCTGTCGTCTCGTTTAGATTTATTCATCAGTTATTGATATTTGCTAGAATTATAGGTTTTGCCTATTGTTTTAGCTTTTATCACCAGTTATCCAGCTTGAGGCACGAACTATCTGCCATATCAATATGTTACTTGTTATCATACAACCGATTAGATCTTTTTCAAGTGTTGTCTCTGTAGCATTGTTTAGGTTGCTCTAGCAGTCCCCTTTACATTTGCTACGTGATTATCGGCTGCTTCATAGCCGGTCATCCTTGCATTATATCGGCCAATCCGCTGATATGTTCTTTAGAGCAGATCGGAACTCCAGCCGATCGGAAGACAACGTCATTGAAGTCATCGAGGCAGATCTCAAGGACGACCAGAAGGATGAGATGGCAAAGGCTGTTAAAGATTTCAAGAAGGCATGCTTGCAATCCTATAGTCGCACTAGGAGCGGGGAACCCGTCAAGAAGGCCGCTCTCCCAACTCCTCGTCAGATCACCATCGCTGAAGACTCGGGGAAGATGTCCAAGATGATCCAGCAGTCTATTTATCAGGCTATGATTGATTAATTGAAAGTGATGACTCACATTGTGTACAACACTATCATCAGCTCCATGGCCAATGGCGTAGCGTAGGGGTATCATGGCCAGCCTACACCCCTCCTATCAGCGCACTGGTCGGAAGCTTCTCGGCAACACCCAACATGTTCCAATCGGCTCCTTAGCCAATGCAGATGCAGAACGGGGGATACAACGCTACATTGCCCCTGAGCTATAGTGGTGCACTGACTTCTCCAACACGAGCACCGCTTCAGCCTACATCTGTTCCTCCTTTGCAACCACCGTCGATCCACCCACTAGTTACAGGATACCTCCAAGACCTTTCATTCCAAGATCTCTAGTGCAGACATCATTTCCATCGGCTCCCTAGCCGACAGTCTCGCAGTATCAACAGACTTCACCGGAAATCGGCGGGGGGGCATGCGTTCCAGATCCTTTTAGAGATGCAGCGCCAATGTAGCAACTCCTAGATGCTTGCTTCAATCCATAAATGGATCTTTGAAGCTTGCATACCTTTCGAGCATTTTTCGGATCGACAAACCCCTTGGGCTGTATCATATACACGTCCTCAGCTAGGTTTCCATTCAGGAAAGCTGTCTTAACATCCATCTGCCATATCTCATAATCGAAATATGCAGCTATAGCTAGAATAATCCGAATGGACTTAAGCATCACTACGGGTGAAAAGGTCTCGTCGTAGTCAACTCCTTGAACTTGTCGAAAACCTTTTGCGACAAGTCATGCTTTATAGATGTGAACATTTCCATCCATGTCCTTTTTCTTCTTATAGATCCACTTGCACTCTATGGCTTTAACACCATCAGACGGGTCAACCAAGTTCCAAACTTGATTGTCTCCCATGGACTCTATTTCGGATTGCATGGCACTCTGCCATTTTTTGGAGTCTGGGTCCATCATTGCTTCTGCATATGTCGCAGGCTCATCATTGTCCAACAATAATATTTCCCGCATTTCGCGGAGCCTTGCCGACCTTCGTGGCTGTGGTGGTGCTTCTCTTGCCATGGGTATCTCAACTTGTTCTGCTACGTTAGCATCACTCATTGATTCTTGCCCGATTGGCTCATCTTGAACTTCTTCAAGATGCACTATCTTTCCACTCTTTTTTCCTTTGAGAAACTCTTTCTATAGGAAAACCCCGTTCTGAGCGACAAACACTTTGCCTTCTGATCGGTTGTAGAAATAATATCCAAAAGTTTCCTTTGGATATCCCACGAAAATGCACTTATCCGACTTGGGTGTGATCTTGTCCGACTGAAGTCGCTTGACAAACACTTCACATCCCCAAATCTTTAGAAAAGACAAACTAGGAACCTTTCCAGTCCATATCTCATATGGTGTCTTAACTACGGATTTAGATGGTACCCTATTAAGTGTGAAAGCTGCTGTTTCTAGAGCGTATCCCCAAAATGACAACGGTAGGTCCGACTGGCTCATCATTGATCGAACCATGTCTAACAAAGTTCGATTACGTCACTCGGATACACCGTTTCTCTGAGGTGTTCCAGGCGGCGTAAGTTGTGGAACAATTCCGCAACTCTTTAGATGAGTGCTAAACTCGTGGCTCAAATACTCGCCTCCACGATCAGATCGTAAGGCCTTAATTTTCTTGTCACGCTGATTTTCAACTTCATTCTGAAATTCCTTGAACTTTTCAAAGGTTTCAGACTTGTGCCTCATCAAGTAGACATAGCCATATCTACTAAAATCATCAGTGAAAGTTATGAAATATTGGAATCCTCCTCTAGTCGTCGTGCTCATTGGTCCGCATACATCACTATGTATGAGTTCCAACAAGTCTACTGCTCTCTCAGGAAATCCTGTGAAAGGCGTCTTGGTCATCTTGCCTAGCAAGCAAGCCTCACATGTCTCGTATGATTCAAAATCAAACGAAGTTAGAAGTCCATCAGAATGGAGCTTCTTCATGCACTTTTCACTTATATGACCCAAACGACAATGCCACAAGTAGGTAGGACTCAAATCATTAGGCCGAGGCCTTTTAGCACTTACATTACAGACAGGTGAACCATCAAGATTTAAAACAAATAATCCATTCACAATGGGTGCAAAAGCCATAAATATATCATTCTTAGAGATCACACAACCATTGTTTTCACTCGCAAATGAATAACCATCCTTCATCAAGCATGAAGGAGACAAAATATTTTGACTTAAACTAGGAATGAAATAACAATTATTCAACTCCATAATAAATCCTGATAAAAGGTGGAGTTGCATCATCCCGACGGTCAACGCAGCAACTCTTGCATTATTGCCCACGCGGAAATCAACTTCTCCTCTTTCCACGCTTCTACTTCTTATCATTCCCCGCATCGAATTGTAAGTATGAGCAACCGATCCGGTATCAAATACCCAAGAATTAATAATTGTATCAGCGAGAAAAATGTTGTCTATAACATTAACAACAAGCGTACCTGAGGTAGAAGTACTCTTACTTCTGCCATTCTTCAATGAAGCTAGGTACTGCTTGCAGTTTCTCTTCCAGTGACCAAATTCATGACAGTAAAAGCACTCTTTGTCTGGAGCAGGTCCAGGTCCAGCTTTAACCTTGGGCGCTGGGTTTGGCTTGGACGTTCCAACCTTGCCCTTCTTCTTCCAAGAATAGCCATCACATGGCTGGTACTAGCGCTTTTCTTGATGTCAGCCTCTGCTGTTTCAAGCATGCCACACAGCTCATTCAGACCCTTCTCCGTCCCATGCATATGGTAGTTCGAGATGAAGTTCCCATAGCTAGGCGGAAGAGACGAAAGAATGAAATCAGTGGCCAACTCTTGGCCCAGTGGGAAGCCCAGCTTCTCCAACCGTTGAGTGTAACCAACCATCTTGATTACGTGTGGTCCTACTGCTGCGCCTTCTGCTAGCTTGCTCTCAACAAAGACCTTAGACACATTGAACCTTTCAGTCCTAGCCTGTGTTTGGAACATGTCTCTAAGCGCCACGATCATATCGTGCACCTCATGGTTTGTTTCGAACTGCATCTGCAGCTCGGGTTCCATGCAAGCAAGCATAAGGCAGCTTACTTCGAGGTTAGCATCACATGCTTTCTTGTAAGTATTCTTAGCAGCAGCGGGTGCATCATCAGCAGGTTCTTCTGGTAGTGGGTTGTCTAGAACATCTTCCTTTTTCTCAACCCTGAGAACAATTCTCAGGTTACGGATCCAATCCGAGTAATTTGTTCCATTCAACTTGTCCTTCTCAAGGACCAAACGCAAAGCAAACGGTGTAGTGCTGCTAGGTGCCATTTAATCTACAACAAAAGTAATGCAAAATACACTAAGACAAACGTATCCATGATAGAGCAAATCATATTAAACTATTTTAACAGAATCTACTCCCACTAAAATCAATATCCCTCTATTGAAACTTAGTGATTCAAGATCCACAACTAACAAGTCTACTAGTGAGCTTTAGCATCACCGCTAGCAAACAAGGTAGATCGGTAAGCAACTTTTGCTAATCATATCACATATGACTCCTGTTGTTGGGTGACATCTCCATGTCTCAGCGCCCAACCTTTATGCCCCAAGGTCCTTAACCGTTAAGATAACCTTGTTAAGCAAACCAACCCTTATGCGTGTAAGTGTCCGATACGAACCCGCCTAGTCAAGGAAAACTAGTGGCACCCTAATTTCATAGACCCACCACTAATTGTACAAGACATGGGACGGTGCAAGTTTTAGTTGGGAGGGCATACTAACTTAAACTTTGTGAGGGATCGTTCTACTTCTAACATCACAACATGCAGAAAATAAAACATAAACAGAATAGCATTCACACAGTTGTGACACAGTATGACCCGTTTTCATATGGTGATCTCCATCTCCATAGAACCTGTTCACCATGGTGATCTCCATCTCCATGTTCCATGTGCGCCATCCTCCTGGTGATGAGTCCTCCAAGAACTAGAACATGCCATTACGCCTAATAGCTAGTAAAGAAGCTAGTAATGAAGATTACATAGTTGCTTGGGTCATCACAGATTGGTACGCAGACCATTAAATACAATAAAGTGACAACACATATGGCTCCTGCCGTGTTGCCGTACGCGCGACACACAGGTCACGAATGAGTTACACACATGCATCACATACACAAAGGGGCCATACTGATCACAAGATACATACATCCTGCAAAACAGAGTTAAGTGTCCTAACGTTCCAAACTTCAAATGCCCGAAACTCCATCTTCCAAGCCGAATTTGGGAAATCTAATTTCTCTGAAAACAGCAAAGCGGTTGAATTTCATGTGTAACTTTTTATGTAGATCAATTTTCATATAAAATTCGCCCCGATCCAAGATCGTACCGAAAAGTTACGGCTGATTTACCGAAGCATACGCATACGGCAAAAATCCCGACCCCGGCAGTAGATCCCATCTACTATTGCACATCTAATGCGCGTGGCGTATGACCCTGGATTTCGATTCGACCAATCATATTGATCTTTGCTCACTTCCACTAGAATTACGTGTATCACTTAACTCCGATGGCAAAAACCGACCGGTAGGAGTATGTCGTTACACTACCATTGCAGCAAGGGCACGAAACCAGGACATAGATCAAACTGAAAACTCGCATATCTCCATATGCACACATCCTGAATCCAAATCTAAACAGCTACGGCTCTGATACTACTGTTGGGATATGAGGTAGGCTACACTAGCGCAAATCAAAAATTCTACCGCGTAAAACCAGGAAGAACTGCCGTATAAGGATCACGGAATTACCACTCGACGCACTACTGGTGCGGAAGATGTAGATTTGCGTCGATGCAGTGAAGACGATCAACGTAGTCGTACGTAGTCGATCAACATAGTCGTACGTAGTCGATCACGTCAACGTCCAGCAGTTCCTCAGCAGCTCGTCCACGTGCAGCAAGATCGCCCTCGTACCGCGTCTCGTCGTCGGCTCGTCGTGGCTTGTTGGCGGCTCGTCGTGGCTCGTCGGCGGCTCGTCCAAGTGCTGCAGGCGCAACACCTCCAAGGTATCCACACGTGCAGGGAGGAAGCGTCGCAAGCCGGATTGCTAGATCCGCGAGTTGCAACAGGCGAGGGTGTGGGAGGCGCGGCAGATGTGTTTCGCCAAGAGGTGTAAACCCTAGGGCGCCCCCACCCCTCTATTTATAGAGGTTCCTGACGGGCCTCTGGGTCCGAGGCCCATTAGTACTTCTAAACCTAATCCAACTCGGATCAGATCTGAATTGGGCTTCCAGCCCCTTAAATGTGTGACCCTATGGGTTCGGATACGTATAGACATGGCCCGAGTACTCCTACTCGGCCCAATAGTTGGTAGCAGCCTCTAGCAAGACGTGCCAACTCCTATACGCACACGAAGATCATATCAGACGAACCAGCACAACATAATATACATGCTATTCCCTTTGCCTCACGATATTTGGTCTAGCTTCAAGCCGACCGCTCTTTCTCGATCTTGTGATTCGGAATCCCTTTGTAGGTTAACTCTTAACCGTACGTAGCATGGCCATGCATTTTCGGATCCGATCACTCGAGGGGCCCAGAGATATCACTCTCAATCAGAGAGGGGCAAATCCCATCTTGATTGACCATGTCTCATAGCATGCTTCTTGACAAACCCGAAAGCTACCTTTATAACTACCCTATTACGGCGTAGCGTTTGATAGCCCCTAACTAGGTCGATCCACATCTTGAATACATGCGACAATCTCAGGTCTAAGGACAAAGCGTATATGTTGTTTAAAGAGAGAACTACTTCTCGTGTTGGGTCAGTCTTAGCACATGTCTCCACATGTGTCCACATTATTAGTTCAACATCTCCATGTCCATGACTTGTGAAACATAGTCATCAACTAATACATGTGCTGGTCTAATATTCATGTGTGTCCTCACATGAACTCCGACTAGGGACAACTTTAGAATAACCATACAAGTAAAGAGTTTCACATACAATTCACATAGTTGTAAATCAATTCAAGTAGCCTTTAATGGATATTCAATGAACACAATATACAAATCATGGATACAAATGGAATATCATCATCTCAATGATTGCCTCTAGGGCATACCTCCAACACAACTCGTGGAGAAGTTCCAGCAGGAATTTTCATACACAAACTACGCAAGCCGTCCATACCTGAACAAGTCACACCGCCAGTAGTCCCGACTACTGACATCTCCCGAGAAATCATGATGATAGAAGTCGACTGGAGGAAACCCTTCATCGACTACATCAAAGATCACCAGCTACCATCCGACAAGAATAAAGCTGAGCAAATCTCCCGGCGAGTAAAGAATTATGTTCTAGTCGGAGACAAGCTCTACAGGAAAGGTGCATCATCTGGAGTACTCATGAAGTGCGTCACCAGAGAAGATGGCCAAGAAATCCTAGAAGAGATTCACAGAGGAATCTGCGGCAACCACGCATCTTCGAGGACACTAGTTGGCAAGGCTTTCAGAGCGGGCTTCTACTGGCCAATGGCTTTGGCCGACGCCAAACAACTAGTTCAGAAATGCAAAGGTTGTCAATTCTTCACAAAACAGCAACATGTGCCGGCCTACAAGCTAGTCACAATACCTCCAACATGGCCATTTGCCTGCTGGGGGCTCGACATGATAGGTCCGTTACCAACTGCGCCTGGAGGATTCAACAGAGTACTCGTGGCAATCGACAAATTCACCAAATGGATCGAGGTCAAACCGGTCACTTGCCCCAAGGCAGACCGAGTCCTCGACTTCTTGGATGAAATCGTACACCGCTACGTTTTTCCCAACAGGATTATCATAGACCTAGGGTCAAACTTCAATAATCACGACTTTTGGGAATATTGCGAGAACAGTGGCATCGACGTCCGCTATGTCTCAGTTGCTCACCCGCGAGCCAATGGACAAGTCGAGCGTGCTAATGGCATGATACTCGACGCTTTGAAGAAATGACTACATGACGTCGGTAACACCAAAGGTGGCAGATGGCTCAAAGAGTTACCCAATGCCTTGTGGGGCCTACCTACCCAACGATGCAAGACTACGGGACTATCACCCTATTTTCTGGTATATGGCTCGGAAGCCATACTACCCGCCGACATCATGTGGCAATCACCATCCGTTGAGCAATACGACGAAGAACTTGCAAAAGAAACTCGGCAAACAGATATAGACAGTTTAGAAGAAGCAAGATGCGCAGCACTAGTGCAATCTGCCAGATACCTTGACGGTTTAAGACGTTATCACGACCGCAGCGTCAAGGAAAGATCCTTCAACTCGGGCGATACGGTCCTTAAGCGTATCCAAGACACGTCAGGATTGCATAAACTCAATTCACCATGGGAAGGTCCTTACATTATATCAAAGGTTACAGGACTCGGATCTTATAGACTCCAAGAGCTCTCAGGAGAACAAGTGCCAAATTCCTGGAACATCGAACATCTCTGTCGCTACTACCCATAGCAGCACCCGAGTAATCGCTTCAAGACAACTACTCGGGCCAACTGCTTGACTACCGACTTCAAGATATCTCTGCTCCATGAGTTTTCTAGCACAAGGATCATTGCCCCGGTTCAAAAATCTTCATATCAATCTTTACTGAAACAAAAGTACATCAAGTTACATACGAGTACAAGTACTCGGCATACACGAAGACTACAAGCAACTACCTACTGGCGGGCTGCATTTAAGCCTCAGGCTTTTACTGTATCACAAGGCCACTCAGGTCTGCCGACCACAAGAGGAAGGGCCCACACGCAAGGAAGCTGCGCAAAACACAGCCATGCCCAGGTACCCTACCCAAGGCAATGCCAGGAACTCCAGCATCGCCACTGCCTTGACAGCAGCAGCGACGAAACCGGCACGACGCGCCTAGAGGGGACCAAGGCTGCTCTTTCGCTAGCCTTGCAGAGCCTATCTACTCTACGGCCGCACCTTCACCCCTTTCAAAGCGGGATAAAGACCGCGGCACTCATCACCCATCACTCGCGAGCTCTAGCGCATACCTCACTGGATCACGAGCTGCAAGATGAGGCGTGTGATGAAACCTCCTACGAGGATTCTTTTAGCATCGCGGCTATCCCTACGAGCGCAGGAGTCTGTGGAAGGAAGGTGGCCTCAATCTACGAGGAATCTTCTAGCACCGGTGCACTCTTTGATGGCTCTCTACACTCAAATAGAAGCAACCGATGGCCCTATTTATAGCCGAAAGCCCCAACTACCACCTGCTCAAGAGTTACTATGCACCCGTGATCAATGAGTCTGACGACTCCTGACTCTGCCCATGTGACCGCACTCATGCCACAACGGACAAAAGAGTACAGTACACCCGTGCATCCACAAAGGACAAAAGAGTACAGTACACCCGTGTCCCTCAAAAGACGAGTACTCAAACAGCATTACGACTACTCGACACTCGGGACTAGTACAAGCCAAGCATGGCCTACATCTTGGGGGCTTCGACTACTCTGACCCCAGGACCCAGGGTCGGCCGAGGCGGAGTTTTCACCATCAAAGGGGTCAGGCTTAGCCGACCCCAAGACTCAAGGTCAGGCGGGATGACTCTCTTCCCTAGAGGGTCGGGCCCAGCCAACTCCAGTACTCTGGATTGGACAAAATGGAGTAAAACTACTCTTCGCAAGACAATGAACTTAAAAATCCAAAGGCTTGATATTCAAAAGTATCAACGTATTCAGTAAAAGAACAAGAGTACACACAAAAAGCTCAAAGCTCCTCTAGGGAGACAAACTCCAACATCTTGGCTGCAATAGGCTCCGCCTCCTCGAGGTACTGCGCATATGCTTCCTCTGTGCAGTTGCGAGCCACGCCATCCCCAGCTGCCGCCAAATCTGCCCTCGGGTAGTAGGACTTCACAACTGCAAGAACCTGTTTGCAAACAGTCTTGCAAAGTCCCACTACTTTACTCGAGGCAGCTTTTAGTCGCTCTACAAGCAATTGCGGTCCTGCGCCTTCCTCCACGGGGGCTATGACATTCACCAAGTCTTCGGCCGCTCCAGACAGCTCTCGGAGTTCGCCCGAAAGTCTTCCCAAGGTCTGGGCATGATCCCTGCATGCCACCATAGCCATGGCAAGCATCACGCCATTCTGCATCTTTCGGTCCCGCTGATGCTCGCAAGCAGCCTGTGCTTCCGTAAGCATGGCCCAAAGATGTTCGGCTTCATCTGCCACTCGGTAATGAGCGTTTCTCCAATTGATGATTTGGCTCCTTGTAGCCGCCTCCTGCTTCTTGAGCTCTACAAAGGAAAGAACTCAGGCCACAGGCAACTATAGTTGGACACACCCAGAGTAGTTGAAATACTTACCTTGATACTTCTTGTTCAAGGACTTGTAGCGGCTCTCCAGTTTTTCCTGCAGAACCGCGTGATCCGCGCGTTCCAAGGCAAAGGACTTCGCCCCGACTTCATGAACCCGAAGAGCTTCTGTCAGTCGGGCACATTCCTGCTCCAGCTGATGGCTTCTTTCTTGAAAGCATCCAAGTATGGTGTGATAAGTTTCAAGCCTCACGACTACTCGGGTCATACAACAAAATCAATAAGGAAATCTACTTGGAAGCTCCGGAAAACATCGATGGCTCTCTGGAACTCCAAATTAGAAGGCAGGCTAAGTACTGCCCTTCGAGTACTCTCCACAAGATGAGGAACTGTACCCAGAGTAGCACCTACATTTATTGCGTCAGCTACCGGCCACAACTACAAAAAGCAGACTACAACAAAATACCTGGAGCAGTCGTTTGTTTGGCTTTCTCAACATCTACTACGGCCAGTGATCCGCCAGTAGATGACGATAAAGTAGCGCTCCCTGAACCCGATGCAGCAGCGGGAACCTCCACCGAGCGAATCACGTCTTGAAGCATCGACATAGTAGCTCCAAGGTGGCTAGCGTCAACTTCGGGTACCTCTTCAACAGTCAAGTCCTCCAAAGGAACAATGTTGTAGTCGAGGGATCCGGTACTATCCCTGTCTCTACAGGGATAGTCTCCTCTGCATCTCTGCACCCAAAAAGCGTCACTACATGATTTCAAGACAATCCAATGTCATTCAAAAAGACAAGGAAGCTCATCGGGTCGAACATGGCAGAAGTCGCACACGCTTCTTCTCGGCGATAGGCGGCCGAGTACTAGGCGCCGTGGGAATATCGGCCGACGCTGTCTTCTCACCAAGGCCTACAACACCGAAGTTAAGACTACAATACTACTCGAACGAATACAACCAGAGGGGACAACGCTTACCACTGGCGATTACATTGGACAGCAAGGTACTAGTAGCGAGTACTGGCGACACCTCCTTCACTGTACCCGCTGCTCCAGTAGGCAGCCCCAAGACCGCCTGATCAGCAATAGGAGGCATGATGTTTGACGGAGTTGACGCAGTTAACTCGGGGGCTACCCCAGTATCTGTTGATGGTACCCTCTCCGGCACCATGTTAACAGCCACATCACCAACTTCTGGGTCGTCACGGCCATTTCTTCAGAAACAACCTCATCTTCACCAAGCGTCGTATGCACAGCCTTCACGAACCAAGACAAGATTCGCCACATCAATAACAAGTTCAAATCCATCAGTAACAGACAAGTTACCGACTACATACCTTGGTACCCCGAGACTTCTCAGGGGTTAAAGCAGACTTAGCCGCAGACATCTTGCGGACTACTCTGCGTCTTTTAATGGGAGGAGAAGGCTCGTCCTCCGACTCCTCGACGACAGCTTCTGACTCTTCCTCCGACTGCACCAAGTAGCCGGCAAGCACTCGGGACTTCAAACGACAAATTGGTATCAGCAGCAAGAATCACAAGTCAAAGAAGAACAAGTCTGGAGGAAAACACTTACCACCTCTGGCTCATACCAGGCGCCATATTGACGAAGGGCTGCAGAGATTACTGGTACTCCCTGATAGTTCCTAAAAAACTTAGCCAGCAGCGCCTCTACGTCATCATCGGATATGTCCTCATCGGACATACGCGATGGATCCTTTAGACCTACGTACTCACCTCCCGAGTAAGCATGTTGTTGGAGCGGCTGGACCCTTCTCTTCAGGAAGCTGGCTGCCACGTTGATCCTAGTCAAATCGAGTGCCTTCAACTCGGTGATCTGCTGCATCAGGTAATCGAGCTCAGGGGTGTCCTCAGGCTCGCTCACCCAGCTCTCCGCATGCTTCGGCGCGTGACCAGTCACCACAGGCAAGCGGGGTTCATGATTCCCGATGTAGAACCACCTTTTCTTCCACTCCCCATGGGAGTCGGTCAGATTATACTCAATATACGCGCCCGAGTTCCTAAGCTGGAACCCGGCGCCTCCAAAGACTTCCGTCCGCTAAGCACTCGGCTGAGGCTTACAACGGAACCTAAATAACTCGAGACTTGGAGGTACTCCGAGGTAAACTTCGCACAGGTGTACGAAAATAGACGTGCAGTACACCATTGGGATTCAAGTGGACGAGCTGGAGTTTATAGTACTCAAGAATACCTCTGAAGAAGTCGGAGGTGGGCACCGCCAATCCCTTTTCCACAAAGTGCGCAAGCATCACCGTCTCGGTAGGATGTTCCTCAAACTGCCACGCATTGGGAAACGCAGGGCGCCACTCAAGAATCTCCTTCGGCTGAAGGAGCTTCGCATCAACTAGCGCCTGGACAGCTTCCTCCTTCATCACCGAGTGTTGCCAAGTTGCCCCAGGTGGCGGCGGCGCAATTTGGTTCGTCAGCCCCACTTTCGGCGCTGGCAGCACCAGCTCCTTCCCCTTCTTGGATTTTATCTTGCCCGTCGCCGAAGCCTTGCCCTGAATCTTCTCGGGTTTCTTGCCCATCCTCTTGGTGCGCATTCGACGGACTAAACCTCAAGGTAGAAGCGGCTCAACACTCGGATCTTTCTCAGGCGGCAATGGCGGTGGCGGCGGCTCTCACGGCGGCAAAATGAAGAGCGGAGGCGCAGAGGAGGAAGGAAAAGGGATCTGATTACCGTACGACGTAACAGCAACCGAAAGGGGCCCTTCCAATTTTATCTCCGCCGGCTCCGGTTTTCCACGCGTTAGTTGCGCAACGGACAGATTAATCGCGTATCAATCGCCTTATACACCCAACGGCTACTCTATTCAACGGACTACTGACCACTTCAACAACAGAAATCGCCTAAGTGCTAGGGGGCTGCAGGTACCATACCCGTTGGTCAGTTTTTTCTTTTCGAAGATCTCTAAGGGTAAAATGGACAAAAGCTGGTTTGACCCTAAGCCTGACTCTTCGACTCAACCTAAGGCTCGGGGGCTACTCCATATGGAGTGCGATTGACATCGCACTACCATATAAAGTTACTCGGAATGGAGACAACTCGAAGAAAGCAAAAAGAGTACCTTCTAGCCACGCGACAGTACTCGAGCACTTCAATCTGCAACCTCTACAACCAAGCTACTCGGATGGCGCCTGCAGTGCCCAAGACTGTGGTGCACGACTACAAAGTACTCGGGGGCTTGTCGGGTATACACCCCAGGTCCAAGAGTAGGCCTTGGACGGCCCACCAAGGGACGTACTTGGACAAGGTCAGAACAAGGATGGGCGTATCCTTCTCGGACTAGTCTTGTATGTTTATAGAAAACTACTCGGGCCAATACCGAGTAGAACTCTGTAAAGTACCCGACTAGGACTCAGACTTGTAACCCTGCCCTCCCACGTATATAAGGCCGAGCAGGGACCCCCCTCAAGACATCATCATCATCGATCTCTCTCAAGATCAATACAAACCAACACACAGGACGTAGGGTATTACGCGATCTAGCGGCCCGAACCTGTCTAAATCATGTTCCTTGCGTCACCATTGATTCCTTGATTCTCGACGACCCTTACCGCATAAAAGACCACCTAGGGTACCCCCTAGGCGGGTTGCCGGTCTAAAACACTGACACCGCCCAACTCCTTCATCACTTGGGCCGATCTGGAGAAACAATTCCATAAGTACATCTTTGCGGGGGTCCACAAGATGAAGATGTTAGATCTGACTAGCCTCAAGCAAAGAAATAATGAATTGGTGGCCAGTTATATACAGAGGTTCAGAGAAGTCAGGAACAAGTGCTACAGTCTCGTCCTGACTGATAGCCAGTTGGACGATGCTGCTTTTCAAGGGCTCCTACTGCACATCAAAGAAAAATATGCTTCTCTAGAGTTCAAGAGTCTGAGCCAGGTAGTACATCGGTTATCAAACTTGGAAGTGTGCCCCTTTTACTAATGAAGAAATTTCCATAAAAAGGTGGCGTACGTGGAAGGGTCTGACTCAGAAGAGGAGGTAGAAATCGGCTTGGCAGAATGGGTCAAGGGCAGAAAGCCAATCTTGTGCCCATTTGGAAAGAAAGAGCTGGAGACATTCGATTTTGATACATCTAAGGCTGATAAGATCTTTGACTTGCTGCTACAGGAAGGACAGATCAAGCCCGACCACACAATTCCATTGGCCGAACAGCTTAAGAAGATGAAGTACTGCAAGTGGCACAATGCCACATCTCACGATACCAATGAGTGCAAAGTCTTCTGCCAGAAAATACAGTCAGCCTTCGAGCAAGGGAGACTCAAATTTGAAATCCCCACAAAGCCAGCAAAACCGATGATAATCGACTAACATCCCTTCCCAGCCAACATGGTCAACGTCAGCGGTAAGAACGCACTCCAGACCAAGGTACTAACGTCGGAATCGGCCAAAAGGAATGGGGCGGTGGACCTCAGGAACCAGGAGTCGGCCGATGACGTTAAAGGTAAAGGCTGAGCGGAAAAAGAGGATGGGAACTTGGAGAAGCTGCGATGGCCAATCACGTCTCGGGAGCTACTCAACAAGTTCCAGAGGCAATAGGAAGACGCAAGGCGCCGGGAAGAAATGATGCGCCAGCATGAAGACCATTGGAGGTGTCCGTTCTTCATCTACTGTTGGGAGAATGACCTCAGGTTGCCGTCGGCCGATAACTATTCTGAGTGCAATGTTCGGTACCGTGGCAGTCGATCATACAAGAGGTCACGCTCCGGAGATAGAGGACAAGAGCCGATCAGCAGAAACAGGCCTGAGCGAGATGACAGGCGTGTTCCAGTACGTGATTGGCTAGGGGGCAGAGTGAATGAGCATGATCGGCTGGGGGGTAGAGCTAACACACCCAATCGGCTGGGAGAAATGGTCAATGTAAGGATCTCTGACGAAAATCCGATAGGCCGAAAGCCAGGCTGGGAACGTACGAAACCGCCAGGTAAACCAGGGAACCCCAGATGGTGCCCAGAGGGTTTGACCAAATCCCAGAAGAGAAGGGTCCGGCGCCTGCGCCAATTGGAACAGCAAGAGGAAGAACAAAGGCAAGCATTGGACAAAAAGAGAGTCAGGTCTCAAGTTTGGCACCCCAGAGGAAAAGCGGATGACAGAGATGATAATCAGGATTCAGCTACCAACATTAACATGGTATTCATCTTGCTGATGGAGTTCTGCTGACCGCGATGACATGATAGGGGCAGAGGAGCGGATGGTGCAATTGGCTTTGGAGCCAATGGCCACCACTTTAGAAAAACACGAGGACAAAAAATGCCAGCATCTCAAGGCTCTGTTCCTCAAGGGGCAGGTCGACGGAAGACCAGTCACAAAGCTGTTGGTAGATGGAGGCGCAGCTGTGAACATCATGACATATGCCATGTTCCCAAAACTTTAAAAAGGTGAAGAAGACCTGATGAAGATTGACATGATGCTCAAAGACTTCAAAGGCAACATCTCTCCAGCCCGGGGGGCACTCTGCATTGATGTCACCATTAGCAGTAAGACCCTACCTACCACCTTCTTTGTAATTAACAGTAAAGGCTCCTACAACATGCTGCTCGGACGAGACTGGATCCACACAAATTGCTGCATCCTATCTACAATGCACTAGTGCCTCGTCCAATGGATCGGTGACACAATTGAAGTGGTCACTGCCGATTCCTCCTACAACATTGCTGCAGTCGACGAGCAACAGTGGAGCTACGAACATGTCAGATGCATGCATGGCAAGACCTGGGACACTGACTTCTTGAAGCTGTCCGATTTTGGTCTACAGCCGATCCAAGAAGTCAGCTCAGAAGAATCGTCTTGATGGACAAGTTTGTCCAAGAAGATGGGAAGCTTGGGCACAAGTTTACGTCAGCCGATCTGTTAGAGATGGTAGACCTTGGAGATAGTAGTAAGCCAAGGCCGATGTATATTAGTGCTAAGTTAGATACTGAGTATAAGCGTGAGTTAGTAGATTTGTTAAGAAAGTTTAAAGATTGCTTTGCTTGGGAGTATCATGAAATGCCTGGTCTAGACCGATCGATTGTCGAACATCGGTTGCCAATAAAACCATGGTATCGGCCATATTAGCAACATGCACGATGTTGTAATTTGAAAATTTTACCTAATATAAAGGCTGATATCACAAGATTAGTTGAAGCAAGGTTCATTTGGCAATGTTGATATGCCGATTGGATTTCTAATATTGTTCCTGTGTATAAGAAAAATGAAAAACTACGTGTTTGCATTGATTTCAGGAACCTTAACCAAGCTACGCCGATGGATGGATACCCCATGCCGACGGCCGATGTGTTGATAGATGCTGCTGCGGGACACAGGGTTATCAACTTCATGGACGGTAACGCCGGATATAATCAGGTATTAATGGCTGAAGAGGATATCTCCAAAACGGCCTTCAGGTGTCCTAGGCATCTCGGTTTGTTCGAATGGGTAGTCATGAATTTCGGTTTGAAAAATGTTGGAGCTACATATCAGAGGGCCATGAATTATATATTTCACAAGCTTATCGGTGTCCTGGTGGAGATTTACATTGATGATGTTGTTTTCAAGTCAAAGGGGTATCGACAACATTTGGCCGATTTATGCAAGGTACTGGAGTGCACAAGGAAACATGGGTTGAAGATGAATCCAAACAAGTGCGCTTTTGGTCTATCAGCTGGTCAGTTTTTGGGTTTCATGGTCCACGAGCACGGTATTTAGATCAACCAAAAGATTATTACCGCCATCAACAAAGTTGTAGCCCCAAAAAACAAGACTGAGTTGCAATCCTTATTGGCAAGATCAACTTCATCCGGAGATTCATATCAAACCTGTTCAGACAAATTCAAGCTTTCAGTCCATTGTTAAAGTTGAAGCTCGACCAAGAATTTGTTTGGGGTGAGGAACAACAGAAGGCGTTAGATGACATCAAAAAATATCTAGTGTCCCCTCCCGTATTGGTTCCTCCTCAGGACGATAAGCCTTTCAGATTGTACCTATCGGCCGATGAACAAGCTATCGGCTCGGCACTGGTCCAAGAATTTGAAGAAAAAGAAAGGGTGATTTATTACGTCAGCAGAAGACTCTTGGACGTCGAAACTAGGTATTCTCTGGTGGAAAGGTTGTGCCTTTGCCTATACTTCTCTTGTACTAAACTCAGTCACTATTTATTATCGGTGGAATGTGTAGTCGTGTGCAAAGATGATGTCATCAAGTACATGTTGTCACTGCCGATCTTGAAAGGAAGGATCTGAAAATGGATCCTGGCCCTCTCGGAATTTAATCTGAGGTACGAATCGGCCAAGGCCGTCAAGGGTCAGGTAAAGGCTGATTTCGTCACCCAACATTGTGTACTAGAAATTACTATCATTGAGCCGGCTCCGCAGACCCTATATTTTGATGGGTGTTCATGTAGGGTTGGATCAGGAATCGGCATAATTCTCATATCGGGCTACTAATAACCAAGCAGAGTATCAGGCTATCTTAACAGGCATCCAATTGTTGAGGGAGATCAGGGCTGACGCAGTGGAAATATTTGGGGATTCCATGCTTATCGTGGATCAATTGATTGGAGGGTGTGAATGCAAGGATGATATTTTAAGAATTTATTATGAGGAATGCCTCCAATTGCTCAAAGAATTCAAAACCGTAACTATCGAACATATCCCCAGAGATTACAATGAGGAGGCCAATAGACTTGCTTACCATGCTTCTGGTTATCGGATGATTCATGGTGCTTTAGCTCTGGAGCTGGCGGCCGATGACTAGAGGAAGGAGATCGCCGATTATTTAAAAGATCCATCCAAGAAGGTGGATCGGCGGATACATTTCCAAGCCACAAAATATGTGTTGCTTGAAGATGAATTGTTTTATCGGATGATTGATGGAGTTTTGCTCAAGTGCCTTGGCGTTGAAGAGGCAAAGATTTTGATGGGCGAAATTCATGAAGGAGTATGTGGGGCCCATCAATCGGATTTCAAAATGAAGTGGATGTTTAGAAACAATGGGTATTACTGGCTGACAATACTTGAAGATTGCTTTAAATATTACAAGGGCTGTCAGGATTGTCAAAAATTCGGCTATGTGCAACAAGCCTCGGCATCGGCTATGAACCTGATAATAAAACCGTGGCCATTTAGGGGCTGGGAAATTGATCTCATCGGCCAGATCTATCCACTGCCGAGCAAAGGGTATAAATTCATATTGGTGGTGACTGACTACTTCACCAAGTGGGTTGAGGCGGTTCCTTTGAAAATTACGACATCAGCCAACATGATTGAGTTTGTGAAAGAACACATTATTTATCTGAAGGACCGGAAAGGCGACCAGGGGGGTGAATGGGAGCCGATTCAAGTTTTCTCCAAGAACTTCGGCTAAAAACCCACAAGCCTCTCTTCTAGCAAAATCAAGTCCACTTAGCTATGCACAAGCTAATGGATCTAGGAATGATGCTAGGAACCCAATTTGAGAATAGCGGAAGCAAGAAAGACTTCAAACAAGCTCCTGAAGACAAACTTTGAAAACCAACACCTCTATGCGGAAAATTCTAGAGGAACCTTCGGAAAATTCCGGACGTGCGGAAATTTCCACAGGTCCAGAGATTTCCGGAATTCCAAAACAGCCTGCGTGAAGGTGGAAGAAAAAATCCGAAACTCGATCAAACCACTACCAAAAATCAAGAAATTTTAAGCATAGATTTCCAACAACATAAAAAACATATTCCCAAAAGATCTCCTCAAAAAGATTAGTCAAACAAAGGGAATAAAATATTTTGTTAAGAATGGTAGTTTTTCAACCCTAGAACTTGAATCTCCCCGATCTATGAACCCGTGAGGAGTTAGATGAATTATTTTGGTGGAAAGGTTTCACTCACGTCCTAGTTTATATCCAAATGATCGGTTGGACCCAAGACTCCCTAGAAATCACAAATCGAAGAAAAACGTGAGAAGGGAAAAATGGGAGAAAACAAGAATGCGAAGAACACGATTGAGATTTCCACAAATTGTCATCCCCCAATACGCGGAGGACACGAGGAGGTTAAGGCCTCCATTCCCACAAGAAAATCTTCGGTTCAATACATGGATACAAGTTCAAAACATCTGCGGACCTCTAGAGAGAGACTAGAGAGAGGGGGGAAACCAAATGAAAACTAGAGAGAGAGGTGGATGGATGAGAGGGTGGAGAGGTACTGAAAACTTCAGCCCCCCATCTCTACCTATAGGCGCGGACAAAAGACTAAACTACCCCTAATAGCTACTACTAAGATAACTACCCACGCAGGGGTATTTTGGTCCAAGTTTTTGTTCATCCATCGGACGGACACGCCGCCTTCACGACTTTGCTTCGCCTTGACGCAAGCTTCGTGATGACGCCACGTGCCCTCCTTCTCGAAGCTCCGGCTGCACCAGGCTCGCCCCCGGTTTTGAGGCCCAAACGAGGAAACCTGCCAGCGCGGTGGTTTTGAGGCCCAAACCACCCAAACCGTCCATCTTCGTTTGGCCGCCACGCGACCTCCTCGATGTCGATGCAGGTCTGGTCTCCGCCAAGCCTTTGACGCCTCCAAGTCATTCGCTCCCGGCTCCCGGGCCGCCTACTTGACTTGCCTCCATCCCGCTTGACTCGACCGACGCCGTCTCTATCACCGTCATGTTGTCTTGCCGTTCTGTGCACCATGTGGAGTGCCCATGACTCCGCCCGGACTCCGCAGGTCCATCGGTCCAAGCCTACTCGCGTTCATCCTTCACCGCCCTTGGTCCATCGGCATGAACTTTTCGCTTGACCTTCACCGCATGCCGTTGGCCGTCACATCGCATCCTACACCTGCACATCACAAGCCAAGAGCAACATCAATCCAACACAATGTTGTCAATCAATCATCATCCAAGGGTGACCACCATTGGTCCTCAATCTCTCCATTGATGAGTGCATTGACAACACCCAACACAAATTCATAGCTTGATAAAAATAAAAAGAAAAGACAAACTCAAAACCAAAGAAAAATCTCAGTCCCCTAAGAAAATGGCAACGACTCTACACGACTGAGACAAGGCAAAAAAATGGGCTCAACACCAATCACATGAAAGTCCAAATCCGGCTCCTCAAGAAGAGGTAAAACAGCTCAACGCGACTAGAAAAAGAGCACAAGAGCATATAAAAGCTTACAAGAACTCGACTCCCCCTGAAATCAGGACTCCCCCTAAACAAATGCATGAGAAACTTCCCCTTGTGAAATCAAAACATGCAGAAACTCTCCCCCTTGACAACTGAAAGAGTTTGTGTGCAATCTCTCCCCCTTGTTGGCAATGCAAGTATCAAGACAAAGCATGACAGCCGAAAAGCATGCTATGAAAATGCAGAAACTAACAAGCTTCTCAGATATACCATGAAATACTCTCAAAGGCTACAAGAGAGATAAGCTTGGGGGATTACAAGATGCAACAGCATCGCCAGCAAGATGAATTCATGTTACAGAAAGGATGTGAAGCAGTTTTTTGCAATTGTGAAAAATATCACCACATGAGCAAACGCCTAGTTAAGAATCACCCTAGCAAGAATAACTAGGCCATCAATAGCTCATAAAAGGAACAAACATTCTTGACAAAAGATCAGTGCAGACACCCACAACACAACTCTTGTCATGTGAAGCTCGTTGAAACCAAGTGCCTACTTCTTTTTGGTAGACATCTTATAACAACTAAGAAAGCCAAAATATGAACAATTTAGCATAAAAACATGATGAATTATTTGAATTTATCTTTGCAGCATTTTTCTTTTCATCATTCAAACAAGGCAAAGTACATGAAATGCCTTTGCGGCACAAAGAAGCCATGCTTCCCCAAGGGGTGCATCATGGGCTAAACATCTGCAATGATACCTAGGTCTTTGACCCGATTGACAAGAACATGCATTCCAAACATAAGCCAAATATGGAACTAGGATTCAAACAAGGGCAAAGTATAACTAAGCATCAACTCATGGGTGATATAGCATTAAATTTCAGAAAATAATTATGTCAACATGTAAACATGATCATCAAGAGCATAACTGCACATTGCATCAAAGTAACCAACTAAAATACTATCTCACAAGTAGCATAAGATAGTACATAGGGCATATAAGAGAACCTCATCTAATGCAATATGATACAAATGCATTATGATACAAATGCAAGCCAAGCTAGCATACTACAAAGATGCTAAACAAGCAAGAGGCTATACAGATATAATACAAGAGAAGCGCCAAAACCCAACTCAGAAAGGAAAGCAAATACCCAACTCCCCCCACAAAAGAGCAAAAGTGGCTTGATCCAGAGGTTTGGTGAAGATATCAGCGAGCTGGTTTTGGGTAGAAACATAGCCAATGTCAATGTCTCCTCTCTCAACATGATCTCTCAGAAAGTGATATCTCACATCAATGTGTTTGGTTTTTGAGTGAAGAACAGGGTTCTTGGCTACACTAATGGCACTCGTGCTGTCACAAAGAAGGGGTACACGAGTAAAATCCAAACCAAAGTCTCTCAAAGTGGAAATCATCCAAAGTAGCTGAGAACAACAACTAGCAGCAGCAACATACTACGCTTCGGTGGTACACTGAGCAACAATAGATTGTTTGTGGGAAGACCAAGAGACCAAAGATGAACCAAGAAATGGGCAAGTTCCAGAGGTGGACTTACGATCCAAGCGACACCCAGCGAAATCTGCATCGGAGTATCCGCAGAGAGTGAGTGTCGAGGAGGCAGAATACCACAAACCAAATTTAGGGGTAAAATGTAAATACCTCATGATCCTCTTAACTATTTGGTAGTAAGAGGTTCTCGGTGAAGCCTGAAATCGGGCGCACAAACACACTGCAAAGTGAATGTCTAGCCTTGTCACCATCAAATAGAGGAGGGAGCCGATCATGCTCCCGTACTCCTTCTGGTCCACCGGTTCGCCGTCTTCATCCGCATCAAGTGTCGTCACCGTTGCCATGGGTGTGGACAGTGGCTTAGCATCAGCCATGTCAAACTTCCTCAACACGTCCTTCGTGTACTTCCCTTGGTGCACGAAAGTCCCTTCCTTGCTTTGCTTGATTTGTAGCCCGAGGAAGAAGGTTAGTTCACCCATCATTGACATCTCGAACTCCCTGCTCATTTCATCTGCAAACTTGGCAACCAAAGCATGAGAGGAACCACCAAAGATAATATCATCCACGTAAATCTGAACAATCATTAGGTCTTTGCCTTGCCTGAGGAGAAAGAGATTTTCATCAACTGACCCCATTTCAAACCCATTCCCAAGCTAAAAGGATTTCAACCTAGCATACCATGCTCGGGGTGCTTGTTTTAGGCCATAGAGAGCTTTCTGGAGTTTGAACACATGGTCAGAATATTTAGGACTCTCCAAACTAGGGGGTTATCTCACATACACTTCCTCCTCTATGAAACCATTTAGGAAGGCACTTTTCACATCCATTTGGAAGAGCTTAAAACCTTTAGCCATAGAAAAGGCTAGAAGGATTCTAATCGCTTCCAAATGGGTAACAGGGGCAAAGGTTTCCTCATAGTCTATCCCCTCTTTTTGACTAAAACCTTGGGCAACCAACCTCGCTTTGTTTCTCACAACCAACCCATTTTTACCCTATTTGTTTTTGAAAATCCATTTTGTTCCTATAGGGTGGCAATTTGGAGGTGGTTCAACTAAAACCCCTATTTCTCTCAAAGTTTTCTAACTCCTCATGCATAGCATTGACACAGTTTGAATCATATAAAGCATGTCCAATATCTCGGGGTTCAAAAGAGGTAACAAAAGCAGAATGTGCAAAGTGTGAAATTTGCCTAGAGCTGTGCCTAGTGGTGTGCTCATGCAAGTTACCGATCATCTGTTGTGGAGGATGGTTACACTGAATGTGTCGTGGAGCTCCTCGCTCTGAAGTAGCCTCCCCCTCAACAACAACTTGTTCACTCTGATCTTCTTCATCATCTTGTAGTGGTACTTGGTAATGGCTTGAAGTAGTGGAAGTAGGGGTAGGGCCATCAACTCTTGTAGTCGAAGTAGAAGGTATAGGAGCAGCAACTGGAGCACGGTTCACTTCATCATCTTCTTCATCACCACTATCAGCATGCTTGTCCTCTTCTTCAAAAATGCTTTGTCCCATTTCATGTTCACCTGCAGCTTCAAAGACAGGGGTTGTGCAAGGCATAGTTTCATCGAAAGTAATCTCACAAGTTTCCACAATTTGGTTAGTTTCAAGGTTAAGTACACAATAAGCACGACTATGAGATGCATAACCAAGAAAAATACCATCAGTGGACTGAGACTCAAATTTGTCCAAATTGCCTTGCTTGAGAATTAAGCACTTGCATCCAAACACTCTCAGATGACTTACCTTTGGGGAATGTTGATGCATCAACTCATACGAGGTTTTCTTCATAAAAGCTCGCAAGAAGATTCGATTGGAAACATATCAAGCAGTGTTAACGGCTTTGGCCCAATATTTCCTAGGAGTCCTATGCTCATCAAGCATCGTCCTAGCCATCTCACAAAGGGTCTGATTCTTCCATTCAACAACACCATTCTGAGGAGGGACATAAGGCGATGAAAACTGGTGTTCAAGACCAAGATCATTGCAAAAGGCTCTAAAACGAGCGTTCTTGAATTCTATGCCATTGTCACTGCGGATAGCTCTCATGGCATCTTTAGGTCGCTCATTTTTCAACCGTAAGATCAAATCTCGAACAAAAAGAAATGCCTCCTCCTTAGACTCCATGAAGAAAACCCATGAATACCTCGAGAAATCATCAACGACCACAAGAACATACCACTTCCCACCAACTGAGCAAACACGAGCTGGACCAATAGTGTCCATATGCAATAGCTCACACAGATGCTCAGTCATCACCTGATTCACAGGTGGATGGGAAGCAGCAACCATTTTCCCATGTCGACAGGGAGCGCAAACAAGATCCTTCTCAAATTTCAACTTGGGCAAACCACGAATAAGATCTAAAGCCCTCAACCTGAAAAGCAAGTCAAAGCTCAAATGGCCCAATCTTCTATGCCATTTCCAAAGTTCAGAAGATGAACCAGCAACAAGACATCGAGAGAGGCAAAATGATTTGGAAAAATCAACTTGAAACACTTGACCCTCGGGAACGATCACACACACAACATCACCCCGAGAGTCCAAGATCTTTGAAGACCCATGCTTGAAACGAACCTCAAAGCCATCGTCAAGAAGCTGAGAAATCGAAAGCAAGTTGAAGCCAAGAGAATCCACAAAGGCAACTAACTTAAGCATGAAGTTCTCACTCACCTTGATGGCACCTTCAGACATTACCTTACCTTTGCTATTATCCCCGAAAGTGATGTACTCCCTAGTCATCACCGGGGTGAGGCTGGAGAACCATCTGTGATCACCGATCATGTGTCGAGAGCAATCAGAATCAATAAGCCATGTGTTCTCCAGGTCTCCAACCTCTATTTCTGTGTCAGAGTCGCTTTCCTTGTCATCCTTCTTGTTGTCGGTGTTGAGGGCCATGACACTGTACCCATCGTGATTCTTGCCGGAGTAGAAGCAAAGGCCGTTAAAGTTCTTGCCATCCTTCTTCTTTGCCTTGCGGTCATCATCCTCCTCACTTGAGCTTGAGTCGGTGTGGTCATAGGTGTCGGAGTCGACGTCGCTGAGGGAGGCAATGAAGGCGCGTGCTTTGGCCTTCTTGCAATACTCCTTCTCACGATGGGTGTAATTCTTCTTCTTCTTGGTGCCGTCCTTGTTCTTGAGCTTGTTGTAGTCATACCACTCCTGGTCTTGTTCTTGTCGGGGCAGTTGGCGGCGAAGTGTCCTACCTTGCCACATTCAAAGCAGTTGTTGTTGCTTCTTTGCCGGTTCTTGCGGTTGTCATTGAAGCACATGAACCGCCTTGTGATGAGGGCAAGCTCATCATCATCAAGGACCTCCAGTTGCTCCTTTGAAATAGAAACCAAAGAAGACAAGGCAAATGACATAGAAGAAGAGTTACTCAAAGCCTTACGCTGTCCAGAGCCAGACATGAGAGCCATACTACTTGAATCAATAGGGCTCCCTTGTTTTGCTTGGAGCCTCTTGTCAACTTCAGTGGACTTCAACTTCACAAAGAGTTCATCAGTGGAAAGCGTTTCATAATTTGGTGACTCGATGATTGCATCAACCTTCGTACCCCACACCTTGTGATCCAAAGCATGAAGGAGCTTCAAAGCTCTATCATGATCAGTGTAGGGTAGAACGGTGATGTTGCTTTCATCATGTTCACGATAGCCAAGAATCGCTGAAACAAAGCATCGGCAAACTCGCCAGGCAAATGAACAAAATTCTCATACTCACGCCTGTAGGTCTCAAAGAGCCTAGCCTTCACCTGGCTGTTTCCCTCATGGAAACTCTGAAGTCGGGACCAAATCTCATGAGTAAGAGTGAGATCCTTGTCTCGATCGACCTTAGCATGACTCAGACTCGCAAACAGGATATCCACCGCCTTGTTGTTGGCGTAATACTTATCTCTATCATCTTGAGTCACACGAGTCAGAGGTATCACATAGTTCACATCCTGAGTGATTTCCCAACCCCTGCTCCCTTACTATTAAGATGGGCTCTCATGCGAGTTTTCCAGTATCGATAGTCAGAGCCATCAAAGCAAGGTGCAGCGGTTGAGGAAGAACGCTCAGAGATCGCCATCTTGGGTTTTGAAACCGATTAGGGTTTGGAGAAACCTTAACCGCTCTAATACCAATTGAAGGACCGGAAAGGCAACAAGAGGGGGGGGTGAATGGGAGCCGATTCAAGTTTTCTCCAAGAACTTCGGCTAAAAACCCACAAGCCTCTCTTCTAGGAAAATCAAGTCTACTTAGCTATGCACAAGCTACTGGACCTAGGAATGATGCTAGGAACCTAATTTGAGAATAGCGGAAGCAAGAAAGACTTCAAACAAGCTACGGAAGACAAACTTTGAAAACCAACACCTCTGTGCGGAAAATTCCGGAGGAACCTTTGGAAAATTCCGGACGTGCGAAAATTTCCGGAGAAACCTTCAGAAATTTCCGGAGGTCCGGAGATTTCCGGAATTATGTCCGGAGATTTCCGGAATTCCAAAACAGCCTGCATGAAGGTGGAAGAAAAAATCTAAAACTCGATCAAACGACCTCCAAAAATCACGAAATTGGAACATAGCTTTCCAACAACATAACAAACATATTCCCAAAATATCTCAAAAAGATTAGTCAAACAAAGGGAATAAAATATTTTGTTAAGAATGGCGGTTTTTCAACCCTAGAACTTGAATCTCCCCGATCTATGAACCTGTGAGGAGTTATATGAGTTCCTTTGGTTAAGGCCTCCATTCCCATAAGAAAATCTTCGGTTCAATACACGGATACAAGTTCAAATCATCCGCGGACCTCTAGAGAGGGACTAGAGAGAGGGGGGAAAACCAAATGAAAACTAGAGAGAGAGGTGGATGGATGAGAGGGTGGAGAGGTACTGAAAACTTCAGCCCCCCATCTCTATCTATAGGTGCGTACGAAAGACTAAACTACCCCTGATAGCTACTACTAAGATAACTACCCACGCAGGGGCATTTTGGTCCAAGTTTTTATTCATCCGTCGGACGGACACGCCGCCTTCATGACTTTGCTTTGCCTCGATGCAAGCTTCGTGATGATGCCACATGCCCTCCTTCTCGAAGCTCCAGCCGCACCAGGCTCGCCCCCGGTTTTGAGGCCCAAACCAGGAAACCTGCTAGCGCGGTGGTTTTGAATCCCAAACCACCCGAACCATCCATCTTCGCTTGGCCGCCACTCAACCTCCTCGGTGTCGACGCGTTTCCGATCTCTGCCAAGCCTTTGATGCCTCCAAGTCGTTCGCTCCCGGCTCCCGGGCTACCTACTTGACTTGCCTCCGTCCCGCTTGGCTCGACCGATGCCGTCTCCATCACCGTCATGTTGTCTTGCTGTTTCCATGCACCATGTGGACCGCCCATGAGTCCTTTTGGACTTCTTAGGTCCATTGGTCCAAGCCTACTCTCATTCATCCTTCACTGCCCTTGGTCCATCGGCATGAACCTTTCGCTTGACCTGCACCACATGCCGTCAGCCGTCACATCGCATCCTACACCTGCACATCACAAGCCAAGAGCAACATCAATCCAACACAATGTTGTCAATCACTCATCATCCAAGGGTGACCACCATTGGTCCTCATTATCGGTTTGGTATTCCTCGGACCATCACGACCAATCAGGGGTCAATGTTTACCTCAGGGGAGTTCGAGGAATTCGCTACCAATATGGGGATTAAGCTGTTGAATTCTTCTCCATATTACGCTCAGGCCAATGTTCAGGCCGAGTCATCCAACAAGGGGGGTATTAAGCTGATTAAAAGGTAGATCGAAGAAGAACTGAGATGGTGGCATACGACACTGAATGAGTCCTTGTGGGCTTATCGGATGGCTTGCCACAGTGTTAGCAAGGTGTCCCCTTATCAGTTGGTATATGGGCATGAAGTAGTACTACCTTGGGAGTTGAAGACTGGGTCTAGACATATGTCGCATCAAAACTAGTTGTCGGCTGATGACTATTCCGTCCTCATGAGGGGAGAATTGGAAGATTTGGCGAATCATCGGCTAAAGGCCTTGATCAGCATTGAAGAAAATAAGAAAAGGGTCGCTAGATGGTATGACAAGAAGGTCAAGGTCAAAAAGTTCTCCCAAGGAGATTTAGTCTGGAAATTGGTCCTGCCGGTAGGGTCTAAAGATCCCAAGTACGGTAAATGGCCGCCCACTTGGGAAGGGCCATATCGGATCAGCCAATGCGCTCCAAGCAATGCGTACATATTGGAGACTTTTGAGGGAGAAGAATTTACAAGGGCTCTGAATGGTAGATATTTGAAAAGATACTACCCAGTATATGGGTGGACGCTTAGCCAATGATGTAGCATATGGGGCTTTCACGGCTGATGTGTGCTGATTCGTGTTCACATAGCCGATGCAAGGGGCATCGCCTTAAGATTAAAAGAAATGAAAAAAATATATATAAATAAGCATATATACTACTGATGAATTACAAACCGATTACAATTCGGTACATCGACCGAATATATGGCCAACATGGTACAAGTGTCCCTTAGATAAAAAGTACCAACAAAATTATAGGTCACAAGGGTTTAACGGCATTCCGGCTAAGCTTTATTCATATCAATCTCCTTCTGGAGTCGACCCAATTCGATCTGGAGTTGGGTATTCTTCTCCTCCACTTCTGCCATATGGTCTTCGAGAGCAACTTGACGGGGAAGATGATGGCTCCTTTTGACCGGTTGCCGAGCTTGCCATCCAGAGGCTTTGGCCTCGACATCGTCGAAAATTTTCTTGATGTTCGTGGGAAGGTGGTCTCTGAGTTCCTCGCGATAGGCTTGGATCAGGTCTTTGTCAGCCTGAGTGAGCGGTTCATCGGAGTGGAGGATCTCGATGGCTCGTTCAAGGTCACGGCTTAGTTGGTTTGGCTACGAGAAGAATGGATGATCAATTGACAGAGAGATTGGTCAAGAGGTAGGAGATTAACCTCGTACCTAGTTGACAAAGGAGGAGGAGGCCATCTCGGTCGCTCGATCGTAGACTTGGAAGTATGTGCAAGGAACGGGTAAATGGGTGTTTTGCGAATGCCTTCAGAGGGGATGTGAGGGGTTCGTATTTTATAGAACAAAATGGCGATGGGCAACGGTCGGTAAAAGGGAGGCATTTAAAGAAAGTGACCGTTGAGTCAGAAAAGCTGCGTGAGAACTGTTCAGAATCGCATTCAAGGAAGAAACGCCAAAGGTATCAATGTGACACAAGATATTCAAGGGCCAATAGAGTTCACTACAGCTATCCAAGGAGATTGTTTAAGACCTCAATCGCTCGCAGGCGAACTTGATCGGCTACATCTAACACTCGCTGATCATCATTGGCCGATCCTGGGACTTCTAGCGTGTTGCGATGAAGACGGATGGCCTCATGAGGAAGGGACTGTCTTTCTTATTTCAGGTCGGCGATGACAGTTGGGAGGTCTTCAAGTTTCTTTTCCTCAGCGGTGATGGCCTTGATGACTAGTTCCATCTCCTTGGCGAGCTCTGCTCGACGCCGTTTGAGCTGGTCTATTTCACTAACGATGCTTGGACGAGAGGCCTCGAGGAGACCGATCCGCCGATGTACCTCTTGGGCACAACGCTTGTAGGATTCTTCTTCTTGACGCACGATCTCCAGCTTGGCACGATCAAAAATGTGTCGCAGGGCTCTAAACACTGGGACCCGCATGGTTTCGATATATGCTGCGGGCGTGAGAACCTCTTCTGCGTCCTCTGGTACTTGGCCTTTAAGCACGTTGAAGATCCGATGTATCGGTTCAGCATCGTCCACCAATCAGCCGATGTTTTCCTGAAGAAGGCTGCGCATGCTTTGGAGCTTGGCACGAACATCTTCCGGTATCAAGCTCAGAGTTATTTGGCGCGATGCAACCTCTTCGTCATCCGAGACCGCGATTTAAAGGAGAAGAGGCTGTTGTTTGGAGTGTCTTGTTCCTGTAGGGATGCGGAAAAGTGTTTTAGCCGATAGTAGTAAAAGAAATCAGCTGGCAGATATAGAGGGTGCTTACCTCCTTCAAAAAGATCTCTTCTACCTGCGTTGGCAAAGTCGCTGCTTCCATCTTAGGATCTTGCAAAGATAGCTCATCAGGGGGGGAAGATTCGACGATGATCAGCTCCTTAGGAATAGTCGATAAAGTACTTGGACCAGCCTCCTGTACAAAGAAAGGGAAGGCATTTGTGAGTATAAAAGAGTACTGGATCTAAGTGTAAGTGTCGGTTTCCTACCTCTGGGATGCGCACAGTCGGCAGTGGCACAGGGAGAACAGCTGATGTATCTAGAACATCCTGTGCCAAGAGTCGGCCGATTTTAGTTATAAGAATTGAGGAGACTAAGGGAAGAGCGTGTTCTTTACCTCGGTATGAAGATAAGTAGGTGTCACAATTTCAGCTCAAGGATCGGCTGATTGAGAGGCAGTCTGTTCTGGGATAGGTTGTGCGGCCTGTTAAGAAGAGACAAAATTAGTATTGGTAATACATATGAGGAAGTCAGAGTAGAAAGATTAGTTGTGTGGCTTCTACCAAGAGTGATGCAATCACCGATTCGGCTTCTAATGCTGCCAGGGTGTCAATGTCCTGAGTTGCCGGGGGGTTATCTGCTTGGACTGGTGTTGCTGAGGGCTCGGCTGATGTTTCTGCCGATTGATAGGCTGCTCGAGTTGATGCTGATTCAGTACGAGCTTGTACCCTGCGACTCGTCTTCTTTGTGGTAGATATTTTGAACTTACGCTTCGATTGGCCGGTGGCTACATTTTCTAGTGATGGGGCGTGATAGCCGATGAGAGGGTACGGCGTATATGGATGATGGACCTCTATCAGCTTGCTGCTCCGACTGTGCGTTGGAGGTACTTGGTTACCAACCTGCACAGAGAAGAATGACAACGATGAGAAAATTCTACAGCATGTGAGAATGATAAATGAGGAATTGGCAGGATAGTATTGTTACCTCTGCATTTGGATCAGCGTGAGCGGGGTCCAGTTGATTACTACAGGGGCCACAGAAAAAAGGTATTGTTTCTACTCAGCCCACCATAGTTTGAAGTGCTGAGTGGAGAAAGGGACCACCAGCCAAGCGCTTAGATCAATAGTATCGGAGTGTGGTATCATATTACATAATCTGTTATACTCCAATCCTTTTGAAACTGGTTCCCGAGGTTTCACTCGGTCGATGAAGTACACTCTGATCGGCATCTGTCCCAAGCCAAATTGCTGAGCTACTGCTGACGGGTTATAGAGTTCATATGTTGGAGAGTCCTTCCCAGAGAAGAAGTTTGCTGGTAGAATCCCAGGCTTGATCAGGGTGTCCATGATTTCCTTGTCAAAGGTGTTGGAGATTGAGTCGAAGCAGTCAGGATTCTCAAAGGTTGGGTTCTCTCTCTGATATGGATACCAGTTTGTAACTTCTTCTCTAAAGATGTTATAAAAGCATCTAAAGTGCTCGGCTATTCTTGAGGGGGCGAGCTTCCCGCCTGGGAAAGAGGATACAGCTTCACCAAAGGAAGTGCATCGGCGTCTTGCCGATGGGTCGGCCTCTAATTCAACATTGGGGAAGGTCTTGGTCTCAATCTGTTCCTTGACGATTTCGTTCATATATAAGTTGAGCAGGATGTTGACAAACCACCAAGGGAAACTAGGATTCCCGATAGGTTTTCCGGATGATAGCTTCACGGTGACGTGATGCAACATATAATACACCAACCCTAGTAGGTGCTTTCCCAAAGGGATTGCGGCGCCTCTGACTAATGCTTCGGCCAAAGCCTGTGTATTGGAAGTAGGACCGGCCGATTTGCCACAGAAGATAAATTTTTCCAGCCACATCATCAAGAAGGCTGTGTGTTCTTTTTCCGTAATGGGTCCGGTCCTCATATTCTTCTCGATATAGCCCTTCCATCCGCCGATGGATTTCGTCTCCAGCCGAAGGGTAGGTTTGACCAAGAAATCAAAAGGTGAGTCGGCGGAAGAAACATCAAGACTAGTTAACATCAGGACATCAGGCCAAGGTTGGAGTCATTGGCCCATGGCTAAAAAAGAAAGGCATTAAGAGCGTCGGACCAGAAGTAAAATGCCACAATAAGTAGAGATTCATTCTTTTCCATATGGGATAAAGATAGGTTTATGCAATGGCTGATTTTCCGTTCGTTCCAGAAGACTCCGTTAGGATCTGACATCCTAACAAACCAATCTCTCCATTTGGGGGTTTGATTCGGCCAAGACCTCAAAGTATTCGCCCATTTATCTAACTCCATGGTAGAGTGCTTAAAAGGGATCTTGTGAGTTTCTAAACTAATCAAGTTAGTGGGGTCAGGGTCTCCCATGGGACCAATGTCGATGAATCCAAGGGTATTGGGCATAGGGATGGTGATTCTCTGCCTAAGTTCCTGAGAAAATGCGAAGAATGACTAAGAGCGGACCTAAAATCGTGAAAGGATGAGGAGGGGCAAGAAAACTTACCTCAAGGACGAAAGCCATGGTAGCTGTAGGTGCTACCATTGGAAACATGGAAGCCGGTGCGGCCGATGGAAGACGCGAGCAGGCCACCGGAGCGCACCGGGATGCGCCGAGGAGCAGCGCGAACGGGATCGCCGAAATACGCCAGGGGATGATTCGCCAGATTCTGCCGGAAGGGAACCCTTTTCGCTTGGAGGAAGGAGAAGCGGTGGAAAGGATGAATATCTGTGGGACGGCCTAGGAGAAGGGTAAATATGGAATTTTTACCACACCATCTACGCTCTGTTCAGAGAATGCAATCATCAAGGAGAGGATTTCGGAAGCGAGGAGGATATTGCTGCATTTATTGGTGCATCTCTTCCAGGAGAAGGAATCGGAGTTGAGAGAATTTCGAAGCGAAAGATATGTTTCGCTCCAAAATTGCTGGGCATGTGTTGACGCCGGTTTTTGACACGTGTCAGGGTCAGCATCAAAAGGAAACGAAAGTGGCTGATGTGACTAAACAAGAAGCCATGGCTGAAGGAATTGGCCGATAAAGTTACAGTGGTTCGGCCAATCGGCCAATGAGATTGATAGGGTCCAGCCGATGAGAAGCTAGGACAGCTCGGCCGACGCGTTGATATGGGCCTGAATGGACCAAGGCGGTAATGAGATGAAGATAAGATTGGCCCGTAGAGGCTTGGATGGTGTCCGACTCCAGTGCGAGTTGTATCTGTGTGAAATATTTGTTACTTTGAATAAGAAATAGATTATTGAGTTGTAGTCAACTAGGAAACGTGTTGTAACAGGGTATAAATAGGTGCCTCGTGAGGCTCGCAAAGGAAGACATTAAAATCCACACAAATTTACTTTTTCAGGCAACTTTACTTTCAAGTCAGCGACTTTGCGAAGCTCTTTTGCTTTTCACGAGCTCGTGCGAGTTGGCAGGGCTGCATCAGCTTGATCTCCGGCCAATTTGTAAGTTCCACATTTCGAGTAACATCTAAGTTTGACTTTGGGCACATCGCTGTCGTCTCGTTTAAATTTATTCATCAGTTATTGATATTTGCCAGAATTATAGGTTTTGTCTGTTCTTTTAGCTTTTATCACCAGTTATGTAGCTTGAGGCACGAGCTATCGCCCATATCAATACGTTACTTGTTATCATACAGCCGATTAGATTTGTTTCAAGTGTTGTCTCCGTAACATTGTTTAGGTTGCTCTACCAGTCCCCTTTACATTTGCTACGTGATTATCGGCTGCTTCATAGCCGATCATCCTTGCATTATATCGGCCAATCCGCCGATACGTTCTTTAGAGCATATTGGAACTCCAGCTGATCGGATCTCTAAAATCTGACATCTGTTCTTCCTTATCAATCAACAGGTCAGATTGACTGGCACACCGCATGAACCACACTAGGGCGATAACCCGAATATGAGTTAAGCAGATTCTCCCGGGTCGTGTGCTCGATGCGAGAATCAGGTCTGCCATCCAATTTTTGCGCCAACAACATATTTTGTAACCAAATACTTGTGCTAAAAATAAACATGTTACGCATATTGCTAGTGCCAATTATGAGCTAAAACTGTTGTCTTCCTTACATACTTTGGGTTATATTGAATTTGATAATTTGTGTAATCTAGATTGTTTGGAAGAGAGACTTTTTGAATATGCTGAATTACCTTGGTTTGCCAAACACACATATCATGTTATTGGCAAATATGATAACAAAGGACAGTATATGATACATAGAGTCTATATTCGTAGCAATATGAATTCTCCTTTTGTTGTGCAAGATTGTGATCGATTAGAGGGCAGCCATCATACAAATATATTCACATGTTCCTCTAGTAATTTGGTCTCCCAAGAAGGGGAGCATTGTTGGTTGCTACCTATGCTTGTTAGTGCTGAATTTTCTTGCAATGAATCATCTATTCCTGCTGTGCCTTTTCTTGGTACTAATCTTTAGCAGGATAGTATTGACAACCATCGTGTGTCTTTTAAGCAAGGAGCCTACAGGCTTGCTGAAAGTTTTATGCAAGATCACACACTACACAATTGGGAACATGGTCACATATCTATTCACAATTGGACAAGTAGTTTTAGATATATGAATTTTTCTTTGAATCAGCTGAAATGGGCAGAATGTTGCACTTTAAGTTTTCCTTTTCAAAGATGTGTTATACTGTACTAAAATTGTCTCCACAAATTTTCAGATGGCTATGTGATTTTGATCACTTGATTTTCTCTTGACATTGATACCCTTCTTAGCAGATCACTTGGTCTCCCAACACTTGAATCTTGTGCTCTCATTCTTGCTCACGTAATTAGCAGCCTGGGATGGCGTCAAGGACGATCCATCCACGGGAGCAGCAAGCAAGTAAAAAATTTCCATTATGTAATTAGCCTTCTTTGATTGCATTATGTAGTTTAGGAGATATGCCCAAAATACTATTGCTCAGCTTGCTGAAATTCAATTCTGGACATTCAGTAGTAATTTAGATTTTTTTAGTCATATTGGTTTGGAATCTGGTCTGAAGTTTCCCTACAATTGTGTTGTTTATGAAATTGCACACCTACTGTAAACATTTGAGAGCAATTGGACAAGTAGTTTTAGAGATATAAAATTTTCTTTGAATCAGCTGAAATGGGCAGAATGTTGCACTTTAAGTTTTCCTTTTCAAAGATGTGTGCTACTGTACTAAAATAGTCTCCACAAAATTTCAGATGGCTATGTGATTTTGGTCACTTGATTTTCTCTTGACATTGATACCCTTCTTAGTTGATCACTTGGCCTCCCAACACTTGAATCTTGTGCTCTCATTCTTGCTCAATCAAATATAAATAAATGAGAAGGATATATGTTAAAGATATTCTTGTTGTACACGTGACAATCTTGTTATGGTTGATCACGATGGCCTTGCTTGTACATTTAGCTATGATAGTTAGTTAGGATCTTGCTAATCTATGTTTGTACCTTGTACTCCAAGATGTATGTGCCACGCCTATGCTCTGAACTTACTGGCACCAATGCTCTTCTTACTTGCATCAGCTTGTGAGCTGGTATAACTCAATTAAACAAATTTAAATGGTTCTTCTGTCCCGGTATGGTGATATTTCCTGGAAATTACCTATTATGCTATTTCTATAATTATGCATCAATGCATCAGTGTCTTGTAATTATTTTCTCCTGCAAGCTTTTGGTCACAAATCATAACTTCTATCTTGCTTGCATGTCTTAGCAATAAAATTAGTATATGGCAGATTTAGTTGGAATTACTTCCTGACATGGAATACAATGTCATTCTAAATTTCTAACTAGCTAGATTTGTATCTCGATGGTTAACTAGAACTTATATGTATATCAGCAGTCAAGGTGTTTCGTATTGCAATGCACATGAACAAGTAGCTGGTACATAGTTTGATAATTTATCATGTAAGCTTTTGTTTAGATTTCATAAATGGCAAGTGGTTTCTATCATAGTGAACCTGTTATGCACATCTGTACTGCTACCAATTTGTGCTGCAACCTTTTGCCTTCTGAGAGATAATGCACTAAACTGTAAGTGTTGATCTTGGTACCCCATGTATATGCAGAAGAAATCATGGTAAGACCACTTCGAAGGTTAAGGAACTTGAACCTTGAAGAAGAAGATGATGCAGAACCTATTGAGAATGGGCAGGACAACTTAGCAGAGAATGAGAATGGGCATGACAACCTAGCAGAAAATGAGAACGATGATGACTTACAAGATCCTCCTGATGTTGATGGATTATTAGCCTGCCTACCATGCCACCATCCACAAACCCCCTCTTAATATGTAAGTTTCATGTTTTTTCCTTGCATATCCAATGCAGTATCAAATCAATCTATTTCATATATGTAGGGCCAAATGGAGAGGTGAGACAAGTTTTAGAGGATTTTAGAGTTTCAAATATAGAGGATTTATATGGAGGAAAGGTAATTATAGGTACTGATGAAAATGGTGTCCCAATGAAAGGTCAGCCTCCATTCTTGGTTAGTACCTTGGACAGACAGCAGAAAAACCATCATTAGCTCCTTTACACATTGAAAGATGGGACAATGCTCTATTCAATACTCACAAGCAACAAATAATCAAGGATGTGGAGGGAAAATTAATCTTACTAGTTCAAGAAAGTACCTCAATTTTCATCCATCCAGTAACATTTACCTCTACTCTTTATAGGAACACTTTTAGGTCCCTTGCCAAACGTTGAATCTTACAAGGGATTGGGTGCTAAGGACTGTTAACAATAGGTGGTGATCCTACAAATCAAAGTTGAAGAAACAATATTTCAATCATGAAGTGAGGTCTCTAGATGAAATCATAAACAAGAAACCAAATAAAGTGAATGACCTTCAATGGAAAGCTCTTGTTGGATTTTGGTGCGGAGAACAACATAAGGTGACATCCTTTTACTTAACATTTATATGCAATTTGAAAGCAATGAGTGTAACAGCACTTCATTACTCTTCTACCTTTGTAGAAAGTATGTGTGCCAAACTCTAGAATTGCAAAAGAATAGAAGAATACAGACACATCAGGGAGAAAAAGCCATGCTAGGCTGAAAAAACAGATGGTGAAATATAGTCATCCGCAGTTATTTATTATATTCACTATCATCTAAGTCAGATCTGTACAGAGCCTCAAGTTACTCTGTTGTGCAGGAAGATAACTAGAAAAGGAACCTTCATAGGCTAGAATTATGGGAGGCTGCTCATAAGAAAAAGTATGGCAGATACACTACTAAGCATTTATGTTCAATCTGAAATTCTATTTATCATTCTGTGGCTTTCCACTATTTTGATTTCTATAGAATGCATCATATGAGAAATTAGAAAAAAGGCAACAAAACAACAATGGTAATCTTTCAACTCGAGATTTTAATGAGGTGTTCAATGAGATAGTTGCTAAGGAGTTAAAAACACGTAGGTACTATGTTGATAAGTACTAGAGTGAAGTTCCAGTGTCTCAAGGTCTAACTTTTGTCATTCAAACTGAGGAAGAAAGAAGGTACCAAGAGAAAGTAAATGAAATGGAGAATAAGATGCAACGCATGGGTGGTTTCATGAAGCACTGGCTTGGTTTCATGTTAAAAAAGTTTCCTGAAGAGGATTTCATCAAGGAAATGGTAGCAGATCTACATGATGATGAAGTAAGCATCTATTCAACGTGTCATTTCATATTACAATGATCTGTATATATGCCTACCACCTGGAAGTAAGCCATCCATCTCTGTATATACGGACTTCTTGAACCAGAAAGTCATAGTGATCACAGCCCTGCACACTCACTCGGTAATGTGCACTCTCCCACAAATGAAGTGCAGGGAATAGCGTAGATACCTTACTTCTACTGTACACAGCTACAACAATAATATTAAAGTTTTTGCTAATATATTATGTAATATGGCTGTTGACACTTTGCAGCAGGAGACATCCACCCAAGACCGTACATCTTTACGTAGTGACCAAACAGTTGCCAAGGTATGCTTTTATTGTTCAGAGCATACAATTAGTTTGCATAGATTTTGTTTGCTGCAATTGGGTTAGTGCCAAAAATTGTTTTGTCCAATTCAGCAATAGTATTTTGCCCAAGCTATGCTAGTGTATCCAAATGTACATCTGAAATCTGTTTCCTAGTTATTCAGTATTGGGTATGAGTTGTTGGTTTGGCCTTTTTCTTAGATGCAATTGGTAAAGACAACATTGTGTGGTTGCAAGGTCATTTATGTAACATGCTTGAACAAGTACAATGGTAATTTGGAATATGGTAGGAGACCATCTATTCTTTTGCAAGGTTCTTCATTACAAACCATATGTATGCAGATGCAGCGTGACTCTTACACGCCATATGTAAATATTTTGTTTGATCTCGACAAAAATCACCAGGTATTTGACTGTATACTTTGCTACTGTACTGAATCATTTTGAATGTTTGCAAAGTTGATCTACTTATGATGGTTTGGGCTGATACAGAAAGCGAATTGGGCAATCAAACTTGCTAGGGTAGTATCTATCTTGTACATTCAATCCCATTCAGTCGCCTAGGTTATTTTGGTGATGTTAGTAGGACAACTACTTGCATATTTCTGTTCAATCTCTCTGCTTCTACAGCTTTTCAGTTCAGATTGCTCTTGTTGCAGTCATTAAATTTTGTTTCAGTTCAGATCAAACTTTATTTATGATACATCTACTTTGGCCATACCTAGTTATCTACAAACTCATACTGCTATCTACACTGTGGCTGCAGGAGGCACATATTCAGAGTTCTATTCATGAAGGTAATGGTAATGCAGCCACAAATTTTTCACAGGATTCCATTTTGACAAACATGGTATGTCTAAGCTAACATTGCAATATTGTTTATAATGAGTGAACTTGCTTTATTGATGCTGTATTTTGACTAATATAATTCCTACCCATTCTAGAGGACTCGAAGAGTTAAAAACCCCAGTTTGAACCGGTCAGAATCGGTATGCTTCTATTCCGCTTGTTTCTTTTATAGTTAAATTAGTTAAATGTACAAAACTCTTATCTTCATGTTTTGCAAAATGATAGAGCCGTTATCCAGTCTATCTTCTTTCACTAAGAAACAAAGGAAGAATTGTGGCCAAAGTGAAGTTAGCGACTACTGATGCCAAATAAGACATTGGAGGAAGCGTGCTTGGAAAGGAATATGTTGGGATTTATGTTCAAGGTCTTGAAAATGTTGACAGGAGAAATAAAGGACATGAGCTGATTCCTAGACCTATTTTTGATATTTGTACACTAATAGATGTTATTGGCTATACCATTCGATGGCCCCGTTCACATGTAAGTTTTTTTCAAAGATTAAACCTACAATTTCGTAATATCTTCAAACTGTGATATTCATCTAACCCCATGCCCCGTTGCAGGTGAAGAAAGCTACAAGTACAAATCTGAAACAACTTGGTGATGTAACTTTTCAAGGGAGAAGTGAAGCTGCGATGGAGAGAGGGGCAAGAACGGACAATGAAGCATAGGTGCTGTTGAGCTGTGCTGCTGTTCGATCAAATGCTGGAAAGGTATAGTGTTGAGATTTTTTTTGCTAGACTGCTGGTTAAGGGGAGCTTTCCTTCATGATTAGTTCAACCCATAGCAAATAAACACAAATATGATTAGTTCAATCTCTAGAGCTATCGGAAAGCAACATTTTAATAGCTAGGATGGGGTGTGATCTGCATGCATGATTTTTGCGGACAAAATAAATACAAAGCTCTCAAATGTGATGTTCTTGGTATCCAAAATTCCAAATGAAGAAGAATTGAAAATGGTGCGTGCTACTCTCACTTAAACTGTAGACCTGTAGTGGTTGTAGAACCCATACCCATCCATATTCAGCATTTGCTCTAAAATCTTATGATTGCGTCTTTTCAGTCATCCTGCAATGTGCGTTTACAAAAGCAAACATGTTAGATATCCGTACCACTCATTGTCTCGAAAACATTTCTAGAGTAGTATAAGAGAAAACAAATATGCATGCTTTCACTCGTTTTAGACTGAGAAATGTCGTTTCCATGAACTTTTAATTTGTGTTGCTTGATGGCAAGCTCATTTCTGATCTACTCATCTCTGACTTTGGCTCTATTATTTCTTGAGTTTTGGTGTGTAGGTGTTGTTGCTACTGGTGTTCTTGTGCCCAACTCTTGTTGCAGGTGAAGAAAGCTACAAGTTCAAATCTTAAACAACCTGGTGATGTAACTTTTCAAGGAAGAAGTGAAGCTGCAATGGAGAGAGGGGCAAGAACGGGCAATGAATTGTAGGTTTTAGTTGTTATTGAAAAAATGTCGAAATAATTGTATGATATTGTCACTTTGTCTGCATTTCTTTATCAAGGCAATTGTCTTGTTGACAGTACTTTAATTAATGTACTTGTTGGTTCTTGAATAAATTACTCAGTTTCTTTTTGGTGAAGCAAAGAATTGACTGCCAATGCAATGTCATGGATAATCTATTTAAGCATTATTAAACTATTCAAAAATAAAATGATATATTGAATTTATAAATGCAAATAAAAGAAACATTATATATTAGTACACACAAAAATAGATGTATCTATAAATCATCTCTACATTTCTTAATACACAATGTGGTGTTACTATAAAACATGTCTATATCCGTACACACGTAATAAAAATGTATCTACAATATTGTTTCTACATTTGTTAACACACAATTTGGTGTTACTATGAAACGTGTCACCCGCCACGTCACCCGCCTCATCATCCGCCATGTCACGTGCCACGTCACCTGTTCACACTCTACTAAATCGTCTCTGTACTAATTACTACGCAATAAGACATCGCTATAAAACACGTCTATATTAGTAGGCATGTTTTGTATACGTATCTATAAGTTGTATCTATATTTAATAATACGAAATGAAGCGTTGCTACACTATGTAACTACACCACTAGAGACATTTTATACATGTGTCTGCAAAATTGTATCAATATTTTTAGATATGCATCTAACGTGTTTATAAAATGTCTCTTTCTTTCATAGCAATGCTTAAAGGATTCATCTCTACAAGGTGTGATGCGGTATGTACGAAGATGCTTCTAACACGCTTTATGAAAGCATGCCTACATTGACATAGAGATGAAGTAAAGCGTGTCTAACTCTAAATCTGAAGTAGCTATAGGGGGGGTTTTCTAGTAGTGTTTGGCCAAAGTTTGCTCAATAAATGCTCAAAAGATTTTCAAAGCAACATTAGCTCAAAATCATTTTAAGATATTTTTTATGAAAATGGAAAAATGGCCAAAAAAATTCCAGCATGCCAATGTGGGTTGGAAAAAATTAAATATGCATTTTGAGAAATCAAATGATGGGAAAATCAAAATTTTGAAATGGAAATATGAGATAACTACCGATTTTACCTTTTAGTGAAGAGCTCACCATTTTGAGTCCAATGAGTGGGACTCTTCTCCGTCATTTTTACCATTCGGCATCCGATGCTGGAGAAGTGGATGAGGATGCTCATTCCAGCTTTCGCCACACCTTCTTGGACTTCTTAGGTTTTGTCGGTGCGGTCGGTGGCTTCTTGGATTAGGGTTGTGCCTCCGTCCACTCCCCGTGCCACTCCTTGTCTTGATGGATCAAGTAGCATCACTCCTTCCTTGGTTGAAATTTGAACAGTATTGACGGTCGTTAAGTACCAAATATGACCGTCAATATACTCAAGAATAAATGAGGATTGGCATTTCTTACACACATATTTAGTTCAAATAATGTAGTTTCACTTGCCATTAGAGAATATTTGGTAGCAGGTGAATAAGCACAAAAGAATGGAGAAAGCACCCTCTATGGATCCAAGAAACATGCTTCAGACCAATGGGAGGTTGCCACATGTGCATGCCATAGATTGAAAGGCCCACAAACTACCACAACCGCCTCAATCCACCGGATGACGCACACAACTGCCATTGGGACCCACCAAGCAGTCACCTGGAGAAAGACGGTTGTGAGGAGGCCCCACAAGGGGGGTTCGGCCAAACAGCCCTTGTCCCCTCTCGTCTCCAGCTCCACGTGATGATGCCTTAAGTTGGTTAAGGGATATTCTCCAAAGATTCCCTCACAGAACTGCCTCTCGGAGCATATAAATATGAGGGAAGGGGCTCCATTTTAGGAAACACACACACACAACTAGTGATTCACTCTCTCCCTATTAGTTTCCAAGTTAGTGGAGTTAGGCTAGAGTAGCTCTACTTAAGGTTCCAGGTCTCCTTGGAGTCTAGGGTATGGCTCTTGTATCTTTTTTTCCTAGGTTGACTTTATTCTAGTCAAAGTATACATCTGTTGGCGCTAGAAATCGGTCAACCGAATTCCCAGCGTCTGACACACGACCCGGGAGAATCTGCTTAACTCCTGTTCGGGTGATTGCCCTGGTGCGGTTCGCGCGGCGTGCCAGCCAATCTGACCTGTTGATTGGCAAGGAAGAATACGTGTCAGATCCAAAAGTCACGATCGGCTAAATTTCCGATCTCGAGGGAGCTTATCAGCGAATTGGCCGATTTGCCGTAATAAAGAAATTGGCTATGAAGCAACCGATTACTATAGTAGTGTAGAAGGAAACTACTGGAGTAATCAGTACAGCGCTATAATAACAGCACTAGGAACAGATCTAATCGGCTATATGTAAAATAAGTGAATTAAATAGCAGAATATAAGGAAAGCCAAAACTGCCGATTCCTAGCTGGATAACTGGTGATAAAACTAGAAAAACAGGTAAAACCTATGATTCTAGTAAATATCGATAACTAGTGAATAAATCTAAACGAAACGACAGCGATGCGCCCGAAGTTAAAGCTTAGAATTTACTCGGTAAACGGAACTTACAAGATTGGCCGGAGATCAAGTTGATGCAGCCCCGCCAACCCGTATGAACTCGTGAAATAGAAGAAAAGTATTGGCGAAGTCGCCTGCTTGAAAGTAAGTACGAGGAAATAGTAACTTGTTGTATTGAGTAGTTGATAATTACAGATCTACAAAGGTGGCTATTTATAGCCCCGTACAAATGACTCCTTATCCGACTAGAATTCTATCCCTAATTCAAATAGAAAACGAATATTTACAAGTACGACTCGTACTAGGTTGGTTTTTATACACTTCATGGGCTGATTTCCTCTTCATCCTTTTGATCCTTTCCAAGCCCATACCGGCCCAATTATTCCAGCCTCCTAATCGGCCGATTCCTTATCGGCAAAGGGTAACCGATTCGGGAACCAGGCGTGCCCGATCCAAACCCCAAGGGCATCCATCGACCGATCTTGTACTGTAGCATCGGCCGATCCGGGACTGTAGCATCAACCAACCGATCTCTAACTGTAGCGCCATTCGGCCGATTTCCAACTGTTACCCCTGTATCCTTCCCATTTCTTCTTCACCTGACGCCGATTTTACTTGTGACGAAATCTGGCATCAACACATGCCCCCCAGTTTCGGAGTAAAACATAGTCTTTTACTTCGAAATTCTTTTCAACTTCCCCTCCGAAACAGCCGCAATGAAAATATCCTTCCGTTTCACGGTCTTCATTCTGATGATTGCAATCTTTTCGAAACGGGCACCCACGACAACCACTACTCCCGAAAAACTCGAAATGCCGACGCGGTAAAAATTCCATTTTTACCCTTCATCAGGTACCCTTTAAATATCAGTTCACCCCGCACCTCCTTTTCGAGCTCACGTCCTTCTTCCTCAGCGCGCGCCTTCTTCTTCCCCTAGCACTTTCCCTTAGCTCCGAAGCTTCCTAGCGCCATCTTCCTGTTGCTTCTCCTCCTTCCCTCCAATGGCGACACCTTCAGGCAACTCTCCCACGCGCAATGCTCCAGAAACGGCGCCTCCGGCGGAAGTAGCGATAGTGGTAGCTCCGTCGTCAGAAGAAGGAGCTTCATCGGAGATCCCAATGGCGATCCCCATAGCGACCTCATCCTCCGCAGCTGCACCGGCGGTCACGCCGACCACAAGGAACTTCATCCCAGAGGTTATTACCGAATCCTTCCTCTATCGGCAATGCATTTACTTTAGATCTATTTCTTACTTTAGCACCCCCCTTTCCTTTTTAGGCGGTTAGACATCGCATCACTATCCATCTTACGGGAAATCCCGGCCTTATCTGTCTCGGACCCATGGGGAACCCAGATCCAACTGAGCTCATCAATTTGGAAACCCACAGAATCCCCTTCAAACAATCCACCATGGACCTGGATCACTGGTTGGGCACCTTTAGGTCTTGGCCGAATGAAACCCCTGGTTGGAGGGAGTAGTACCAACGGATAGCCGAACCGAAGAGGGTCCAATGGGACGAGCTCAAAATCGGCCAATGCATCAACCTGTCTTTGTCCCAGATGGAGCGAAATGAACCGTTGGTGATAGCAGCCTCTTACTTTTGGTCTGATGCCCTCAATGCATTCTTGTTTGGGCATGGACCTATGACCCCCACACTGGCCGATGTGGTTCTGCTGACCGGCCTTGACATCTCCTCCCCGGACACACCTTTTCGCCTCTTAGCCGCAACATCGCATCGGCTGGACACGAGAGGAATCGGCGGGTGGAAAGGATTTATCAGATGCAACAAAAGGGCCGGGTCTGTTGAGAATAGGGAGCACACGGCCTTCTTAATGATGTGGTTGGAAAAACATTTCTTTTGCGGAAGAGCAACCGGCCCATCAACCAACACCCAGGCTTTAGCCGAAGCACTATTGGTAGGAACCCCTGTTCCTCTTGGAAAACACCTGCTAGGGGCGGCTTACCACATGCTCCACCAAATCGGCACCAAACTTTCCAAGGGGGAGCCGATCGGAAATCCAGGCAGACCCTGGTGGTTCATCAATTTGTGGCTGAACCTGTATATGAGCAAGATCTCTCAGCAGAGGGTGGAACACATGATGTTCCCCAACGTTGAATCGGCAGAAGATCCCACTGCTCGACGCCAATGCACATCTTTTGGTGAAGCGGCGTCGGCCTTCCCGGGTTGCCTGTACTCTGCTACAAAAGTGGCCGAGTACTTCCGATGCTTTTACCACGGTTTCAATGAAGATGCAACCGTTTGGTTTCCTTATCAGCGAGATGACCCAATCTTCAAACTCCCAACTTGCTTCGACTCGACCACTGGCCGATTCGACGAAGAACTCACCGATGAGTTAATCAAGCCAGGAATCCTGCCAGCCAACTTCTTCTCGGGGAAAGATGCCCCTACATATGAATTCTACAATCCCTCTGCTGCAGCACGCCAACTCGGCATGGGTCAGCTGCCGATTCAAGTATATTTTGCTGGCCGAGCCAAGTTCAGAGATGGGCTCACAACAGGTCTAGACTACAGTCGGCTGCGAGACCGGATCCCAGATTCCACCACTATTGACCTGAACAATTGGATAGTAGCCCCCTTCGCTGTCCAGCCATTCAAACTCTGGTGGGCCGAATGGAAACAATTCCTTTTCTGCAACTCCGCATCGGCGTACTGCAATCTCCTGGACCCAACCAACATCGACCCAAACGCCAAGGTATTTTCTCTTAGCCGATTTTTATTCTTTTTTCAACGCGATTGAACACTAAGGTTTTGCTATTTCTTCAGTCTGAGAATCGTGTCCCTCCAACACACAGCCGGAGTGGTTGGCTAATAGAAGATCATCATCCGTACACCACCTTTCCTCTCATCGGCTATGATGCCCCGTTCGTGGACGTGATCGCTGGCCGATCGAAGCAAGGACAGAAGAAGGTTACCAAGACGACCAGTCGCCGAGTCCGGGCCCGTATAGAATTGGCAGATCCTCCCACGCTCGCATCGGCAGAGACTTCGGCCGCACCACCTCCTCCAGCTGTCAGAGACATTGACACTCAAGTTGTCGCGCAAGCTGGGGCAGCCGCTGCGTCGCTACTGTTAGAGGCTGTGCAGGTAAACTTATGCTTAACCCTTCCGATTGTTGTTTCAATATTAATCCCTCTTTTCTTAGATTGCACAGATTACCCCTATGGACATACAACAATCAGCAGCAACCCAATCGACCATCGACGCGCCCCCGCTTCCATCCGTTGAGGTATAACACTACTTCACCGATTCCCCTAGTATTTGAATAATGTTCTTATTCAACCTTCTGACACAGGTCATCGGCACGCCAAGCGCCCCTCAACCACTGGTCCCTTCTCGGGAAGCTGGTCCAAGCACAGCACCAATCATCGTGGAGTCTTCTTCCTCTGATGAACCCATGGCACCAGCCCCCGAACCAAGGATAACGGCTTCTCAAATGAAGCTCGAGGAAATTCGATTCAAAGAGGTAAGGAATCTTTCAGCTTTATTTAGCCAATTTGCTATCACCATCAGCCGATTTATTTTTCTTCTTTATTACTTCCAGGAACAGAACACCCCTGACAACAGCCTCTTCTCTTTCGCGGTTGCCCTCTCTGACGACGAAGAAGTCGCCTCTCGCCAGGTCACCTTGAGCTCCATCCCCGACGACGTCCGAGCCAAGCTTACCAGCATCCGATCCCTTCTTCAAGGAGACATCGGCCGATTGGTAGAAGCTGCCTCGCCGATTCGGCAGCTTTTTGGTGACGTCAGTGGACGAGTGCCAGAAGAAGCGGAGGAAGCCTTGGCGCCGGCCGCATACATCGAGTCGATGAGGATCCCGGTCTTCAGAGCCCTTCGTCACATGGCCGATCGCGCCAAGTTGGCCAAGACTCGTGAAGAAGAGGAGGCGTACAAACGTCAGGCTCAAGAGGTGCACCAATGTATTCATTTTCTGGAGGACTCACGCCCGGGGATCGTCGGCGAGATGGACCGCCTCAAACGCCGAAGGGCAGAGCTCGCCAAGGAGATGGAGCAGGTGACCAAGGCAATCAGTGCCGAAGAGAAGAGGCTCCAAGAACTCCCTTCCGTCATTGCTGATCTAAAACAGGAGAGGCAGCATTTGGCCCATGAAGCCCTGAAACTCCACCGTAGTGCATCAGAAGTCCCCGGATCGGCGGATGATGACCAACGGATTTTGGACTCTGCCGATCAGATCCGGCGTCAGGCGATTGCGGCTATCGATGCCCTTCTGGGTAATCTGTAAAAGCACTGACTATTTTGTACGAACCTTTAATAACTGCTTTGACCGTCCTTCGCGACGCCTCTTTTATTCATTGCCCTTCTTACTTCCGATGGGACGCACCTTTACCAAATATCCACGCCTCTTTCTCTTATAAATGCCGGCCTAGACTCCCCTTCCGAGAGTACCAGTTTGGCTTCGGCTTTATTTTCTCAACCCATTCTCGTCGACGCGACCTTCTGTCATGTCTTCATCATCTTCCTCTTCCTCTGTCAACCAGGTGAAACTCTGGCCTTGATCCTCCTTCTCTTTTTAACTCTTTTGAAGAGGATCACCTTTTTAATCTTTCTTTCTTTCAGCCACGGCGTCTTAGCCCCGAGCTCGAACGCGCCATCGAGCTCATGCACTCTGATGAACCGTTGTCGTCAGAGGACAAGGATCTAATCAGAGCTCATCGTGACGAGCTTCAAGAACATGTCCCTGCTGACACCCATCGGATCTGGGACTTTCTGGACGGCAACGCCCGCCGGCGACCTCAAGCCGACCGAAGTCATCCGCTGCCTCCACGAGTTGCCCTTGAAGATGCGGCGGCAGGAACTTCGCGCCCGGCCATGGACCGGAGCCACCCTCTCCCCCGTCAAGTCGAAGCGGAGGCTTCGATGAAAGAGACAGAAGAAGAGTACATCCGTCGTATGATAGAGTTAGGTCGGGCTGAGAGAGAGCGTAAGAAAAAGACTAGTTAGGCTTTAATGAAAGAGATGGACGAAGAGTACATCCGTCTTATGATAGAATTAGGTCGGTCTGAGAGAGAGCGTAAGAAGAAGAATGGTTAATTATTATTTTTTGTTCTAAGGGCGACTTGTACCTTGTCGGCCGTGTAACCCACCATCCGTACCGAATGAATACATCGACCGATTTGGACGATTACATGTTTTTTCTAGATGAACCGTTTTGTATCGGCTGTGCACCGTTGTATTGTGGCCAATCTTTTATGCTCCGACCCATATACTAGGGTAGTATCTTTTCAAGTACCTTCCGTTCAGAGCCCTAGTAAACTCTTCTTCCTCGATTGTTTCCAAAATATAAGCATTTCCTGGAGCACATCTGCCGATTTTATACGGCCCTTCTCATGTAGGGGACCACTTTCTGAATTTAGGATCTTTCGACCCAATCGGCAATACTAGCTTCCAAACCAGGTCCCTAGGGGAGAATTGTTTGACTTTGACCTTCTTATCGTACCACCTGGCCACTTTCTTCTTGTTTTCCTCGATGCTTATCAAAGCTCTCAACCGCTGACCAGCCAAGTCATCAAGTTCCCTTTTCATGAGTGACGAGTAGTCATCGGCCGTTAGCTGGTCTTGGAGCGAAATGCGCCTCGACCCCGCCCTTGACTCCCACGGTAGTACTGCATCGTGACCGTACACCAACTGATAAGGGGATAACTTGGTGGCCCCATGGCAAGCCATCCTGTACGCCCATAGGGCTTCAGTTAAACACAGGTGCCATTTCTTCGGCTGCTCCTCTATTTTCCTTTTGATTAACTTAATTATCCCTTTGTTGGAGGATTCGGCCTGGCCGTTGGCTTGGGCGTAATATGGAGAGGAGTTTAACAATTTGATCCCCATATCGACTATGAATTCCTCGAATTCCCCTGATGTGAACATTGTTCCCTGATCGGTTGTAATAGTCTGGGGAATGCCGAATCGGTAGACGATATGGTCCCTTACGAAGTCGGCCATGGTAACCGAAGTCACGGCTCTTAACGGAATTGCTTCCACCCATTTGGTAAAGTAATCGGTAGCCACCAGAATAAATTTGTGCCCTTTGCTTGATGGAGGGTAGATTTGGCCGATAAGGTCTATTCCCCATCCCCTGAACGGCCATGGCTTGATAATGGGATTCATGGCCGATGCGGGTGCACGTTGGACATTCCCGAATTTCTGACAATCCTGGCATCCCTTATAATATTTGAAGCAGTCTTCGAGGATCGTTGGCCAGTAATACCCATTATTCCTGATCATCCATTTCATCTTATGGGCCGATTGGTGGGCTCCACATACCCCTTCATGGATTTCTCCTATCAGAGTCTTAGCCTCCTCTGTTCCCAAACATTTGAGTAGGACGCCGTCAATTGTTCGGTAGAACAAGTCATCCTCAAGCAGTACGTATTTAGTAGCATGGAAACGCACTCGTCGATCCACTTTCTTAGACGGGTCCTTCAAGTAGTCGGCAATTTCCTTTCGCCAGTCATCGGCCGCAAGTTCCAAAGCCATAGCGCCTAGAATTGGCCAATATCCAGATGCGTGCTAGGCGAGTTTGTTGGCATCCTCGTTGTGATCTCTTGGCATGTGCTCGATTACTGCCGATTTAAATTCTTTTAAGAGCTGCAGGCAATCTTCATAATAAATTCTCAATATATCGTCCTTGCATTCGGACCTCCCTATTAATTGATCCACAATAAGCATGGAATCTCCGAAGATTTCAACAGAATCGGCCCTGACTTCTCTTAGTAGTTGCAATCCCTTCAATACAGCCCGGTACTTTGCTTGATTGTTAGTGGCGGTGGCTTCTATCGGCAGAGAAAAATCATAACATGCCCCCCGAGGCGATATGAGGACGATGCCAATTCCTGATCCGACCCCACATGATGATCCATCAAAGTACAAAGTCCAAGGTACCGGTTCCACGAAGGCGATCTCTGGCCCGCAGTGTTGGGCGACGAAATCGGCCATGACCTGACCCTTGACGGCTTTAGCCGATTCATACCGTAGGTCAAACTCCGACAACGCTAATATCCATTTGCCGATTCGTCCTTTCAAGATCGGCAGTGACAGCATGTATTTTACTACGTCGTCTTTGCATACGACTACACATTCCACCGACAGTAAGTAGTGCCTGAGTTTGGTGCATGAGAAGTCTTCTACTCATGCAAAGACGACGTAGGCATAACCGCTCCACTGGAGGATATCTTGTTTCGGCGTCCAGAAGTCTTCTACTAACATAATAAATTACCCGTTCCTTTCCTTCGAACTCCTGGACTAGGGCCGACCCAATAGCCTTTTCATCGGCTGATACGTATAATTTAAATGGCTTACCAGTTTGAGGAGGGACCAACACCGGCGGTGAAACCAAGTAATGCTTGATATCTTCCAGTGCCTTGCGTTGCTCCTCCCCCCATATGAACTCCTGGTCGGGCTTCAATTTTAATAGTGGTGTGAAAGCCTGGATCCGCCCAGATAGATTAGATATGAATCTTCTGATGAAATTCACCTTGCCGATTAAAGACTGCAATTCAGTTTTATTCTGCGGGGCCACGACTTTGTTGATAGCCGCTATAGTCTTCCGATTGATTTCTATTCCCCGCTCGTGCACCATGAATCCTAAGAACTGTCCGGCGGACACGCCGAAGGCACATTTATTCGGGTTCATCTTCAGCCCATGTTTCTTAGTGCATTGCAACACTTTTCGCAAATCGGCCAGGTGCTCTTCGTGTCCTTTGGACTTGACTACGACGTCGTCGATGTAGATTTCTACCAGTATGCCGATGAGTTTGTGAAATATGTAGTTCATGGCTCTCTGATACGTGGTGCCGGCGTTTTTCAAGCCAAAAGTCATCACCACCCACTCGAATAAACCAAGGTGCCCCGGGCATCTGAAGGCCGTTTTGGGTATGTCCTCTTCGGCCATAAGTATTTGATTGTACCCAGCGTTTCCGTCCATGAAGCTAATAATCTTGTGTCCCGCGGCGGCGTCTATCAGCACATTGGCCGTTGGCATGGGGTACCCGTCCATCGGTGTGGCCTAATTAAGATTCCTGAAATCAACGCACACGCGTAGCTTTCCGTTCTTCTTGTACACTGGTACAATGTTGGATATCCACTCGGCATAACGGCATTGCCGAATAAATTTTGCTTCGATTAGCCAAGTTATTTCGGCTTTTATGTCTGGTAGAACTTTAGGATTGCAGCGCCGTGCAGGCTGTTGGTACGGTCGATACCCTGGTTTTATGGGTAGCCGATGTTCAACAATAGATCGATCTAAACCGGGCATCTCATGATACTCCCAAGCAAAACAATCCTTAAATTCTCTTAGGCCCCGTTTGGGTCCAAGGAATTGGAATCTATTTAATGGAGTAGGCTAATTTATGTTGGAATGTGGCATTCCACAACTTTCCAAAGTTTAGATATAAGCCTATCTTAAATTCATGGGGTGGGAGATGGAAATTGATTCTATAGATTATGGTTATTAGAATGGAATTCAATTCTTATAGCACGCTCTTAGACTCGCTTCTCTATGGTAGAAGTGCAGCATACAAGTATCTCTCCCATATCACCAACTATAATATACAACTATATTCCACATACAATTATATTAGCTTAATTAATTTGTGTCTAAATTATGATTATTAGGATGGAATTCAATTCCAATGATCCAAACGGGGCCTTAACAAATTTGTCAATTTACATTTGTATTCTGGGTCTAAATTTGCACTAATATAAGTCGGCCTTGGTTTGGTGCCATCGCCTAAGTCTATCATCTCTAATGAATCGGCCGATGTGAACCCGTGCCCTAGCTTCCCATCTTCTCGGGCGAACTGATCCATTTATTCTGAGTCTTCGGAGCCGACTGCTCGGATCGGCTGTAGGCCAAAATCGGACACCTTCAGGAAATTGGTATCCCATACTCTGCCGGATATGCACTTGACGGTTTCGCAGCTCCACTGCTGCGTGTCGGCTGCTGCGATGCTGTATGCGGAATCGGCGTTGACTACCTCGATGTTGTCGCCGACCCATTGTACAAGACATTGATGCATCGTCGATGGGATGCAGCAATTTGCGTGTATCCAGTCCCGGCCGAGTAGCATGTTATAGGACCCCTTGCCATTAATAATAAATAAGGTAGTGGGAAGGGTCTTACTGCCGATGGTGAGGTCGACGCAGAGGGCGCCGCGAGCAGAGGACACATTGCCCTCGAAGTCTTTGAGCATCATGTCTGTCTTGGTCAAATCATCATCACTTTTCCCAAGCTTCCGGAGCACGACATATGGCATGATGTTGACTGCAGCTCCTCCGTCTACCATTAATCTGGTGAGGGGGCGGCTGTTGACATGCCCTTTGAGGAACAACGCTTTCAGGTGTTGCCGTTTGTCATCTTCGGGCTTCTCGAACGTGGCTATCATTGGCTCCAAAGCCAATTGTGCCATCTGTTCTTCTATCGCCGACATATCCTGTTGGTCGGCAGGAGTCATGAATTCCATTGGCAGTATGAAAACCATACCGATGTCGGCTGCCGATTCATCGCCTGCCGATTCGTCGCCTCCTCTGTCGTTTCTTTTGGGGCGCCACACCTGAGACCTGCCTTTCCTCTTGTCCGACGTGCATTGTTGTTCTTCCTCCTGCTGTTCCCATTGGCGGAGACGTTGGATCCTTCATTTTTGAGATTTGGTCAAACCGTCGGGACACCACCTGGGGTTTACTGGTTTGGTTCTTGGCCTAGCGCGTTCCCATTCTGGCTCGCGTCCTAAAGGGTTTTCATCTGTCACTCGAGCATCGGCCATCTCTTCAAGCTGACTGTGAACGTTGCCCCTGTCTTCTGACCGGTCATGTCAATCAAACCTGCCCCCCGGCCTGTCATGGCGTCCGTCTTCCGACCGGTCATATCGGTCACTTCTGCCCCCCAGCCGATCACGCACGGGAGGGTGCCGGTCGTCTTGGTCGCGCCAGTTCCTGCTGATCGGTTCTGGTCTTCCGTCTCTGGAACGAGACCTGTTGAATGGTCGATTGTTACGATACGGGCCGTTGCATTCCAGGCAGTTCTCGGCTGAAGGCAGCCTGAGGTTGCTCTCCCAACAGTGGATGAAGAACGGGCACCTCCAGTGATCTTCGTGTCGCCGCATCGCTTCTTCCCGGGATATTGAGCGTTCATGTTGGCGATGATACTTTTGGAGCAGGAATTGGGAAGTAATGCGTGGCTCATCTGATTCGCCATCGTCGTCTTCCATCCGCCGCTTCCCCTTGACGTCTTCAGGCGTTGCTTGATTTCTGGGGTCTACGGCACCACTCTTTTTAGCCGATTCGGATGTTAGCACCTTTGTTTGGAGCGAGTTCTTCCCTGTGTCAACCATGTTGGTGGGGAAGGGGTGCTGGTCGATCTTCATCGGCTTGGCTGATTTTGTTGGCACTTCAAATTTAAGTCTGCCCTGCTCAATGGCCGACTGTATCTGCTACCGGAAGATTTTGCACTCATTAGTGTCGTGGGATGTAGTGTTGTGCCACTTGCAATATTTCATCTTTTTTAGTTGTTCAGCAGAAGGTATCGTATGATATGGCGAGAGCTTGATCTGTCCTTCCTGGAGGAGAAGGTCGAAGATTTTATCAGCCTTTGACATGTCAAAGCCGAAAGTTTCTGGCTCCTTGCTGAACGGGCATGATATCGGCTTCTTTCCCTTAACCCATTCCGCAAGACCGACTTCTGCGTCTTCTTCGGCCTCAACCTCTTCTAGGAATGCGACCTTCTTCTGGAAGTTCCTCCGTGGATTGAAAGAACGTACCTCCTGTCCAGACAATCAGTGGACAATTTGGCTTAAGCTCTCAAACTCCTGTGAGGCGTATCTCGCTTTGATGTGGGGCAGGAGACCTTGAAAGGCTGTATCAGCCAACTGTGCGTCGTTTAGAGCCAAAGAGTAGCATTTGTTTCTGATTTCCCGAAACCTCTGTACATATCAGGATATCGGCTCATCGCTTCTCTGCTTGAGGCTGGTTAAATCGGATAGCTTCATCTCATGCACCCCAGCGTAGAAGTATTTATGAAACTGTCTCTCCAAATCGGCCCATGTAATAATCGAGTTGGGCGGTAAAGTTGTGAACCACTGAAAGGCCGACCTAGACAAAGATGATGAGAATAGCCGTACTCGTAGCATCTTGCGCAGCTGCCTCTCCGCATTGGATGATAAATCTATTCACGTGTGTTGACAACAAAAGCTGTTGACGCAAAATCCTGGTGGTGGTGGACCCTGCATCAGCACATGAGGACCTGGGAGATCTGCTTAACTCCAGTACAGAATCCAAATCGGCGCGCATGGTGTGCGCGGGCGTGCCAGTCAGTTTGACCATTCAACTGACAAGGAGATGATAGTTATTGTGAAGTCCGAGGCAACCGGCCGATCAGGCCGATATAATCTTGGCACAGTAGCGATAATGGTGCAACAAAATAAATCATGACAAATATATCGGCTGTGAAGCCGATTCCAGTACCTTGATGAATGTGAGTGATTCATCGGCCATCCAGCCGATTTAATATAATTTACAATAACCATCGGCCATACGGCCGATAGAAAACACGATGCTGTTGAGTTGTTGCTCCACCATAGCTAGAGCCACAAGCCGATGAGATCTAAGCTAACGTCACCACCAATACTTCCAGGTGAAACCACAGCGATGCGCCCGGTAGTTGCAGTCTAGAAATATTTAGCAGGACATTAATCTGAACCCCGCTAGCCGATGAATCCAATCATAACGGAACTTACTCCCAACAACACTCGAAGGATGGCCAAGATCAAGATGCAACAGGCTATTAAAAATAGATCTATCGTCTATTCCGACAGAATTAATAATAATTAATATGTCGTAAACGGCAAGACGATAGAACAGATAAATATCAGCCGATGCAAGCTTAATCAAGGCGGGATAACTGGTGAATACCGTAGATCGAGACAGAAGCGATGCGCCGTAAGTCACAGATCCAAGATACTCGATAACTGGTAGATGAAACTAGACGAAACCACAGCGATGCGCCGGGTGGTTAAAGCCTAGAACACCTGGTGACGGAACTTGCAGCTCGCCGGAGATCGAGGTCGATGCAGCCCAGCTTGCTAGAAGGAACTCGTCGAGAAGCTACATTACTCCTACTCCTAATGCAATGGCGTGAAGCCGAAAAGGTAAATAGAAGATAGATGCGTTGTATATTGATCGTGTGATGATTCTTTACAATGGCCATGTCCCTTTATATTTATAGGGCGGACGTTACATAATTGGCATCTAACCACGCACAAGGCAAGTCACGTACACAATCTTTTCTAATAAAAAACTCTATATCTAACTAACCCAACTCTATCTCTAAAATATTTTATTCTATGAAACAAACTCCCGTACAACCTCCCGTACATGCACAGATCGGCATGCATAATTATTCTAGAAGCCTCCCACGCATGGCATGCAAAGTGCACCAGAATCCATGTTGTATATTCTAATCATTTTTATCCATACGTGCTGGCCTTTCCTTTATATTATCCTTGCCTCTCCTTGCCGATCAATCCAATGAAGCCGATTTGGACTCCGTGCCCATGTGCATGCATGCTTGCTTCTTATTGTTGTACGTGACTCCGATTATCTCGTACTCTGAATTTATAGGATTGGTCAAAATCCGGTGTCAATACAGGCCCCCCAGTTTCGGAGTATGAATGCTTCATGTTCCGAAACTAATTATAGAAGTCTGATACTTGTCTTCAGAGCTAATGACGTCTGATTGCAATATCCAAAGCCACGTTGACTCCTCTTCAAATATAAAGAACACCATCGGCATTGCCAGCAGTAGAAACAACAATTTAGTCAAAATGTGTTGACGCAAAATCCTGGTGGTGGTGGACCCTGCATCAGCACATGAGGACCTGGGAGATCTGCTTAACTCCAGTACAGAATCCAAATCGGCGCGCATGGTGTGCGCGGGCGTGCCAGTCAGTTTGACCATTCAACTGACAAGGAGATGATAGTTATTGTGAAGTCCGAGGCAACCGGCCGATCAGGCCGATATAATCTTGGCACAGTAGCGATAATGGTGCAACAAAATAAATCATGACAAATATATCGGCTGTGAAGCCGATTCCAGTACCTTGATGAATGTGAGTGATTCATCGGCCATCCAGCCGATTTAATATAATTTACAATAACCATCGGCCATACGGCCGATAGAAAACACGATGCTGTTGAGTTGTTGCTCCACCATAGCTAGAGCCACAAGCCGATGAGATCTAAGCTAACGTCACCACCAATACTTCCAGGTGAAACCACAGCGATGCGCCCGGTAGTTGCAGTCTAGAAATATTTAGCAGGACATTAATCTGAACCCCGCTAGCCGATGAATCCAATCATAACGGAACTTACTCCCAACAACACTCGAAGGATGGCCAAGATCAAGATGCAACAGGCTATTAAAAATAGATCTATCGTCTATTCCGACAGAATTAATAATAATTAATATGTCGTAAACGGCAAGACGATAGAACAGATAAATATCAGCCGATGCAAGCTTAATCAAGGCGGGATAACTGGTGAATACCGTAGATCGAGACAGAAGCGATGCGCCGTAAGTCACAGATCCAAGATACTCGATAACTGTTAGATGAAACTAGACGAAACCACAGCGATGCGCCGGGTGGTTAAAGCCTAGAACACCTGGTGACGGAACTTGCAGCTCGCCGGAGATCGAGGTCGATGCAGCCCAGCTTGCTAGAAGGAACTCGTCGAGAAGCTACATTACTCCTACTCCTAATGCAATGGCGTGAAGCCGAAAAGGTAAATAGAAGATAGATGCGTTGTATATTGATCGTGTGATGATTCTTTACAATGGCCATGTCCCTTTATATTTATAGGGCGGACGTTACATAATTGGCATCTAACCACGCACAAGGCAAGTCACGTACACAATCTTTTCTAATAAAAAACTCTATATCTAACTAACCCAACTCTATCTCTAAAATATTTTATTCTATGAAACAAACTCCCGTACAACCTCCCGTACATGCACAGATCGGCATGCATAATTATTCTAGAAGCCTCCCACGCATGGCATGCAAAGTGCACCAGAATCCATGTTGTATATTCTAATCATTTTTATCCATACGTGCTGGCCTTTCCTTTATATTATCCTTGCCTCTCCTTGCCGATCAATCCAATGAAGCCGATTTGGACTCCGTGCCCATGTGCATGCATGCTTGCTTCTTATTGTTGTACGTGACTCCGATTATCTCGTACTCTGAATTTATAGGATTGGTCAAAATCCGGTGTCAATACAGGCCCCCCAGTTTCGGAGTATGAATGCTTCATGTTCCGAAACTAATTATAGAAGTCTGATACTTATCTTCAGAGCTAATGACGTCTGATTGCAATATCCAAAGCCACGTTGACTCCTCTTCAAATATAAAGAACACCATCGGCATTGCCAGCAGTAGAAACAACAATTTAGTCTGTTGACACCAAAACTTGGTGCAGTAACCAGCAAGCTTTTGTTGTCAACACAGGCCCCCCAGTTTCGAAGTATGAATATTTCATGCTTCGAAATTAATATCCAATATATTTTATAAGCAGCCGATACTATCTTGCTTGAACCAATCAGCCAAATTTTTTTTTTATTGGCCAAGCAATCAATCGGCCGAAGCAATCAGCTGATGCTTTTTGCCAAGCAGTCAATCGGCCGGTGGCTGATGCATTTTTTTTTAATTAGCCGTACAACTTTCAATCGGCTGATGCAATTTCCAATCGGCCGATGCAGTTTTTTTTTTAATCAGCTGATACAGCTTTCAATCGGCCGATCCAATTTTCTAATCGGCCGATGCTTTTTTCAGCCGATACTCTTTGTAGTCAGCGGCCCATACTTTTATATCAGCCGATACTTTTTTCTAGAGCCATCACGTAATCAGCATGTAAATTACTATTTCCGTCGGTTGTCAGGCGAGACTTCTGCATCGGCCATTCCATCGGCTATTCAAGTCAGCCCTTTTTTTTTTTAAGCCGATTCACTCCATGGGCTGTCCTGAGAATACTTTGGCCACTAGTCTACACGTTGATAGTCCAGGCAACGAAGGATTATTTTTTTTTAAAGCCGATTCACTCCATGGGCTGTCCTGAGAATACTTTGGCCACTAGTCTACACGTTGATAGTCCAGGCAACGAAGGATTATTTTGAGCCTTGAAGAGGTATGTACCTTGCAAAAACTTCATCTTCACTGCCTAATCATTCATCGGCTGAAAAATCTTCCATCTCTCCCATCAGCTGTGGGAGAATATTAAATAGGCAGCCGATGCTTGAGCAGCCGATTCAACTTCCCTTTTTATCTAAATCGGCAGATACACTTTTTCAATTAGCCGATACCCTTTTCTTTTTATATATCCCAATCGCCGATGTATTTAATTAGCCGATGCTTCCCTTATCTCAATCGGCCGATGTATCTTTTGATCCAGTCAGCCGATGCTTTCCTTATTTCAATCGGCCGATGTATATATACATATATTTTAATCAGCCGATACAACTTTTGATCGGCCGATCCAATTTTCAATCGACCGATTTTTTTATCAATAAGGAGACGCACGAATGGCCGATGCCCCTCTCTTTTTTTTTTCTTCAATCGGCAATACCAATTTTCCATCGGCCGATGCCACTTTTATTTTCTTCCAATTCCAACCGGCTGACGCTAATCGGCCGATGCCTTTCTCTACAATCGGCCGTTGTATATATATATATATTTTTTAACCAATCCGCCGATGCTTCTCTTCAATCGGCCGATGAACTCGATACAGGTGCCGAATATACTCTTTTTATCTGAATAAACATGTGAGTCTTATAACCGTGTCCCACTGGGCGTGCCAAAATGTGTTGACGCAAAATCCTAGTGGTGGTGGACCCTGCATCAGCACATGAGGACCTGGGAGATCTGCTTAACTCCAGTACAGAATCCAAATCGGCGCGCATGGTGTGCGCGGGCGTGCCAGTCAGTTTGACCATTCAACTGACAAGGAGATGATAGTTATTGTGAAGTCCGAGGCAACCGGCCGATCAGGCCGATATAATCTTGGCACAGTAGCGATAATGGTGCAACAAAATAAATCATGACAAATATATCGGCTGTGAAGCCGATTCCAGTACCTTGATGAATGTGAGTGATTCATCGGCCATCCAGCCGATTTAATATAATTTACAATAACCATCGGCCATACGGCCGATAGAAAACACGATGCTGTTGAGTTGTTGCTCCACCATAGCTAGAGCCACAAGCCGATGAGATCTAAGCTAACGTCACCACCAATACTTCCAGGTGAAACCACAGCGATGCGCCCGGTAGTTGCAGTCTAGAAATATTTAGCAGGACATTAATCTGAACCCCGCTAGCCGATGAATCCAATCATAACGGAACTTACTCCCAACAACACTCGAAGGATGGCCAAGATCAAGATGCAACAGGCTATTAAAAATAGATCTATCGTCTATTCCGACAGAATTAATAATAATTAATATGTCGTAAACGGCAAGACGATAGAACAGATAAATATCAGCCGATGCAAGCTTAATCAAGGCGGGATAACTGGTGAATACCGTAGATCGAGACAGAAGCGATGCGCCGTAAGTCACAGATCCAAGATACTCGATAACTGTTAGATGAAACTAGACGAAACCACAGCGATGCGCCGGGTGGTTAAAGCCTAGAACACCTGGTGACGGAACTTGCAGCTCGCCGGAGATCGAGGTCGATGCAGCCCAGCTTGCTAGAAGGAACTCGTCGAGAAGCTACATTACTCCTACTCCTAATGCAATGGCGTGAAGCCGAAAAGGTAAATAGAAGATAGATGCGTTGTATATTGATCGTGTGATGATTCTTTACAATGGCCATGTCCCTTTATATTTATAGGGCGGACGTTACATAATTGGCATCTAACCACGCACAAGGCAAGTCACGTACACAATCTTTTCTAATAAAAAACTCTATATCTAACTAACCCAACTCTATCTCTAAAATATTTTATTCTATGAAACAAACTCCCGTACAACCTCCCGTACATGCACAGATCGGCATGCATAATTATTCTAGAAGCCTCCCACGCATGGCATGCAAAGTGCACCAGAATCCATGTTGTATATTCTAATCATTTTTATCCATACGTGCTGGCCTTTCCTTTATATTATCCTTGCCTCTCCTTGCCGATCAATCCAATGAAGCCGATTTGGACTCCGTGCCCATGTGCATGCATGCTTGCTTCTTATTGTTGTACGTGACTCCGATTATCTCGTACTCTGAATTTATAGGATTGGTCAAAATCCGGTGTCAATACAGGCCCCCCAGTTTCGGAGTATGAATGCTTCATGTTCCGAAACTAATTATAGAAGTCTGATACTTATCTTCAGAGCTAATGACGTCTGATTGCAATATCCAAAGCCACGTTGACTCCTCTTCAAATATAAAGAACACCATCGGCATTGCCAGCAGTAGAAACAACAATTTAGTCTGTTGACACCAAAACTTGGTGCAGTAACCAGCAAGCTTTTGTTGTCAACACAGGCCCCCCAGTTTCGAAGTATGAATATTTCATGCTTCGAAATTAATATCCAATATATTTTATAAGCAGCCGATACTATCTTGCTTGAACCAATCAGCCAAATTTTTTTTTTATTGGCCAAGCAATCAATCGGCCGAAGCAATCAGCTGATGCTTTTTGCCAAGCAGTCAATCGGCCGGTGGCTGATGCATTTTTTTTTAATTAGCCGTACAACTTTCAATCGGCTGATGCAATTTCCAATCGGCCGATGCAGTTTTTTTTTTAATCAGCTGATACAGCTTTCAATCGGCCGATCCAATTTTCTAATCGGCCGATGCTTTTTTCAGCCGATACTCTTTGTAGTCAGCGGCCCATACTTTTATATCAGCCGATACTTTTTTCTAGAGCCATCACGTAATCAGCATGTAAATTACTATTTCCGTCGGTTGTCAGGCGAGACTTCTGCATCGGCCATTCCATCGGCTATTCAAGTCAGCCCTTTTTTTTTTTAAGCCGATTCACTCCATGGGCTGTCCTGAGAATACTTTGGCCACTAGTCTACACGTTGATAGTCCAGGCAACGAAGGATTATTTTTTTTTAAAGCCGATTCACTCCATGGGCTGTCCTGAGAATACTTTGGCCACTAGTCTACACGTTGATAGTCCAGGCAACGAAGGATTATTTTGAGCCTTGAAGAGGTATGTACCTTGCAAAAACTTCATCTTCACTGCCTAATCATTCATCGGCTGAAAAATCTTCCATCTCTCCCATCAGCTGTGGGAGAATATTAAATAGGCAGCCGATGCTTGAGCAGCCGATTCAACTTCCCTTTTTATCTAAATCGGCAGATACACTTTTTCAATTAGCCGATACCCTTTTCTTTTTATATATCCCAATCGCCGATGTATTTAATTAGCCGATGCTTCCCTTATCTCAATCGGCCGATGTATCTTTTGATCCAGTCAGCCGATGCTTTCCTTATTTCAATCGGCCGATGTATATATACATATATTTTAATCAGCCGATACAACTTTTGATCGGCCGATCCAATTTTCAATCGACCGATTTTTTTATCAATAAGGAGACGCACGAATGGCCGATGCCCCTCTCTTTTTTTTTTCTTCAATCGGCAATACCAATTTTCCATCGGCCGATGCCACTTTTATTTTCTTCCAATTCCAACCGGCTGACGCTAATCGGCCGATGCCTTTCTCTACAATCGGCCGTTGTATATATATATATATTTTTTAACCAATCCGCCGATGCTTCTCTTCAATCGGCCGATGAACTCGATACAGGTGCCGAATATACTCTTTTTATCTGAATAAACATGTGAGTCTTATAACCGTGTCCCACTGGGCGTGCCAAAATGTGTTGACGCAAAATCCTAGTGGTGGTGGACCCTGCATCAGCACATGAGGACTTGGGAGATCTGCTTAACTCCAGTGCAGAATCAAAATCGGCGCGCATGGTGTGCGCGGGCTTGCCAGTCAGTTTGACCATTCAACTGACAAGGTGGAGATAATTCTCTCGAAGTTCGATGGAGTCGGCCGATCGGGCCGATTTAATTCTGGCACAGTAGCAATAATAGTGCAACAAAATAAATCATGATAAATATATTAGCTGTGAAGCCGATTCCAGTGCCTTGATGAATGTGAGTGATTCATCGGCCATCCAGCCGATTTAATATAATTTACAATAACCATCAGCCATACGGCCGATAGGAAACACGATGTTGTTGAGTTGTTGCTCCACCATAGCTAGAGCCACAAGCCGATGAGATCTAAACTAACATCACCACCAATATTTCTAGGTGAAACCACAGCGATGCGCCCGGTAGTTGCAGTCTAGAAATATTTAGCAGGACGTTAATCTGAACCCCGCCAGCCGATGAATCCAATCACAATAGAACTTACTCCCAACAGCACTCGAAGGGGTAACCAAGATTAAGATGCAACAGGCTATTAAATGATCTATCGTCTGTGATGAACCGATCTAAAGCTAATTAAAGCAAACTGAACGGCAAGACAAAAGAACAGATAAATATCAGCCGATGCAAGCTTAATCAAGGCGGGATAACTGGTGAATACCGTAGATCGAGACAGAAGCGATGCGCCGTAAGTCAAAGATCCAAGATACTCGATAACTGGTAGATGAAACTAGACGAAACCACAGCGATGCGCCCTGTGGTTAAAGCCTAGAACACCTGGTGACGGAACTTGCAGCTCGCCGGAGATCGAGGTCGATGCAGCCCAGTTTGCTAGAAGGAACTCGTCGAGAATCTATATTACTCCTACTCCTAGGGCAATGGCGTGAAGCCGAAAGGTAAAGGTAAATATGTTGTATTATTGATCGTGTGATGATTCTTTACAATGGCCATGTCCCTTTATATTTATAGGGCGGACGTTACATAATTGGCATCTAACCACGCACAAGGCAAGTCACGTACACAATCTTTTCTAATAAAAAACTCTATATCTAACTAACCCAACTCTATCTCTAAAATATTTTATTCTATGAAACAAACTCCCGTACAACCTCCCGTACATGCACAGATCGGCATGCATAATTATTCTAGAAGCCTCCCACGCATGGCATGCAAAGTGCACCAGAATCCATGTTGTATATTCTAATCATTTTTATCCATACGTGCTGGCCTTTCCTTTATATTATCCTTGCCTCTCCTTGCCGATCAATCCAATGAAGCCGATTTGGACTCCGTGCCCATGTGCATGCATGCTTGCTTCTTATTGTTGTACGTGACTCCGATTATCTCGTACTCTGAATTTATAGGATTGGTCAAAATCCGGTGTCAATAACGTGTTCCACAGTCAAAGTATCATCCATCCCCGAGAACTTGGTGAAGTCAGGAACTTTATACCGATGGGGAAACGGCAGTAGGTCGTATGTAGACGGGTACAGTGTCCTGTAAGTGTAAGTCTGTACCTTCGGCTTCAAGCCGAATTGTTCCTGAATCACTTCTGCTATACGTGCCGACCAGTCCGGCTGTTGCTAGTAAACTGTTGGCTGGGGGACTAGCACGTGCTGGTATATCGGAGGCGGGACGGCTTGATGCTGAGTGAAAGTATGTGGCATCTGAGTGAAAGCCGGCTGTGTATTCAGGGTCGGCTGTTTGAATGAGCCACTCGTCTCATCGTATAGTACGAGCTCCGTTGCTTTGCTTATCTCTGGTGCGACAGGCTGGTACGGCGGCATGGTTGGTCGAGTGGCTGCTTGGAAGGATGCCTGGAATTAGGGACTTCCCTGACTGGCCGATTGATCCTGAACGGCTGTAGCTGAAGGTGCCCCCCAAGGCCCTAGGCTAACTGGAGGGAACGGCGCAGAGGACAGCTGGACGGGGTGTGGCTGAAGGTGTCGTGTACTATTATGCCCCATAGGAATTGATGATGAGGAAGCGCCTGAACCCCCAACAGGAAATTGGATCGGCTGAGAAACCGAATAGCCCTTGTTTGGTGGAATCGGCTGAGTATATGCCGGTCCCTTGTATCCTTGAGGTACTCCGCTAGCGAAGGAGCTGATGACGGCATTATACACCGTATTTGCAAGCACCGGGGATTGATCAATGAAGGCGTGATAAACGGACTGTTGGACCATCTCGGCCATCTTGTCCGAGTCCTCGGCGATTGTGATCTGGCGGGGATTTGGAAACGGAGACTTTTTTATAGTCTCCCTGCTTCTGGAGCGACTGAAAGATTGCAGGCAAGCCTTCCGGAACTGTGCCGTATGCTTCTCCAGTTCTTCCTTCTGATCGTCCTTGAGATCTGCTTCCGTCACTTCGATAACGTTATCTTCGGAGACTTCAGCAGCTTTCGACATGGTGGCGGTTGTATCTGGTCCCACCAGGCGTGCCAAAAGTGTGTTGGCGCTATAAATCGGTCAACCGAATCCCCAGCGTCTGACACACGACCCGGGAGAATCTGCTTAACTCCTGTTCGGGTGATTGCCCTGGTGCGGTTCGCGCAGCGTGCCAGCCAATCTGACCTGTTGATTGGCAAGGAAGAATACGTGTCAGATCCAAAAGTCACGATCGGCTAAATTTTCGATCTCGAGGGAGCTTATCAGCGAATCGGCCGATTTGCCGTAATAAAGAAATCGGCTATGAAGCAACCGATTACTGTAGCAGCGTAGAAGGAAACTACTGGAGTAATCAGTACAGCGCTACAATAACAGCACTAGGAACAGATCTAATCGGCTATATGTAAAATAAGTGAATTAAATAGCAGAATATAAGGAAAGCTGAAACTGCCGATTCCTAGCTGGATAACTGGTGATAAAACTAGAAAAACAGGTAAAACCTATGATTCTAGTAAATATCGATAACTAGTGAATAAATCTAAACAAAACGACAGCGATGCGCCCGAAGTTAAAGCTTAGAATTTACTCGGTAAACGGAACTTACAAGATCGGCCGGAGATCAAGTTGATGCAGCCCCGCCAACCCGTATAAACTCGTGAAAAGGAAGAAAAGTATTGGCGAAGTCGCCTGCTTGAAAGTAAGTACGAGGAAATAGTAACTTGTTGTATTCAGTAGTTGATGATTACAGATCTACAAAGGTGGCTATTTATAGCCCCGTACAGATGACTCCTTATCCGACTAGAATTCTATCCCTAATTCAAATAGAAAACGAATATTTACAAGTACGACTCGTACTAGGTTGGTTTTTATACACTTCATGGGCTGATTTCCTCTTCATCCTTCTGATCCTTTCCAAGCCCATACCGGCCCAATTATTCTAGCCTCCTAATCGGCCGATTCCTTATCGGCAAAGGGTAACCGATTCGGGAACCAGGCGTGCCCGATCCAAACCCCAAGGGCATCCATCGACCGATCTTGTAATGTAGCATCGGCCGATCCTGGACTGTAGCATCAACCAACCGATCTCTAATTGTAGCGCCATTCGGCCGATTTCCAACTGTTACCCCTGTATCCTTCCCATTTCTTCTTCACCTGACGCCGATTTTACTTGTGACGAAATCTGGCGTCAACAACATCTTCTTTATATAGTGTTGTGCTTGGTTCTTATATGCATGAGTTAGGTATATACCCTTGCTATGTTGATGTGCTAGGCTTATACACTCGTATGCTAGTCATATACCCTAGCTATGATAGTATATGCTTATATACTCTCATGTATGCCTTGAGACCTTGCTACATGTTATACTCTGTGTGCATATTTATCTTGTATAGATTAGTTGATCTATGCTACAACATCGATTTAATGGCCATGTTTATGGTGGCTTCAGCCATAGTCACAATAGCTCGTGATGGCTGGAGTGTTGTTAACAATGCAAGCATGGTGCTTAGATTGGTTAGCTTCATTGGATATGAGTTTGCCCCACGGGCCGCAAAGGTAGGCCATAGGTGGTGACAGCCCTGTTTAAACTTTGTAATCCTCCACGTTCGGGTATGCTGTAGGAGTTTGTAAATTAGTAGTAACTTTACTGGGCGGAACCAGTACGGGTACTATCTCCCCGTGTGTGCCTGGGTGCATAGGCCTGAGTTCTATAAAACGTGTATGTATGTTATGCTTGTATGATCTATGCAGTACATAGGAAGTACATATGAACCTAGAGCTAACTCGTAGTCCTTCTCCCTAGCTTAGTTATCTTGAGATGAATCGTGTGTGTCACACTATCTATATATCTTACCCCTGTCTTGACTATTGTCCATCTATGGTATACTCATATGCATAGTAAACTCTTTTGACCTACTCGCCTTCCTTTGGGAATTACGATACGCATGGGAATACTCTTGGGTGAAATGCTACAATGGTATATCCGTGCGCTTGCGAATTTATTCATGATCGTTAAATATACCAACAAGCATTTCTGGCACTGTTGCCAGGGAAGGCACTGGTTAAAAGTTTTTACTTTGTATCTATTTATATTAATAGTTGGTATATCTTTACTGAAGCAGGCTAACCATGATATGTCTTCTCTATCTTTGATGTGAAGACAGGTAGTGTATGACTGGTTTCGACTTGCAAACTAATTTCACTAAGAATCTGGAGTCACTTGTGAGAAGGGTATGATCTCGTGTCATTCCTCCTAAGATTACTCTCTTGGCAATTGACCCAGCTTCCTTTGCACCATCTACGTCAAACTCTATGGCCCAAAAGACTCTTCGTGAGTACTCCGCTCCCTCAGCCTCTCAGGTGCTGAAAGGTCCTGAGGTGGACACAGCGAACACAAGCTTCAAGATCAAGATGGGACTCAATACCATGGTGGAGGCTAGCCCATTCTGTGGGAAAGCCAATGAGGACGCGAGCGCCCATCTGCAACAGTTCCTGGAGCTCTGCAACACCTTCACCATCAGAGGGGTGAGTGAAGATGTTATTCATCTTCGACTGTTCCCGTTTTCTCACCTTGGGAGAGTGAAGCAATGGTTCTATGCAAGCTGTTCGGAGATTAATACGTGGCACAAATGCTCAGCGTGATTCCTCGTGAAATTCTTGTTGGAGGTATACCGTAGAGGCAATCATAAAGATGATGATGTTCCTTTGTATCCATGTGTGGTGGAACCGCCCAAATTAACTTGGCTAAAATGCACTTAAATCGCCTAACACACGATCATGCACTTTAAACAAGTCAACTCGGCCGGCTGTCGGATTTCATCCGATAAAACCACTTACACAGGATCGAGAAGCAGGGCTCACACGAAGGTGAGTAGCATAGAGATTATAACATTCCCATCACCTTAATAGAGCTCAACAATTTATTACATCAGAGTTTTCAAATTTCAACAAGATTGCAAGGTTCAACCAACCGAAATAAAACAAGTGGAAGCTAAACGTCGATACGTGATGTCATGAAGAAGCCGATCATGACATCAATAATCCCTGCCCTCGCCGTCCGAGGAGGGATCCCACTCGACTGTCCAGCCTGGAGGGAGCTGAGTCGACCAAGTGGTGCCAGCAGCCAAACTATGAACATCACCTGAAAAGTTAAGCCACAACAAGGCTGAGCAACTAATACTCAGCAAGACTGACCCGTCAGGTGATACCTATTTTCACTAGCACCTAGACATGCAAGGCTTTTTGGGCCGAGGGGTTTGTTTTGCCAAAAGCGTCTATAGTCGGTCCTTACTTTCAATATTTTAGCTCAAGTTCTACGTTCTTTAACAAGTCTAGATTAGCAACTTATACTAAGCAAGCATAGTTTCCAAACAATTAAAGAACAAGCATCAAGATTGATGTCATCATCATGTTCCATCTTTACTCAGTGCAGAATAGCGATCAAGCAGTCCCAAACTGTTAGAGCCAGATGAATCGATTCGAATTTCTTAACATGCATGGCGAACCTAATCTCACGACATCCGCGCACCATGAATGGTTGCTTCATTTGTCAGCCATCCCCATCAATCCCTTAGGCACGCGTCAGGGCCAAACTGCCTTTGCCGTGCAATGCTCCACAGTCCCGGCCTAATGCTGCACTGTGACCGCACTTGCACCCACATGATGCACCATGGGAACCTCGTTCCAAGGTCAGCAGGAGTATAAGCCACCTCCCAGTTCAATCAGGTACTAGGCTTCCCCATCCCATACTAGGTATGAGATTAGTACTTTCAAACACTTGATCACGAACGCTGACACGATTCGACCTTAGTCCATTGGCATTTAGACAGATGGGGCAAACCACCAAGTACCAAACATAAGCCCTGCCCTGTCCATCGTCCTTATAGTTGCAACATAAGTACAACATTCAACTCCTATAACTCGCGAGTGATAGGAAATCACTCAACTTTTACCGGGATCTATGAAGCATTGCAGCTATTCAACCCTAGCAACTAGTATTCAGATCAAGGTACTAAGTTCATGCATCTATGGTTTCAATCAACTCCTACAAACGTAAATGCACAATCATAAGCATCAACAACTTGCATAAATTTACAACAGGGGATTTATGCACCGGGGCTTGCCTTCAGAAAAAGTTAGCTATTCTTCGGGGTCTTGGTCTTGCTTGGGCTCACCCTCCAAGTGATGAAGCTCTGCGGTGGGTACTGTTAGACTTAAAGAAAGACTGTACCAGGATCCTCAGATTCGACACAGAGAAGTTCCTAGAATTTTACACAGATACCCTCGGTCAAAAGAAAAAGACACAGTCGATCCCTCGGGTTCGGGGGAAGGAATGAGCTCAAGCGGTGAGAGGATAAGATCAAGGAAGAAGGAAGTGCCATGCCACTGCGGCAATTGGTCGACGCTTCCATTGGCCGGAGAAGCGGAGCTCCGGGGATAGGATCCTCCGGCATTGGGCAAAGGAGATAGCATCTGGGAAGTGCGGTTTTGCCGGGCGGAAGGAATGTCCGGATTGGGGGCGGCAGCTCGGTCTGTGTGCGGTAGGATAAGGCCGGGAAGGCGGGTGCGCGGGCGAGACGGACATTGGCCAGCGGCGCCATTGGCCCTAGGAAGTAGAGTTCCGAGCACGCTCTTGCCGTGGTTGGCCACGGGCGAAGCGTGGCGCGTGCATCCGGTCTGCTGGCGGGCGAAGCGGAGCACCAAGGCTCTGGTTGGGTGAGCGGGCGGAGGCGTGGGACGACAGCGGCGTGGCAGCTTTTCCAGCGAGCAGGCAAAGCTCCAGTTGGCGGGCGTGGGTGCGTGGCAGGGGCAAGGATGTGCTCGGCCGGCGATTGGCCAGCACGACACTCGCTCCGTCTTGTCGTGGGCGCGGGTTGGCCATTGAGGCTCCTGTCCTGTCGCTGCTTCGTCGGGGATAGGGCATCGGCAAGCTGTCGGTGGCTGGCGGCCACGCGGCGCGCGGGCGAACATGCTCGGGCGCGCTAGCGTCAAGGTAGCAAACTTGACCGGCCTTGGGGGATCTTCTCTCAAGATTTTTGAACTGAACTTTCAAAATCCTCTTAAGCAAACTTGTAGAACTCTAGCCGTAGAGCAACTTTTATTGAAGGCATTTGCTCAGATTTTTAAAGGATTTGGGGATAACTCAAGCCAAGTTTGCCAAAAACCACAGTTCTCAAACTTAGGCATTTCAGCCGAGTGGGTGAGATTTCAGGAGTTTGGTTAGATTTGACTCGACTTTTGGGGGCAGTTTCTGGGTAGAATTAGACCAAGGCGTCTTTGTCAAAAGATGTTTGAAATAAAAAGTTTTACAACTCTTATTTGGACAAAAATTTAAGTTTGCAAACAAAAACTCAGGTTTTATTTTAAACTCCCGAAAAGAGCACTTTAGGGTCAAAAAGGACATTTCACCTCTTTTGCTTAGCGACTAACAACTGAATTAAGTTGAAGTACACCAAATTAAGGTAGAGTTGTTACACCATGTTTTATATTGTGTTCCTTGAATATCCATTAAAGGCTACTTGAATTGATTTGCAATTATGTGAATTGTATGTGGAACTCTTTACTTGTATGGTTATTCTAAAAGTTGTCCCTAGTCGGAGTTAATGTGAGGACACACATGAATATTAGACTAGTACATTTATTAGTTGATGACTATGTTTCACAAGTCATGGAAACAACAGCTTTCACACTTAATAGGGTACCGTCTAAATCCGTAGTTAAGACACCACATGAGATGTTGACTGGAAAGACTCCTAGTTTTTTTTTTCTAAATATTTAGGGATGTGAAGTATTTGTCAAGCGACTTCAGTTGGACAAGATTACACCCAAGTCGGATAAGTGCATTTTCATGGGATATCCAAAGGAAACTTTAGGATGCTATTTCTACAACCGATCAGAGGGCAAAGTGTTTGTCGCTCGGAACGTTGTTTTCCTAGAGAAAGAGTTTCTCAAAGGGGAGAAGAGTGGAAAGATAGTGTATCTTGAAGAAGTTCAGGATGAGCCAATCAGGACAGAATCAACGAGTGATGCTAACTTAGCAAAACAAGTTGAGATACCCATGGCAAGAGAAGCACCGCCACAACCATGAAGGTCGGCAAGGCTCCGCAAAATGCGGGAAATATTATTGTTGAACAATGATGAGCCTACGACATATGTAGAAGCAATAATGGACCCAGACTCCAAAAAATGACAGAGTCACATGTAATCCTAAATAGATTCCATGGGAGACAATCAAGTTTGGAACTTGGTTGACCCGCCTAATGGTGTTAGAGCCATAGAGTGCAAGTGGATCTATAAAAGGAAGAGAGATATGGATGGAAATGTTCACATCTACAAAGCACGAATTGTCGCAAAAGGTTTTCGACAAGTTCAAGGAGTTGACTACGACGAGACCTTCTTGCTCGTAGTGATGCTTAAATCTATTCATAGCTGCATATTTCGATTATGAGATATAGTAGATGGATGTCAAGATAGCTTTCCTGAATGGAAATCTAACTGAGGACGTGTATATGATGCAGCCCGAGGGTTTTGTTGATCTGAACAATGTTGGAAAGGTATGCAAACTTCAGAAATCCATTTATGGGTTGAAGCAAGCATCTAGGAGTTGGAACATTCGTTTTCATGAAGTGGTCAAAGGGTTTGGCTTCATTAAGAATGAAGAAGAGTCTTGTGTTTACAAGAAGGTTAGTGGGAGCTCTGTAGTATGTCTAATCTTATATGTGGATGACATATTACTGATTGGAAACAACATCCCTATGCTTGAGTCCGTAAAGACTTCACTGAAAAATAGTTTTTCAATGAAGGACTTAGGGGAAGCAGCATATATTTTGGGCATCAAAATCTATAGAGATAGATCGAGAAGGCTTATAGGATTAAGCCAAAGTGTTGAAATAGTTCAACATGGAAGAGACGAAGAAAGGGTTCTTGCCTATGTCACATGACATACACCTTAGCAAGACTCAGTGTCCTTCCACTACTAATGAGCGGGATCGCATGAGTAGAGTGCCATATGCTTCGGCTATCGGATCTATCATGTATGCAATGACAAGTACTCGCCCAGATGTTTCATATGCGCTAAGTATGACAAGCAGACACCAGTCTGATCCAGGTGAGGGTCACTAGATAGCGGTGAAAAACATTCTGAAGTACTTCAAAAGGACTGAAGATATGTTCCTTGTCTATGGAGGTGAGGAGGAGCTCGTTGTAACAGGTTACACTGATGCTAGTTTCCAAACCGACATAGATGATTCAAAATCACAATCAGGATTTGTGTTTACGCTAAATGGTGGTGCTGTTAGCTGGAAGAGTTCCAAGCAGGAGACGGTGGCTGATTCTACGACAGAAGCTGAGTACATCACGGCTTCAAAATCTGCGAAGGAGGGTGTTTGGATAAGGAATTTCCTTATTGAGCTTGGTGTGTTCCCGAATGCATCTAGCCCATTGAATCTCTGCTGTGATAAAAATAGGGCTATTGCGCAAGCAAAGGAGCCAAGGAATCACCAGAAGAACAAACACCTAATGCGGTGATTTCATCTCATTCGATTTGTTAATCGGGGTGACATCAAGATATGCAAAATACAGACGGATTTGAATATTTCTGATCCATTGACAAAGCCTCTCCCGCAGTCTAAGCATGATGCAATCTTCTAGATTGACTCTAGTGCAAGTGAGAGACTGTTGGAGGTATGCCCTAGAGGCAATCATAGAGATGATGATGTTTCTTTGTATCCATATTTTATATTGTGTTCCTTGAATATCCATTAAAGGCTACTTGAATTGATTTGCAATTATGTGAATTGTATGTGGAACTCTTTACTTGTATGGTTATTCTAAAAGTTGTCCCTAGTCGGAGTTCATGTGAGGACACACATGAATATTAGACTAGTACATGTATTAGTTGATGACTATGTTTCACAAGTCATGGACATGGAGATGTTAAACTAATAATGTAGGCGTGTGTGGAGACATGTGCTAGAACTGACCCAACACGAGTTACATAGTTCTCTCTTTACACAACGTGTACGCTTTGTCCTTAGACCTGAGACTGTTACATGTACTCAAGATGTGTATTGACTTACTAAGGGGCTATCAAACGCTACACCGTAACTGGGTAGTCATAAAGGTAGCTTTCGGGTTTATCAAGAAGTATGCTGTGGGGCAAGGTTAGTCAAGATGGAATTTGCCCCTCTCTATTTGAGAGAGATATCTCTAGGCCCCTCGAGTGATAAAATCCAGAAATGCATGGCCATGCTACGTGAGGTTAAGAGTTAACCTAGAAGGGGATTCCAAATCATAGCATCGAGAAAGAGTGGTCGGCTTGGAGCTAGACCAAATATCGTGAGGCAAAGGGAATAGCATGTACATGATGTTGTGGCGGTTCGTCTGATATGATCTTCATGTGCGTATAGGAATTGGCACGTCTTGCTAGAGGCCGCTACCGACTATTGGGCTGAGTAGGAGTACTCGGGCCATGTCTATACGTATCCGAACCTATAGGGTCACACACTTAAGGGGCTGGAAGCCCAATTCAGATGTGATCCAAATTGGATCAGGTTTAGGAGTACTAATGGGCCTCAGACCCAGAGGCCTGTCAAGAACCTCTATAATAGAGGTGGTGGGAGCGCCCTGGGGTTCACCCCTTTTGGCTGAACCACAGCTGTCGCGCCTCCCACACACTCGCCTCGTTGCAACTCGCAGACCTAGCAGTCCGGCTTGTGACGCTTCCTCCCTGCACGTGTGGATACCTTGGAGGTGTTGCACTTGCAGCACGTGGATGAGCCGTCAACGAGCCATGACGGGTTGACGACAAGCCGCGGCACGAGGAGGACCACGCTGTACGTGGACAAGCTACTGAGGAGCTGCTCAACGTCGACGTGTTCAACTACGCTGATCGACTTCGCTGCCCCAACGCGATTCTACAATGTCGAGTGGTAATCCCATGATATATATACGGCAGTCTTCCTGGTTTATGCGGTAGAAAAATTTGTTTTGCACTAGCGTAGCCTACCTTGTATCCCAATAGTTCTTTCTGTTGGGCAAAACCAATGCCCTTCATGGAAGGAATTCGAGTTTTTAGCAAGCAGCACCCGAATCAATTCCCGAGGTGTGGGAAAGGCTTCAGGAGTATATCCTGGCATATCCTCAGCATGGGATGGATAAGTGGCTTATTCTTCAAAACTTCTACAATGGGTTGACTCCGACAGGCCGAGGCCATGTTGATGCTGCTACTGGAGGAGCCTTCTTCTTGCTTACTATTGAAGCTACTACAACATTAATCGAGAAGATGGTCTCTAATCAAGGGTGGAGCAATCAACGACTCCAACCCCGACAGATAGGTACGCATACTGTCAAGAAAGCGGACATGCTTACCGCTAAGACAGACCTCCTCATGAAAAGATTGGATGACTACACCAAAGAGAAAGCTGCCATGTCCAACACCATCCAATCTATGGATTCTTAGATGACATGTGAGGTTTGTGGAAACAATGGACATTTGGGGAACAACTGCCTGAGACTTAGGAGGACGTGTTGTATATGAACAGCAACAACAACAGATATCATCCACAAGGAGGCCAAGCGTGGAATCAACAACGCCCTTACCAAGGAGGTAATAATGGTAATTCTTTCAATCCTAACCAACCCTCCTTCAGAGATCTCATTTTTGGGCAAGCTAAGATGAATGAAAGTGTTAATAAAAAGTTAGCTACCAACGAGAAAACCTTGGATAGCCTCAACATACAACTTGATGGTCTTTCTTCTGCTTTGAAGAACCAGCTAAGTTCTAACAAAATGCTAGAAACCCAGTTAGCTCAGTTAGCCGTTGTTGTTCCTTCTGTTGAGATCGGGAAGATCCTAGGGTAACCCGAGTCTTCTCATGAAATTGCTAGTGCGGTGACCACCAGATGGGGTAAGCCATCTCGGAGGCCATTTGTTGCTAACCATGCAGGAAAAGCCCATACATTAAGGAGAGAATCATGGGATGAACTAGTAGCAAAAAGCAAGGAAGATCTGGGATACCCAATGATCAGCTGTTCGATATGTGGCTGTTACATCAAGCAAGCCCTTTGCAACCTTGGAGCAAGTGTCAACATCATGCCCAAGGTAATGTTTGAAAGGTTGAACTATCCTACTCTTTCTCCCACTTTGATAAGGTTGTAGCTAGCCAACTCGACGATCCGATACCCTGAGGGAATAGTAGAGAATCTTCCAGTAAAAATATGAGGTTCCTACATCTTCGTGGATTTTGTGGTCCTTGATATGGAAGGTGACTTGGGAATGCTGCTCATTCTCGGGCGATCATTCCTGAACGATGCCAAAGCAAGGATCGATGTTGGAGCTAGAGAAATCCGCTTCCGCATTGGGAGGAAGAACATGATGTTCAAGTTTCAACCAAGGGAGGAGCAATGCTACATGATGGATCAGGTAGCATTTCTCCTCCCTTGGTTGAAATTTGAACATTATTGACGGTCGTTAATACCACATATGACCATCAATATACTTAAGAATAAAGGAGTATTGGCATTTCTTACTGTTGACGCCGGATTTTGACACGTAGTTTTGAATCAGTGTAGGAAGGAAAGGATTGACCGACGCGGCAAGCTAAAAGCTACAGTTGGGAATCGGCCGATTAGAGCTACAGTATTTCGGTCGATTGGCAAAAGGAGTCAGCAGGGATTGGCCGATTGGGAGCTAGAGCGGCTTGGCCAGTATGGGCCTAGAGTGGGCTGGAGAAAAGATTAAGCTAGAGAAGAAGGTGGGCCCGTGGGATATGATAACCAACTCCGATACGAGTTGTGTTTGTAAATATTTATTGTTATTTTTAAATTAGAGATAGATCTTAGTCGGTTAGGAAATTAGCTGTAACAGGCTATAAATAGTCACCTCTTGAGGTTTATAAAACACATCAATCAATACAACAAATATACTTATTCCTCGTACTTTACTTTCAACTTGGCGACTTCACCAAAAACCTTTTCTTTTCACGAGTTCGTACGGATTGGCAGGGCTGCATCGACACGATCTCCGGCCGATTTGTAAGTTCCGTTTATCGAGTAATATCTAAGCTTTAACTTTGGGCGCATCACTATTGTTTCGTTTAGATTTATTCACCAGTTATCGATATTAACTAGAGTTATAGGTTTTGTCTATTGCTCTAGTTTTATCACTAGTTATCCAGCTTGAGATTCGAACTGTCGGCTTCATCACTGTTATTCTTATTTATTGCCACATAGCTGATTAGATCTGTTTAATTTGTAGCGTTGTTTAATTTGCTCTAGTAATTTCTTCGCAATCTCTACGTGATCATCGGCTGCTCTATAGCCGGTCATCTCTACAGCAAATCGGCCGATTCGCTGATACGCTTTTCGAGATAGATCGGAACTTTAGCCGATCGAAACCCCCTAAAATTTAATACTTTTCTTTCCTTGTCAATCGACAGGTCAGATTAACTGGCACGCCGCGTGAACCATACAAGGGAAATAACCTGAACAGGAGTTAAGCAGATTCTCCCAAATCGTGTGTCCGACGCTGAAGATCATCGGCCGGTTTTTAGCGCCAACACACTTTTGGCATGCCCGGTGGGACAGAAACAACATCCAGCATGTCGAAGGGTGGCGAGATCTTCGAAGACAACATCATCGAGGTTACTGAAGCAGATCTCAAGGACGACCAGAAGGAAGAATTGGCAAGACACCTAGAAGAATACAGGAAGATGTGCTTGCAATCCTTTAGTCATACCAGAAGCGGGGAGACCATCAAGAAAGCTCCTCTTCCCACTCCCCACCACATCACCATCGCTGAGCACTCGGGAAAGATGTCTGACATGATTCAGCAATCTGTTTACCAGGCTATGATCGACCAATCCTCCGTAATGACCAACATGGTATACAACGCCGTCATCAGTTCCTTGGTCAGCGAAGTAGCTCAGGGGTATCAAGGACCAGCGTACGCCCCGCCCATCGTAGCTCCAGTTAGAGGCTTCTCAGCGTTACCAAGCACATCTCACTCGGCTCCTCAGCCGATACCGACACAACATGGAGGATACAACGCTTCAATGCCCCTAGGGTACAACAGCGCGCCTTGCTACCAATCGCAAGCACCGTCTCACTCAGTGCCTTGGGGTGCAGCAACGGCAGTCAGACCAGATCAGCCAATCGGTCATGGGAAATCTCCGGTCCAAGCAACATTCCAGTCGGCCAGTCACCCGATGATCCCACAGTAATAGCCGGCTTCCTCAGAAATCGGCAGGGGGGCAGACTTTGCAGAAGCGCTCAGGGGTGCGACACCAATGATACTATACGATGGAGCATCAGACCCCCTGGACCAACTATCGGCTACTCAGCTGACTATGCAACTGCAAAATCTGCAACACGCTCTGATCCATCACCCAGCCATCGCACCGCCAGCCCAGCAGCATGTTCCGTTTCCTCAACCGGTCATACATCAACAGCAAGTGGATTGGACCACAAGGATAGCGGAAGTGATTCAGGATCAATTGGGGTTGAAACCGAAGGTGCAGACCTATACGTACAAGATGCCATACCCGCCTGCCTACGACCTATTGCCATTTCCCCATCGGTACAAAGTTCTCGACTTCACCAAGTTTTCGGGTCTGGATGACACATCAACTGTAGAGCACGTGAACGGATTCATTATCCAGTGCGGGGAAGCCGCCACGCAAGATGCTCTGTGAGTACGATTATTCTCGTCATCCCTATCCGGATCGGCCTTCCAGTGGTTCACTACGCTGCCACCCAATTTCATCGTCACCTAGGTAGTTATAAAGGTAGATTTCGGGTTTGTCAAGAAGCATGCTGTGAGGCATGGTCAGTCAAGATGGAATTTGCCCCTCTCTATTTGAGAGAGATATCTCTAGGCCCATCAAGTGATTGCATCCGAAAATGCATGGCCATGCTACATGAGGTTAAGAGTTAACCAAGAAAGGAATTCCGAATCACAACATCGAGAAAGAGTGGTCGGCTTGGACCTAGAGCGAATATCATGAGGCAAACGGAATAGCATGTACGTGATGTTATGATTGTTCATCGGATATGATCTTCGTGTGCGTATACGAGTTAGTATGTCTTGCTAGAGGCCGCTACTAACTATTCGTCGAGTAGGAGTACTCGGGCCATGTCTATACGTATATGAACCTATAGGGTCACACACTTAAAGGGATGGAAGCCCAATTCGGATGTGATCTGAATTGGACCAGGTTTAGCAATACTAATGGGCCTTGGACCCAGAGGCCCGTTAGGAACCCCTATGTATTGAGGGGTGGGGGCGCCCTAAGGTTTAATCCTTTTCAGACTAGCTGAAGCCGCGCCTCCCACGCACTCGCCTTGTTGCAACTCGCGGACCTAGCAGTCCGGCTTGCGATGCTTCCTCCCCGCACGTGTGGATACCTTGGAGGTGTTGCATTTGCAGCACTTGGATGAGCCACCACAGGAGAGCTCCGACGAGTAACCTGATGAGCCAACGACGAGCCTGACGAGCCACGGCATAAGGAGGGAGTCGCTGCACATGGACGAGCTGCTGAGGAGCTGCTCGACATTGATGTGTTCGACTACACTGTATTGACGTCTGATCGACTTCACTGTCCCGATGCGTATCTACAACTTCCGCACCTGTGCGTCGAGTGGTAATCCTGTGATCTATAATGGTAGTTTTTCTTGGTTTATGCGGTAGAAATTTTTGTTTTGCGCTAGCGTAGCCTACCTCGTATCCCCAACAGAACCACTCGCCGTGCCATCCCCAATTAGAATCGTTGGGGGTGTACAGCGGGTATGCGACCTTGGGCTTCCTCTAAAGCTCGAACCCCGGGACTGGGGCTGGCAGGCTCGCCTTCCCCCTTTCCTCGAACCAGGCTCGCCCGGAGAAGAATTTCATGAAGAATACCACGTGCGGCTCCATCCCGAGGAAGGCCTCGCAAATGGTGATAAAGCCGGCAATGTGCAGCACCCCGTAGGGGTTGAGGTGCTGCAACTCCAACCCCCAGCGGTGGAGGAGCCCACGCAGGAACCAATGCACAGGATATCTAAGCCCGCGCTCGTAGAAAGCAAGGAAGGAGACAATCTCACTGGCCCAGGTTGCGGGATGACGTTGCCCACCTCCGGTGCTCTCCAACCTGCAACTGCCTTCGGCGGCAGCAACAACTTCCTTGCGAAGTCCTCCAACAGTTCCTCCTTCATGATGGATGCCCTCCAGCTCGACATCACGTAATAGGAGGCGACGAATGGATATGTAAGACTTCTTTCGCTCTCACCCTTGACCTTTATCTCTCTTGGAACTCACTACAGCACGCAAGGAAGTTTTGGCATAAGAGCGGAAGAGGAAATGGCAACAATCGAGGAAAGGTGAAAGGACAGGCTACAAGACCTCCTCTCCTCCCTCTATTATATAGGGAAGGGGGCTCGGAGCCCTGGCGGATAGGACACAACCGACGGGATGTGACCCTATGTGGCGGGGTGCGGCCTGGAAGGGGCCCACTTACTTCTGCAGCAAAGTCACAAAAAATGGGGCACAACTACACGCAAGCGCCCCTTCGCCTTGTGAGGTAGGGGAACAGAGGGACCCACCATCAAAGCCTCCACTGAACCGAGGCCAATAGGCACTTGGGTCAGTTGGATGGAGCGGAGGGACCCACTATCAGAGCCTCCATCGAACCGAGGCTGGTAGGCACTTGGGTCGGTCGGACGGTTCAGGCAACCGATGGGAGACAGGTAAAAGCAGAGGAAAACTAACACGCAGGGCATGATCGCCCCCATCATGAATAATGTATACGAATTCCACTCGGGCTCGAGCGTACCTTCTAAGGGTGCCCCGAGCCCGTCACTCGAACAAACTAACATGCAGGGCATGACCGCCCCCATCACGAGCGGCGGATATGAATTCCACTCGGGCGTACTTACTAAGGGTGCCCCGAGCCCGTCACTCGAACAAACGAACATGCAGGGCATGACCGACCCCATCACGAATGATGGATATGGATTCCACTCGGGCGTACTTGCTCAGGGTGCCTGTAGCTCATCCCTTGAACTGTCAAGATAAGCAGCGCTGGCTTAGCCCTTCCGATTGCAGAAATCAAGGATGGGGTGATACCTGAGAGTTTGATCGAGGTAACCTTACCGACCCCCTGTTTACTCACTCCGCAAACAAGCACTCATTCATTCATCCATCTCATACGTGCATGCATTCATTCATGCGTCGTACATTCATCCCATACATGCAACTATTGCATTCCAATTGCTTTGCATCGCGCCACGAAGCAATAGTGGTTCATTCGATATGAGCTGCGATCGACAGGGGTTCGAAGGTTGGCCTGTGAAGGGCTCGAGGCCGCCTCGCATCAAACAGAGCTTGGGGGGAAAACGCAGATGAAGCCCTAGCAGCCTTCGCCCAACCTGCTCAGAAGCAGACAAGATCATCTCGACCTTCTCGTTCGATCCTGACCTCAAGCCACGCCCATAGAATCTCCATCAAGGGGAGGCCAGTGGGCCATCTGAGTCGGTCTCCGGAACAGCTCGGGCATCTGCCGTTAGGCGGGTTAAGGAGTAGTGGAATGCTACATGAGGGCTATGGTGATCTCGTTACGAATTATGGACCTGGATTCGACTCGGACATGCCCGTTAGCGAGCTCACCGAGCGCGTCACTCGAGCCATCGAGGCAAGCGACATTAGCTCAGCCCCTCCGATCGTGGAGACCGTGGATGGGGTGACATATGAAACTCGACCGACGCCGACCGAGCCCAACGGGACTCGTGGGCTCGAGCCACCATATCCCAACTCAGGAATGCGACCGATGACACAAGTCGCGGTCAAAACGAACACAAGCAAGTACCCTGACTCGCAAGAAGGACCACCTCATCCCGATCGATGGAGACGCCAAAGTGTGAGACCCTAGAAAAGAGTACCTAAGTGCTCAGTCTCTGACCGACTCTCCAGTCATCGCGGGCTCAGGGGCTACACCCACCGGGTGTGCTCGCGCGCACTTGGTGGAAGCCGGACAAGCAACGAATCCCGTCTTTAGGAGAAGGGCGCTAGTGTCCACTTGACTCACTCCTGGTCAAAGGGGGTACCAAAATGCTCATCCTCCGACCAACTCCTTAGTCGACCGCAGGCTCAGGGGCTAGACCCACTGGGTCCACTCGCACGAACCCAGCGGCAGACGAACTACAAACAAGTCCCCTCCTCGGGAGTCGGGCACCCTCTGCAACTCAGCGCGCCCCTACGGCCCACGCTAGCCATCTTCTTGGGAGCTAGGTATCAGAGTCTATCTGACACGCTCCTGTGGCCTCGCAGTCATCCCCTTGAGGGCTGGGCATCTGCACCTACTCGGGGTGTAGAACGCCCGAATCACTCGGCTACCCTACGCGACGCAGCGAACAAAGGGAAAAATGCCAAAAGTCCCAACGACGATCCGCCTCGATGGCGCGATGGGTACAAGACTCACATGTCAAATATAAGCTTTCATTAAGCTAAAGACATAAGCCAAAGGCTTTACAATATCACACAAAGCGTGCAGACAAACAGAAAGAGCGCAATACAAGAAAGCTGCGCTCGAAACCTTGCTCGCCAACCCATCCTCACCGAATCTTCTTCAACCTCCTCCTTCTGAGTGAGAGGCACCAAGGGAAGAGGAAGATAAGGGAACTCAAGCAGCATAGGAAGCTACGTAAAGTTCTCTCCTCCCACTGAGGTGGCCTGGTATAGGAAAAAATGGCGTGGAGGGAGTATGAGAACTGTGCTCCGGACCCCAAGGTAAACTGGCTTGAGGCCGTGCGTGGCCATTGACGCCTACATATCTCCACCGCTGCTACGGCCATGCGCAAGGTAGGCCAAGATGATGACCTCCAGCGATTGGCGGCCCATGGTACGAGCACGGCATGGAGGACAAGGAGGCCACGCTCCTTATATAGTCAAGGGAGCAGGGTTACAGGGTGGAGTCCTAGTCGAACACGGTTACAAAGTTCTACTCCAAATCGGTAGAGTAGTTTCCTTGTGCATTCCGACTAGTCTTCAGGAGTTCGTGCAGGCTACGTTACCCTGCAGCGTAGCCTCCATGTCCTGATCATGTCCGAGTACATCCCTAAGTGGGTTGTACAAGGCCTACTCGTGGGCTCGGGGATGTATGCCCGACAGAGAATAATTGCCCTGAGACATAGGAGGACGTGTTGTACTTGAACAACAACAACAACAGATATTGTCTACAAGGAGGCCAAGGGTGGAATCAGCAACACCCTTACCAAGGAGATAATAACGGTATTTCTTTCAATCCTAACTAACCCTCCTTCAAAGATCTCATTTTTGGGCAAGCTAAGGTCAATGAAAGTTTTACTAAAAAGTTAGCTGCCAACGAGAAAACCTTGGATAGTCTTAACATAATACTTGATGATCTTTCTTCTGCATTCAAGAATCAGCTAAGTTTCAACAAAATGCTAGAAACCTATTTAGCTCAGCTGGATGCTGCTGTTCCTTCTGCTAAGATCAGGAAAATCCCGAGGCAACCCGAGTCTTCTTGATAAAATGTTAGTGTGGTGACCGCTAGATGGGGTAAGCCATCTTGGAGGCCATTTGTTGCTAACCATGCAGGAAAAGCTCATACGCCAAGGAAAGAATCATGAGACGAACTAGTAGCAATAAGCAATGAAGTTCTAGGATATCCGACAATCAGCTGCTCGATATATGACTTCTACATCGAGCAGGCCCTTTGAGACCTTGGATCAAGTGTCAACATTATGCCCAAGGTAATGTCTGAAAGGTTGAACTACCATGATGTTTCCCTACCTTGATGAGGCTGCAGCTAGCCGATTCGACGATTAGATACCCCGAGAGGATAGTGGAGAATCTTCTGGTGAAAGTTCAGATTCCTACATCCTCACGAATTTCATGGTCCTCAATTGGAAGGTGACTTGAGAATGCCACTCATTCTTGGGTGACCATTCCTGAATGATGCCAATGCAAGGATCAATATTGGAGCTGGAGAAATCCGCTTCTACATTGGGAGGAAGGACATGATGTTCAAGTTTCAACCAAGGGAGGAGCAATGCTACCTAATTGATCAAGATGACGAGTGGCACGGGGAGTGGACGGAGTCACCGCCCCAATCCAAGAAGCCACCGGCCGCACCGATAAAACATAAGAATATCAAGAAGGTGTGGCAGAAGGTGGAACGAGCATCTTCATCAACTTCTCCAAGATGGGACACTGAGTGGTAAAACACGACGGAGAAGAGTCCTACTCGTCGGACTGAAAAGGGTGAGCCCTTCGCCGAAAGGTAAAATCGGTAGTTATCTCATATTTCCCTTCCAAAATTTTGATTTCCCAATCATTTGATTTTTTTCCAATGCATATTTATTTTTTCCAACCCACATTTGCATGCTGGAAGTTTTCTATCCACTTTTCCCTTTCCACAAAAAATTCTAAAAATGATTTTTTTAGCTAAAATCCCTTTGAAAAAAATCATTTGAGCATTTATGTAGCAAACTTTGGCCGAAGCACCCAGGCATGATGTCATGTAGCCATTGTGGAGCCTCTGGCCAAATAGGGTAGCCGATGGGGCCCACCAAGGGTTGGCCGACCCCTAGGTTCGGCTGAACTAGGAGCAATGGCTCTTCGGTCGCACCTACACCAACGGCTAGTAGCTATTGAGCACGGTCGGGATCCGACCGTTTGCCCCCATTGGTCTATAAATAGAGGCTGAGAGGGGGTGATCTTCACCCATTCAGCATATTTCATTCACTCTCTCCCTCTCTACTCTTTGCTCTTGGGTTTTCTTGGAAGTTTTTCTCAAAGCTAAGTGCAAGCAATCTCTCTCTCTCTTGATTTCTTTGCTGAAAGATTGGACAAGCATTAGAGGAGCAACTTCAGGTAAGAATTTCATTCGATTATGCTAACCAGTTCTGAGTTGCTCTTGTGTTTCCTTTGTCTTCAGTGGCAAGCATGAAGCGGTTGCTGGTGCGTTCAGGATGATGACAACTTCAAGCTCATCCCATTCACAGGCTAGCGCGAGCTCTCCTCATTCCTCCAAACCAACACCGAGCCTGACCTCGATGGACTATGAAGAGCAAGATGAACCACAAGTTAAAGCCATGGAGGTGGATGCAAGTGATGCACCCTACCTCGACTTTCAAGGCAACCGAGAGAAGCAAGGCTACGCTATCCGTAACGACCGGACCTTCAGTCACACCAAGGCCAACGACCCGGAACTTCTAGAGAAAATAGGCATGAATATCGAATCCACCTCTATTTGGTCTGCTATTGGGTGGGATGAGTTTTCACCGGTTGAGGAGTTTGGTTCTTGGGCCCTCACCATCCAGTTTTTTGCACTCTTCGGGAGGTGACGGATGGTGTTTCTTTCTGACTTTTCAGGACGAAATACCATTTCACTTGGAAAGAGTTTAGCCATCACCTTGGTTTTTGTCCTCGTTGTGCTATTTGTCTTGACAAAGCTTGGCGCGGTTTTTTCTCGACATGGTTTATGGGGTGAAATCTCTGGTCAGATTGTCCAAGGCAAATTTGCACCTCGGTGCAGTGACATTCATAATCCAACTCTTCGCTTGATGCACAAGTGGTTGGCCATCACTCTTTTTCGAAGAGAGGATGTTAGGCCCGTGCACAATGACAAGTTGATGATTCTATATGCCATGGTCCGCTGCTCGGTGCTCATTCTCAGCTCGAGACTACTCTTGTCTTGCACAGTAGCTGAGCGAGCTCACCATGCATACCAGTGACATGGAGGAGTCATTGAACCAGCACATCCAGTCCATTCAGGATTGGCAGCGACAGACCGATGAGGGATCCATGAGATGCAGAAGTTCCAGCAGCAGCAGTGAGAGGAGCTACAGGCTTACTTTCGTTGGACGGGGTTCCACCCCAACCAGCAGCGGTGAGTTTGAAGCTAGCTTGGGGGAGGACCCCCACAAGAAAGGTAACTTGTATCTTTATCACTTTCAAAACATGCTTGATAAAACAAATAAAAATCTGATAAAACTAAAAAAAAGACCAAAAATATTTACTGCTTTCCTATGCATGGTAAAAATGTTTTAATTCTCCATGGTTGAAATGATGAAAAGTTGCTCTGTTTATTTCCTCTCAGATGTCTTGTTACAACCTAGTATCCTACCCATATTTTTGAGCTTGTTGACTTGCATGATCAAACCTTAGCTTGAAACTTGGGGATAGCAAAAAGCACGATCCATGTCTAAGTTGTTGTGAGATATGATATGGTAGAATAGGGCTGCTATGATCTTGTTCTACATGATGCTTGATATCCAAAGTTTTATTTTTGAAAATGCTAAAATGATAAGTTCCTCAATGATGAGAAATTCCTATCCAAGGTCATATGTTGATCCTATTACATAGCCTCCACATATGTAGCTTGTTCTCTCATTGAGCTTTGTCAAATTGTTGTGCCCCTTAGTGAGAAACTTGTGATACTACCATGATCAAGATCATGTAGACGCTACCACCATATTCTAAGCTTCTACACTGGAAGATAGCAATCATCATTTCATCCATCCACAAAATAAAGCTCCATGTTATTTTATGATCTCTCTCTCAAAAGTTATCCTTGCAAAAGAGACTTGGGCTATGCAAAAAAGAAATAAAGTACATGATCATGAAAGCATGATGAAAAAAAGAGAGAGCCCATGTCTCCAAAAAGAAAAAGCATAGGAGAGAGAAGGATCATACAAAAAGGAGTCCATATACTATCAACCATATACACCATCCACACACATGCACATCTTGATCATGTTGTATGACTTGCTTCTCCAAATGATCCAGTCTTTGACTTAGCAATACATGAGGAACAAGTATGCCTTCATTCTTCCCTGCCTACAGCTCCACAAATAAGCCTGTTAGGAGTAGGTGCTGAAAGAAAGGCAATCCTATGCCTTGGTGAGGAATTATACACATTGAGAGATCTGAGAGTATCATTTGAGGAACTTTGATTTCTTTTGAAAAACTTTGCAAAACCTCCGGATTGACAGCTGATCAAGGGATGAGTGAATGGTGCTCTATAAAACCGTTCTACCTCTCAACCGCCCAAGGCAAGGTGAAGGGACATCCCCCGCAGAAGTAAGGTAAGAGGTAAGATCAATGCTAACTTATTCAAATTCTTGGTAGAATACTTTGTTGTAGGCTTGGCATAAGTTAGGAATTCAACATAGTAGCAACTCCTGGTCAACCAACCTAAGTCTTAGCATTTGCTTGAGATGAGAAAAGGGCTAGCTTGGGGGAGTTGTTGACGATCGTTAAGTATCAAATATGACTGTCAATATACTCAAGAATAAAGGAGAATTGGCATTTCTTACACACATATTTAGCTTCGAATAATGTAGTTCCACTTGTCCTTGGAGATTATTTGGTTGTAGTTGAAATAACACAAAAGGATGGAGAAAGCACCCTGATGAATCCAAGAAACACACTTCTGACCAATGGGAGGTTGCCACACATAAATCCCATGCAATAACACAAAAAGATTGGAGCCTATAAATATGAGGGGAGGGGCTCCATTCTAGGACACACACCACAAGAGAATCACTCTCTCCCTCTTAATTTCCAAGTTAGTGGAGTTAAAGCTAGAGTAGCTCTCCTTTAGGTTACAGATCTTGCGGTCTAGGATATGGCTGTTGTATCTTTTATTCCTAGGATGACTTTATTCTATTCAAAGTGTTTATCTTCCTTATATGATGTTGTGCTTGGTTCTTCTATACATGAGTTGGTTATATACCCTTGCTATGTTGATTGCTAGGCTTATACGCTTGTATGCTAGTCGTATACCCTTGCTATCGTAGTATAGGCTTATATACTCTCATGTGTGCTTATAGATCTTGCTACGTGTTATACCTTGTGTGCATACATATCATGTATAGGCTAGTTGATCTATGCTACGGCATCGGTTCAGTGGTCATTCCCATGGTTTGTATGCACAAGTTGACCAAAAAAAAAACAACAACAGTTTGTATCTTCTGTTTGCATCAACAATTTAATATAACTCAGCAAGCAGGATGCCATTGATAATCCTTTGATATAGAGTAAACAAGGCAACAATGTTAATGGGGAGTAGTATCAATACCTAAAATCCTGAACTAACAACCTCCATACATGCCAGGAAAGCAACAATGGTCTTTCCACAGCCAACATCCCCTTGTTACCAATAAATAGAAAAAACTTGTAAGCTTTAGCAATATTCATATAAGTCACAATGAATGAGTAACACATTTGCAAATAGTGTATGCAAAATTCCAATAGATCCCTCAACTAGAAAGCTATAATGGTTTTTTTGAGTAACAATCAAAACAGATAAAGACATTTTTGTAATGGTTCACCAATATTTATTAAGCAAAAAAAACACAACATAACACCACCCCACAAAAGTTATGTGCCCATTGTGAACAGTGAACAAAGGAACTACATTCTGTAAAATGTAGAGCAAAAATGAGGTAGTGGCAACTTAGGTAGGAAAGTGCTCATAGAACTATTATAACATAAACTAAATGAGAACAACTTGAACTCCTAGAGCAACAAATAAAAAAGGGACGGGATATCAGATGTAGAAGGTTCAACAGAAAGATATGGTATTTATCATACTACTGTTTTTGGAATCATAAGATAAGGTGGTATTTATCATACTACTATTAACAGGGAGCAACGCGAACTCAATCAACGAACCATATGCTGAAATTAAATTCATCAATAAGCCAGTGCTACAGCAAGGAGACAACACGGAAGCTCATCAGAATGGCAAGCAGTAGAACAAGGTGGAAGCAGCAGGCGCCAGACATGTTGCTGGCGGCGCAGCTATTGTGTTGGAGGTATGCCCTAGAGGCAATCATAGAGATGATAATATTCCATTTGTATCCATGATTTATATTGTGTTCATTCAATATCCATTAAAGGCTACTTGAATTGATTTGCAATTATGTGAATTGTGTGTGAAACTCTTTACTTGTATGGTTATTCTAAAGTCGTCCCTAGTCGGAGTTAATGTGAGGACACACATGAATATTAGACTAGCACATGTATTAGTTGATGACTATGATTCACAAGTCATGGACATGGAGATGTTGAACTAATAATGTGGGCACATGTGGAAACATGTGCTAGGACTGACCCAACACGAGAAGTAGTTCTCTCTTTAAACAACATATACGCTTTATCCTTAGACCTGAGATTGTCGCATGTATTCAAGATGTGGATCGACCTACTTAGGGGCTATCAAACGCTACGCCGTAACAGGGTAGTTATAAAGGTAGCTTTCGGGTTTGTCAAGAAGCATGTTGTGAGACATGGTCAATCAAGATGGGATTTGCCCCTCTCTGATTGAGAGTGATATCTCTGGGTCCCTCGAGTGATCGGATCCGAAAATGCATGGCCATGCTACGTACGGTTAAGAGTTAACCTACAAACGGATTCCGAATCACAGGATCAAGAAAGAGCGGTCGGCTTGGAGCTAGACCAAATATCATGAGGCAAAGGGAATAGCATGTATATAATGTTGTGATGGTTCGTCTGATATGATCTTCGTGTGTGTATAGGAGTTGTCACGTCTTGCTAGAGGCCGCTACCGACTATTGGGCCGAGTAGGAGTACTCGAGCCATGTCTATACGTATCCGAACCCATAGGGTCACACACTTAAGGGGCTGGAAGCCCAATTCGGATGTGATCCGAGTTGGATTAGGTTTAGAAGTACTAATGGGCCTCGAACCCAGAGGCCCGTTAGGAACCTCTATAAATAGAGGGGTGGGGGCGCCCTAGGGTTTACACCTTTTGGCGAAACCCATCTGCCGTGCCTCCCACGCCCTCGCCTGTTGCAACTCATGGATCTAGCAGTCCGGCTTGCGATGCTTCCTCCCTGCACGTTTGGATACCTTGGAGGTGTTGCGCCTGCAGCACTTGGATGAGCCGCCAACGAGCCACGACGAGCCGTGGCACGAGGACGATCTTGCTGCAGGTGGACGAGCTGCTGAGAAGCTGCTGGACGTCGACGTGATCGACTACATACGACTACGTTGATAGACTTCACTGCATCGACGCGAATCTACATCTTCCGCACCAGTAGTGCATCGAGTGGTAATCCCGTGATCCTTATACGACAGTTTTCCTGGTTTACGCGGTAGAAATTTTTGATTTGCGCTAGTGTAGCCTACCTCGTATCCCAACAGTGGTATCAGAGCCGTAACTGTTTAGTTTTGGATTCGGGATGTGTGCATATGGAGATATGCGAGTTTTCAATTTGATCTATGTCCTGGTTTCGTGTTCTTACTGCAATGATAGTGTAACGACATACTCCTATCGGTCGGGTTTCCGCCATCGGAGTCAAGTGATACATGTAATTCCAGTTGCAGTAAGCGAAGATCAATGTGATTGGTCGAATCGAAATCCAGGTTCATACGTCAGGCGCATGAGACGTGCAATAGTAGATGGGATCTACTGCCATGGGCGGGATTTTGCCGTGTGCGTATGCTTCAGTAAATCAGCCGTAACTTTTCGGTACGATCTCGGATCAGGGTGAATTTTATATAAAAATTGATCTACAAAAAAATGTTACACATGAAATTTAACGGCTATGCCGTTTTTGGCGAAATTAGATTTCCGAAATTCGGCTTGGAAGATAGAGTTTCGGGCCTCCGAAGTTTGGAACGTTAGGACGCTTAACTCTATTTTGCAGGATGTATGTATCTTGTGATCAGTATGGCCCCTCTGTGTATATGATGCATGTGTGTAACTCATTCGTGACCTGCGTGTCGCGCGTACGGCAACACGGCAGGAGCCATATGTGTTGTCATTTTAATGTATTTAATGATCTGCGTACCAATCTGTGATGATCCAAGCAACTATGTAATCTTCATTACTAGCTTTTTACTAGCTATTAGGCGTAATAACATGTTCTAGTTCTTGGAGGACTCATCACTAGGAGGATGGCGCACATGGAACATGGAGATAGAGATCACCATGGTGAACAGGTTCTATGGAGATGGAGATCACCATAAGAAAACGGGCCATATTGTGTCACAACTGTGTGAATGCTATTCTGTTTATGTTTTACTTTCTATATGCTGTGATGTTAGAAGTAGAACGATCCCTCACAAAGTTTAAGTTAATATGCCCTCCCAACTAAAACTTGCACCATCCCATGTCTTGTACAATTAGTGTTGGGTCTATGAAATTAGGGTGCCACTAGTTTTCCTTGATTAGACGGGTTTGTGTCGGACACTTACACGCATAAGGGTTGGTTTGCTTAACAAGGTTAACTTAACAGTTAAGGACCTTGCAACTCACGGATCTAGCAGTCCGTCTTGCGACGCTTCCTCCTGCACGTGTGGATACCTTGGAGGTGTTGCGCCTGCAGCACTTGGATGAGCCACCGACGAGCCACGACGAGCCGCCGCCGAGCCACGATGAGCCGACGACGAGCTGCGGCACGAGGGCGATCTTGCTGCACGTGGACGAGCTATTGAGGAGCTGCTGGATGTCGACGTGATTGACTACGTACGACTACGTTGATCGACTTCACTGCATCAACGCGAATCTAAATCTTCCGCACCAGTAGTGCGTCGAGTGGTAATCCCGTGATCCTTATACGGCAGTTTTCTTAGTTTACGCGGTAGAAATTTTTGATTTGCACTAGTGTAGCCTACCTCGTATCCCAACATGTTGAGCTGCGCGTACTCGGCGGGGAAGGGCATGTCATCCACGGGGAGCGAGCACGCCGCAGCCGAGCCCGCGTCGGCCGCCGCCACGGCGACACCCGTGGCGGACGCATTGTCGACAGCCATCAGGGCCTCGATCACGGCCGTGACCGCCGCGCCGTAGCACGTGGCGTTGCGCTGCAGCAGCCACATGAGCCCCCTAAGCTCGCAATCCCGGTTGTCGCTCTCGCTCGACTGGCCGGGGCCGATGGCCTGGCTCTCGCTCGATCGGATCTGAGGGAGGGAGAGCAAGAGGGAGGTGTCAGGAGGTGGCTAGGGGGGCAAGGGGTAGGGGGCTATGGGCGGCAGTGGCGGGGCAGGGGGCAGCGCATGAGAGGGGAAAAGAAAGGAGCGGCTGTGGGGAATGAAGAATGAGAGGTAGGGTTCGGGGGGAGCTGGCTCGGGAGTTTTGATCCCCCGAGGAAGGCGTGCAGCCGTCCATCTGGGATGGACGGTTCAGATGAGGCACGGCGAAGTTGGGCCATTTGGCCAAAATGGGCCGTTTCACTTAATGTTTTTCTTTTTCTTTATTTATTTTATTGCATCATTGTGAAGTAAAACACAAAAATAATCATTTAACATGCACCAATATATTTTTATATACAATAGACTACATATACGTTGCCTTGTACAAGTTTCAATAAATTTCTAACTCATTTACTATTTTCAATAGTTTAAATAAATTTTTCAGGTTTATTGAAAGTAATTACAATTTGAACTACATGTATCACAAATAATATTTAAAAAATTCTTCAAAAATATATTTTAAGTATCACTATTCTGTTATAGCTCATATATTGAAAACAGATGATATGTTCAAATTTTTTCTAGGATAATTCAAACTTCTACTTGCAACCTTATTATAAAATAATGGTAATAATACCTAAAAGTTCTCCGAAAATTCTGAAAATTTCCATAGAATCAATTTATTGACATATAAACTTGACATAAAAGTTTCATAAGATTTTACAAAAATTGGAGTATACGTTGTTCACAAAATGGATAAACCTCTCACATTGTTTTACACAACTCAAGTCAAACTTTGAGATTTGAATACCATGTAATATGTTCGAACTCGTATGCACCTTAAAATTGGACACAACCTTACCTTTACCTTGTTGTTGACATTTGTGAATTTACATTGGCACTTGTTGTGCACAAAAGTACTAATTAATACACCCGTATGAAGTAACTTGCAAAATAATTATTTTATATACCCCTAATTACATTTTTACATGTAATAGACAACATCTAAGTTGTCATGTAGGAGTTTCAAGAATTTTTTTTAACAGATTTAGTATTTTCTATCATTTAAATGAATTCCTACGTGCTAATCGAAAGTAATTCCAAGTTGAACTATGCGTATCTCCGGTAAGATTTGCAAAATTGCAAAGAAAATATATTTAGTCCCATATGTTTCATTATAGCCCATGTTTTGGAGATAGATGAAAAAATCAATTGGACAATTCAAACTTCTATCTCCAAGTTACCGTATAATAATTACAATAATATCTTAATTTGGTCAGAAAATTCTACAAATTGACATGACAACATATTTTGGGTCTATAAGCTTGTCATAAAAGTTTTACAATATTTTATTAAAGATATACTATATATTCTTTACAAATGGATACATCTCTCATATAGTTTCGCCTAACTCAAATTCAAACTTTGAGATTTAAGTAGCATTTTACATGTTCGAATTCGTATGCACCTCAAAATTAGACACAACCTTAACTTTACCTTATTGTTGACATTTGTTGATTTACATTGGTACTTGTTGTGAAAAAGTTATTTTTCTATTTTTTTAACTAACTAATTAGCGCCAGGCGGGCCAGGCGAACAGCAGCAGCGCAGCAGGCCCAGCGAGCGGCGCCAGGCAGGCCCAGCGCTACCAGGCCGGGAGCAGCAGGCCGAGCGGGCCGCACAGCAGCTCCAGCTCGCGAAGCAGGCCAGCAGCGCACGGTGGGTGGCTTGCAGCCCAGGTGGACAGACGCCACCAGGCCAGGGGATCGAGACTCCAACAGGCAAGCCGAGCGGCCCACGCAGGTCAGCAGCTCAAACAGCAGAATTTCTCAAAAGAAATGTCATTGTCATGCTACAGTAAGTAATCATTGCAAGCCAATTTAGGCTCTACTTTTCGTTGAACAATTCATGCTGTGTGAGCTTGTTTAGTGTGAGCTTGTCTAGCAGAACCGGCCCAGGCAACCCGTGTACGCGAGCAGGTCGAAGCTTGTGTCAAAAATTCGTTTCCCTTTTTTTTTAATTCTATTTGCCCCGGTCATGATAATTCTAAATTTATTAATCACGACGAATTTATTATAACCTCACAGGTTTTAAATCGCTTCGTGACGGATTTATTATAATGTCACCGGTTTTGGACCGCTTCGTTACTAATTTATTATAACGTTACAGGTTTTGAGAGTTTTTTTATTTTTAACCCTTTTTTTTCTTTATTTTTAAAAATAACGCCCACATAACGCACATACCACCTACGCCGTTTGTATTCAGAACCAAACGACGCCATCTCACCTGGAAATCAAGTGCAACAAATTTAATACACAAATAAATTTTACACACGTAATCCATACTAGCTATATACATCATTTTGATAAAATGTAAACACTCGATCTACAAAATACAAACACTGAAACAAAAATGAGACTAATTAATTGAACATATAAAAAAAATACGTGTCATGTAAACCACACAATTGGATGAATATATACCTAAATCGAAGCATTCAACAAGTTCTACACGTCAATATCGCGGGCAGAGACTCAATTGCGTATGAACTACGTATCATCTAACACAAAACACCATTGCATTTCATTAAAATTTCAAATCACTAACCTAACCCTAAGTCACCTAAACATCCTCCGATCTACCAAATGCAACGGTAAAACACGAGAATAAGTAGGGGAATACCTTCCACACGAAGCAGGGATCGATTCCCACTACTTTCCCCCACCAAAAACGCCGGATTTTTGGTGGATTTGGGGGTGGGGTGGCGGGGGCCGGCGCTGCAAGGTGCTGCTGTGTGGTGTGTCTGGAGGAGGAAGAAAGGAGGGAGGGAGGAGGAAGGGAGCCGGCGCGCGGTCTAAGTGTCGGCCCTGCCGCGCCAGGCGGGCTGGCGCGGCGAACGCCCGCCCACGTCAGTGCCCGCCTGGCGCCGCGGCTCGCCGCGCCAGCGTGGCAGGGGGCTGCCGCGCCAGTGCATGTGGCGCGGCAGCATCTTCCTGCCGCGCCAGGCGGTCTGGCGCGGCCAAAAGGGTTACGCCGCGCAAATAAAACCCCGCTGAGGTTATTTTTAAAAATAAAGAAAAAATGGGTTAAAAATAAAAAAAAGTTCACAGGTTTTAGGCTACTTCGTGATGAAATTAGAAAAACGTCACTGTATTACGGGTCTCGTATCCACTCTAACAGATTCGTGACAAGAAATTGAAAATCGTCACAGATTGTGTACAGTTAGTGACGTTCTCAGAAATCATCATAGAAATTTCGTCATAGCTTAACAGATTTCTTGTAGTGCGGCAGCATGTCCAAAACGCTATAGTAGCCTGCTATTTCATACATTCGTAAACAGTCATATACGTGAGGAAATTCATACGTCTGAGTACCACATGCAAATTTGAAAGGAAACAATTAAAACTCTGTATACTTTACACGCCAGTTCTTAGTCACTTTTATAGTTTCTAAAATTTAATAATAACCAAAAATTCACAAATTTTTTTTGAAATTTAGCTGGATACTAAGATGCTTCCTTATAATATCTTTACAAATGTTTCATCAAGAAAATCGAATTGAAGTGTCCCTATGTCGATGTGTCTTGTCTTGAGGATAAAACTGTCTTTTCATGACCAACTTAATTCTTTTGATGGCATATAGAGAATGCAATTTTAAGCTAATGACAAATAAGGAAAGCAAATAACGACAGACACCTTCTTCCTATAAGCCGACCACCGGACTAAGCTCCGCACCATTGGATTTCTTCCTCTCAAGTGAGATTCAGCAGCTCTTTCTCACTTCCGTGCGCATCCATTTCACTCCTTTCTCGAATCCTAAATGGCACGCCAGGAATTCACCATGGCAGAAGGCGCACAGGTGGGGAAGGGGCATGCACGGGTGATGCGACGGGAGGAGCCCGAGACTTGTGAGCCCTCCTCTACCACAGGTGAGCCAAGGGTCATCTTCCACCACTACAATGGAGGGACATGCAGGGTTGCAGGGGTGAGGCCACTCTTAAGGTTTTGACAGGTGATTTCGGAGAGTGCCATATCATCTAATGATCATTGAGATGATGAATGAAACTAAATCTCTCAACGCAAAGTTTTACTTCATGGTTTCATATGTTAGCATATCATTTAAATATTTCATCTAAGTGACCAATTAGAGGTGATGAATGTATGTAAATGAAACCCAAATCCTCTTAATGGAGTTTCACCTGGTTTCAAACTGCGTACACCTAGTTTCATCCTATGACACCAAATTCTTCTCTTTTCTCATAAATTGTATAACATGTCATCATTTTTACCTATGTGATGGAAATGAAACTCAAGTGAAACTTGCATTGAGAATGATCTGACATGGTTACCGACTCACTTTGGGTAGGTGGAGGACCACAGATTGTGGAGGTAAACGGGGCCAGATGTGCAGCGGGGTTAGAGGCGCGCGCGGCTTAGGGGCGTGGTCCCGGTGCCCTCCCGTGGCAGTGGTTCCCGGCCGGCACTGAGTCTCCATATGGCACGGCCTGAGTTGCACGTGGGTCGGTGGAGGAGCCTGAGGGTCAGCGGCGCTCGTGCACCGTTCTTGGTAGACAGGACACATCGCTGGCCCTGGCGCAGGCAGTGCTGCTTGGGTTGGGCGGCTCTAAGCCAAGGCATTGGAATTATTGGTCCAATGTGGGAAGAGTCGAGAGGTTGAATAAAAGATCAACTACGGCAAAGATAACTGTCATAATGGTGCACCATGAACTTCCCTCTCCTTAAGGAGTTGGAGGTAAATATTAGGATGAAAAAAAAATATTAGGATCGGAAAAGGAAAAACTATTAGGCCCCGTTTGGATCATTGGAATTGAATTCAATCCTAATAATCATAATTTAGATACAAATTAATTAAGCTAATATAATTGTATGTGGAATATAGTTGTATATTATAGTTGGTGATATGAGAGAGATACTTATATGCTGCACTTCTACTATAGAGAAGCGAGTCTAAGAGCATGCTATAAGAATTGAATTCCATTCTAATAACCATAATCTATAGAATCAATTTCCATCTCCCACCCCATGAATTTAAGATAGGCTTATATCTAAACTTTGGAAAGTTGTGGAATGCCACATTCCAACATAAATTAGCCTACTCCATTAAATAGATTCCAATTCCTTCAAAATGAAGGGACCCAAACAGGACCTTAGGGAACACTTTCTAATGCCAATTCTTTTTTTTAGAAAGGAGGATGGCCGGAGATCCTCTAATGTAAAATCCGAGCTATAGAGTTTGGACCCGATTCAGAGAGCTGATGTTGAGCTATTTCTTCCCTGTGTGCTCAAGTTTGCTTGGCAAAGGAAGGCTTTGAACTCTTGTAGATCACATGACATCTTTTTGTTTTGGGGATTGATCACATCACTTTTCTAGGCAAGTTTGGATAATCTGGAAGCAATGTCTTTGTCCTGGGACCTAAGATGGTCAAATGTTCGAGTCAGTGCCTCCACACAAACAAAAATATCTCGTCTGTGTGTCGGAATCACTCCTATAGCAGCCACAAGACCACAAGGTAGTAGTTTCTGAATAAGACTGCAGAGTTGGAAATTTTGAAACGAACTGTAGAGTTGGAAATTGGAATGTATGGCTGCTGATGTCAAGTATCAACTCATGTTGCCAACCAAATAGGTAAATAATATAAATTGGTTGAAGCCTTGAAGGAACCTGAATAGGTTCGATAGGTAAACCATAACTGCTTAAATATATCTTTGACGTGATGTGCTTCAGTGCTTAATAATGTTTCCGTTAAAAAAATATTTGTAGTACCTTTCGAGACGATGTGCTGTGTGCGTCCTTACGCTTGAGGTGCAACAAATAAGTTAAACATACGGTGGTTGCACCAAAGATCATAGATTTAGTGCCAAATCTTATCCTTGACACACCAAAACGTCGATGACCTGTCTCTGACTTCTCTTTGGTGGATACTGGATACATACAAACACATACGACCAGGGAGCGAATGAACTACCAAACCAAATTTTGTTGTAATAAGCAGATTAGTTTTACCGGTTTTGATTAGTATAGGGACCTTTGTTCACGTCAGAGGCGTAACAGCGTAAGCTGAAAGACTACGCGCAAAGCCTACATATAACATGTAGTCTATCCGTCTCGTCCAAATTAACAACGGAAAGCTAGATATAACATGTCTGGTTTGGTAGCCAGTCTCGACTGGTATGATGAACACTTCTTACTAGTCAGAACTACAGAAGTACTGCGTCTAAACAAACATTGTAGTCTACACAACTCGATCTGTTATCTGGTCTGAAGAAGTTTAGGAGAAAACAGAAACAACAGAACAGAAATCTATTCATTTATTTGACGCAGGCGCTCAAATATATAAATATACATGCATGCATACTCACAAACATGAACGAATGCACTTACATCCTATCCATGTGAGCACCTCTGAGAGGGTGGGTCATCGGAGCTTCAGATTAACAAATTCATTACATGCGTCTAACTGTTGATGGGTATGTTGTTTATCATTGAAATAATAGCACTATAGTTCCTCGAATGATTCTTGAAAAATGTAAACACACATGCGGAATCGATGACTTCAATTTCTGATGGATAGGTACCGCAACGAACCTAATCAACTGAACTACGCTCCATTCGTGCAATATATAACTATAAAAAGAAAGAAATATAATAGCTGGAGAAGGCCCAAACGACATGGGCACTCCTTAAACATCATGTAGGCCTGAAGAAGACTCTGGGACGTCGATGATCGGAAAGAATTCTTGATTCACCAGTCCATCACAAGTAAAGTTGCTATTTAATTGGAGCAAGTTTTGATTTTTTTTTAGAAAAAAGAATTGTATGCGGCACCTACATCTTTCTCAGCATCATTTCCTAGTATGTTTTGATCATGATGTCTTCAATCCCATCGAATATTCCCCAACTAAGATGAACACTTTTGATTGAGTACAATTCCCGATCGACTAAAGATCTTGTGCAGTCAGATTTCTGAATGGACGCTATCTGACTGTCTCCTGAGGAGAGCTTTGTATGGAATCTGTTGGAGTTAGAGGGCATTTTACTGTTCATTTTAATCCCAAACAAAACATAAATCATGACATAAAAGATGGAATAAATAGGATCATGATCTATTGTATTTGCCATGAACATAAAGCATGCAATGGATACTATGGAACATAAGAACTGAACAAGAAAGTTCACGAGCAAGTACCCTGAGGCGGGGCCAGTTCTGGAGGAACCGAATGCTCAGTTACCTGACAAGCCCGTTCGATGTAGTCGATCAGAGGTCGATGCCATGCAAGTGATCGCAGTGCAGTTGCGCCTCCAGGAAGTAGATGTGCGCAAGCGAGCAGTCGCGCAATCATGCTCACCAAAAACTTGAACGTCCTTCTACTCCTCAGGTGCAGAGAGTCTCTAGCAAGGGCGCAGCTTTGGAGGCCTGCTCTTCCGACAAAGTTCGTGCACACAGATCGGCGGAACGAGGACAACAAAAACGCAGCGCAGCAGTGGAGGAGCTCTGATGGTGTGTGTAGTGCATGGAAGACACAGAAGGAGCGCCTCTCTTAGGTTAATTGCAGTAATTTGGCAGCCATTAAAATCGACAATTACTGGTAACATTCAACATAGTCATCAAACCGAGATTAAAAACTGCAAAACTCGTCTAAGCCTAGCCCACACATCACATCCGGCCAGTCACGTCGCGTCTCGGCTCAGCACGGCACGACGAGGTGAGCGACCGTGCGTGCGTGTGGCATCCTGCTATCCCTTCCACAACTTTTCAACAAGTGTAGCACGGCTCCAACTTATAAGTTGGTTATGGACCCTCTCAACTTTTAGGGTGGTTTTATTCCAAATGTAATTACCACTATGTGCATGGGCCTTGGGATTTAATTAAATTAATAGGCCACCGGCCCATTTAATCTAACAATCCACACCAAATTCCAAGGCACATGTTTAGTTCTACTACTGTTTCATATATCAGTTTTTCGATGGAGACATTTGATAAGGTTGAACATCCACCTAGAGCATAAGCTACAATTGTCCACAACTGAACAATGTACTATGCCTTGAATTGATAGTTTTGTGCGAACAAGTTTCACTTAGGTCTTTAACCGATACGAGGCTGCAAAATGCATCCCCACTGGTCAAAGCATATAAGTCATACTTCAGGGCCTTTCATGAGTCTCTAGAGATTACCCAATCTCATAGACTATGACTGACAGTCAAACTCATATAGGTGTGTTCCTCAAAATATGTTTCTGCAAGTAAACATTTGTGCTTTAAAAATAAGCCACTTGGATTATAGTAAGGTATTAACCAACCTGCCATGCAGAAAAGGAGAGAATGCATCTACAACGGGATGGGTTTATATAAAAGTACTCTCCTTCTCAGTTAGCCAATAGTTTGTTTCGCCATCCTAATTCACGCGATCTCCAATCAAATAGGATAGGTTACCACTATGACATAACTCTCATGTGGGTCTCAATCCCATCTTCCTCGATACCTCGTCAATCATATTTTGTGAAAGACCTTTAGTAAATGGATTTGCTAGATTTTTAGAAGTCTGGACATAGTCCAAAGCTATTACTCTAGAGTTTCTCATTTTTCTAACAGACTTCAACCACCTTTTCACATGCCTTGATGACTTCATGTTGTCTCATGAACTGTTTACTTTGATAGTTACAGTTTGATTATCACATTTTCTTAGGATAGCCTCTCAACCACTGGCAAATCCATCAAGAGATCATAAAGCCATTTAGCCTCAACTCTGGTGGTATCCAGTGCTGTGAGTTCTGCTTCCATTGTTGACCTCATTAAGATGGTCTGCTTGCAAGACTTCCAAGAAACAACACCACCTCCAAGTGTGAACACTATCCACTTGTGGCTTTTATCTCATCAGCATCTGATATTTAGTTTGAGTCATTGTAGCCTTCCAGTACCTTAGGATACCCAGCATAGTGAATTCCATAAGTCGCGGTGGCTATTAGATAGCGCGTTACTCTCTCAAGAGCATGCCAATGATCATCTCCTGGATTTGTAACAAATCCGCTGAATATTCTCACAACAAACAAGATGTTAGGCCTCGTAGCACTAGCTAAATACATTAGCGAGCCAATCATTTGAGAATATCTCAATTGATCCCTTGCAATCCTTCAGTTTTTCCGCAACATCACACTAGAATCATAAGGCGTGGGAGCAGGCTTGCAGTCACTACAACCAAAGTAACTCAATATCTTTTCCACATAATGAGACTGCAGTAATGTAACCCCACCATTGCCTTCTCTCAAAAGCTTAATGTTCAAAATCACATCAGCCAGTCTCATGTCTTTCATCTCAAAATTTTGAGACAAAAAGCTCTTGACTTCCTCAATTACATTGAGGTTAGTTCCAAAGATCAATATGTCATCGATATATAAACATAGGATCACTCCTTCTCCCCTACCAAAGCAGTAGTACACACATTTGTCGGCTTCATTCACAACAAAGCCTGCAAATGTGAGAGTTCTATCAAACTTCTCATGCCATTGCTTAGGTGCTTATTTGAGGCCATATAAAGATTTTAACAACTTGCACACCTTTCCTTCCTGATCTTCTATTACATATCCATTAGGCTGATCCATGTAAATTTTCTCATCCATCTCTCCGTTAATGAAAGCCATCTTAACATCCATCTGATGGACGAGAAGATCGTGAGGCATCCAAGGATAGTAATACTCGAATCGTGGTCAATCTGGCAACTGGTAAGTAAGTATCAAAGAAATCTTCACCTTATTTTTGGGTATAACCCTTGGCCACAAGTCTTGCCTTGTACTTTTCAATAGTACCATAAAGTCTAAGCTTCTTCTTGAATACCCACTTGCATCATCCAGGTTTGCACCCGTATGGACGATCAACGACCTCCCAAGTCCCATTTGTCAGGCATGCATCCTAGGCCCATGAGTAGGCCCTATACGGCCCACTAAGGGGCGTACTCGGACGAGATCAAGGCTAGGGGGCTACGCGGCAAAGGAGCATGGCCCACTCGGACTCCCGAATACTAGTTGGTATACATATGGAAACTACTTTGTCTACATCGAGTAGAACTCTGTAACCGTACTCGACTAGGATTCTAGCCTGTAACCCTGCTCCCCTGATCATATAAGGGTGGCCAGGGACCCTCTCAAAATAGATCATCCAAGTTCAATATAGTCAACATACAGAATGTAGGGTATTACGCGATCAACTCCTTGATTCTCAAACTTGTCTAAATCGTGTTCCTTACGTCACCATCAACTCCTTGATTCTCGACGGCACCCACCGCACAAAAGACCACCTAGGGTACCCCCTAGGCGGGTTGTTGGTCTAAAACACCGACAGCTTGCGCGCCAGGTAGGGGCGGTCACCGAGTTTCTCCGCGCGATTTCGATGGCATCTATCATTATCAAGCCTGCTTACACCTTTGAGGTGGGCGCAACTTTTGTTTTCGGATCTTGGCTTTGCATTGCCGACGGCGCTGGATCGTTTCAGTGCCACATCATCAGCGTCCAGGGGAAGGGACCCCTCGACGAAAGCTTCCCTCAGCAAAATACGGGGGATTTTGCCAAGAAAACCCAAGTTTTCAAAGTCAACAGCACCGAGTTCGACTACGGTTCGGACTCGACCTCAGCTCGGACTAGTCAACACAAGCCGAAGCCCCAGTCACCTCACAAGTCAACTTCAACTCAAAAACGATTCCCATACGGACTCTGCAACACAGCCGAAGTCTACCAAGGTCTCCTTACTCGAACTCAACTCGAAGATGGGAAAGTTAAAGACTGCGAGCTCGACTCGGCCTACGTCCAAGAAATTCCATTATCAGGACCAACTCAAGGTCTGATAGTTACTTCAACCCCACAAGGCAGATTCGTTTACTGGCCGGGGATGAGGCCATCTTTCCTTACCCATGACTATGAGTTGCGCCTTGTCGCTCACATAGACAACCTCCCGTATCAAGAAGGTGTCCTGCTCACTTCAAACCGCGAGGAAAGCACTACAGAAATCACAACATCAAGCTCTGGAAGCTACTACCCAGACAGAGAAATTTTCGTCATCACTCAAAACAATAATGTGGGTACCAGCCAACAGAGAACCCCTCGACAGATAGCGCAGCCCGATAATGTTTCAGAGGATGAGTCATCGGCTAACGCCCTGTAGGATGAAACTTCTGAGCAAAGAAACCAAAGAAGGGCACGAAATATTACAAGAGCTGAACATCGACAACTACTAGCCACAAACATTCCCATCACAAACCTTGAAAGAGCATTCGACGCAGTACAAGCCCAAGAGCACAACACTCCAATTGCAGCAATTGCCTCAATCAACCTTATATCAACTCTCATACCTCAGGACAGAGATAATGAAATAACGGCTCAACTTGCGCAGTGAGGTAATGGACTAATTGCACAACTCGTAGAACAAACTTACAAGCTACTCGATAAAGAATCACCAATCCCCTCTATTCCTCACAACTCGGCTCAACGAGAGGGCAGTAGAGGTGCCGCAATCAACAATGGCCATCACGGAGCCCAATGAAACAACATCAAAGTAGTCAACCAACCAAGACAACATAGCCAAGGACAGAGCAAAAGCGAGGCCCCAATATGACATAAATGTAGGGATACGAGGTAGGCTACACTAGTGCAAATAAAAAAACCTACCGCGTAAACTAGGAAAACTGCCGTATAAGGATCACGGGATTACCACTCGACGCACTACTGGTGTGGAAGATGTAGATTCGCGTCGATGCAGCGAAGTTGATCAACGTAGTCGTATGTAGTCGATCACGTCGACATCCAGCAGCTCCTCAGCAGCTCGTCCACGTGCAGCAAGATCTCCCTCGTGCCCCGGCTCGTCGTCGGCTCGTCGTGGCTCGTTGGCGGCTCGTCGTGGCTCGTCGGCGGCTCGTCCTAGTGCTGCAGGCGCAACACCTCCAAGGTATCCACACGTGCAGGGAGGAAGCGTCGCAAGCCGGACTGCTAGATCCGTGAGTTGCAACAAGCGAGGGCGTGGGAGGCGCGACAGATGAGTTTCGCTAAAAGGTGTAAACCATAGGGCGCCCCCACCCCTCTATTTATAGAGGTTCCTAACGGGCCTCTGGGTCCGAGGCCCATTAGTACTTCTAAACCTAATCCAACTTGGATCACATCCGAATTGGGCTTCCAGCCCCTTAAGTGTGTGACCCTATGGGTTCGGATACATATAGACATGGCCCGAGTACTCCTACTCGGCCCAATAGTCGGTAGCGGCCTCTAGCAAGATGTGCCAACTCCTATACACACACGAAGATCATATCAGACGAACCATCACAACATTATATACATGCTATTCCCTTTGCCTCACGATATTTGGTCTAGCTCCAAGCCGACCGCTCTTTCTCGATCCTGTGATTCGGAATCCCTTTGTAGGTTAACTCTTAACTGTACGTAGCATGGCCATGCATTTTCTGATCCGATCACTTGAGGGGCCCAGAGATATCACTCTCAATCAGAGAGGGGCAAATCCCATCTTGATTGACCATGTCTCACAGCATGCTTCTTGACAAACCCGAAAGCTACCTTTATAACTACCCTGTTACGGCGTAGCGTTTGATAGCCCCTAAGTAGGTCGATCCACATCTTGAATACATGCGACAATCTCAGGTCTAAGGACAAAGCGTATATGTTGTTTAAAGAGAGAACTACTTCTCGTGTTGGATCAGTCCTAGCACATGTCTCCACATGTGCCCACATTATTAGTTCAACATCTCCATGTCCATGACTTGTGAAACATAGTCATCAACTAATACATGTGCTAGTCTAATATTCATGTGTGTCCTCACATGAACTCCGACTAGGGATGACTTTAGAATAACCATACAATTAAAGAGTTTCACACACAATTCACATAATTGCAAATCAATTCAAGTAGCCTTTAATGGATATTCAATGAACACAATATAAATCATGGATACAAATGGAATATCATCATCTCTATGATTGCCTCTAGGGTATACCTCCAACAATAAAGACGCTGGAGAAGCCAACTGCACCAACTCTGCAAAAAGTCCTCGCCATGGCAGGAAAAATCACGAGGTATCAAATTTCAGCGATCTACGGGAAGTAATCAATAGTTGTCGCGAACGCAAACACAAAGTTGACAACTATAACCGTTTTCCTACTTTCACAACAAGGGTAATGAGGACAAGGTTACCCGAAAAATTCAAGCCAATAGGAATCACTAAGTATGATGGCAAACAGGACCCAATTCAATGGCTTCGATGCTACTCGCTGGCAATTCAAGCAGCTAGAGGCAACGACGACACAAAGGTCATCCATTTTCCCATATGCATGGAACCCGCGCCTCTAACATGGCTGGAATCACTCAAACCTAGAACAATTGTCTCTTGGGAAGATTTGACAAAAGCTTTCACCAACAACTACGCGGGCTCCATGACCCGACCAGGCAACAAGATCGACCTAAGTCAAGTAAAACAAAAAGAAGGTGAAACACTGCGCGACTACCTACGTCGATTCTTCAAAAAGAAGGCTACTATAGTCAACATTTCAGAAATAGACGTCATCGAGTGCTTTCAAAATGGCCTCTACGATCGTCGAACATACCAAGACTTTGGTAGACAATGACCAGTCACTGCCAAAGACCTCAAAGTCATGGTACAACAATGGGCAGATGAAGAAGATAAAGAGCGTGAATGATTCGGCTCTCATCGCAACCGCGGGCGCGACAATAACAGTCACGAACAAGACAAGAACTGAAATACAGATACTCGAAATAACTACTCAAGTAAACAAACTCGCAAACGCAAACCTGACAACACCGTTGCTTCCATGACCAACTCAGGAAAGAAAGGATCCCGCAAACATGATGAAGGACCAACCTTCACCGAATTACTCAAGAAACAATGCCCATGGCACCCAAACAACAAACATTCAGTGATAGATTGCTACAACATGCGCCGAGTAATGCAAGATTTACCCATACCACCACCTCTCGAAGAATATAATCAGAAAAAGGATAAGGGTAAAAACAAAGTCGATAAGGATGAAGAAGGCGAAGGAGACTTCCAGACTGCCTCCAAAATAGTCAACGTAATTTTTGGCGGAATCTTGGGTACTGCATCTAAACGATCCAGCAAACTGGTACTCAGAGAAATTATGGCCATCGAACCAACAGATCCAACACCACTAAAATGGTCTGAGGTACCTATAACCTTCAGCAGAAGGGACCAATGGACAAGCTTCTCAGAACCAGGCCGATTCCCCCTAGTACTCAACCCTGTTGTTGTAGGTTCAAGATTGACCAAACTACTCATCGATGGAGGAAGCGGACTCAACGTCATTTTTGCCAAAACACTAAGAAAAATATGTCTTGACATCACGGACATGCTCACTCCAATAGACTCACCCTTTTACGGGATTGTACCAGGAAATGCAGCCATACCACTAGGCCAAGTCGTCCTACTAGTAACTTTCAGCACTAAGGAACATTACCGAACCGAGTACATCAGATTTGAAGTCGCCGACTTCGAAACCTCTTACCATGCCATACTCGGGAGACCAGCTCTGGCTAAGTTCATGGCTATACCACATTACGTCTACTTCGTACTCAAGATGCCAGGACCCAAGGGAGAATTAATGCTATGAGGAGACCTAAGGCGATCTTATGAATGCGACACCGAAGCCGTGGAGATTGTAGCAACGTCTCAAGCACCTAGCCCCATGCGACAAATTTTCTTAGCTTCAAAGAAACTCCACCCAACAGAACTCGAAATCCCAGAAAGCAAATCGAGGCCAACAAAAGTAAAGCCAACAAGTGAGAAAGACTTCAAAATAGTTGATCTCCAGACCGGCGACCCTTCTAAAACAGCTCTGATTGGGACAGGGCAAGATCCCAAATAGGAAACTGCGCTCATCAATTTCCTTCGAGCTAACCACGATATCTTCACTTGGAAATCAGCCGACATGCCTGGTGTGCCCAAGAAACTGATTGAGCATTCTCTAAATGTTGATCCCAAAGCCACCCCAAACTGACAACGCCTTCGAAGGTTCGCCCAAGACAGAAGAGAAGCAATTAAAAAAGAGCTAGCCAAACTACTCGCAGTAGGGTTCATCAAAGAAGTCTTTCACCTTGACTGGCTAGCCAACCCTGTACTCGTCCGCAAGAAAAAGAATGAATGGAGAATATGCGTCAATTACACGGATCTCAACAAACATTGTCCAAAGGACCCTTTTGGACTACCCAGGATCGACCAGGTAGTCGATTCTACTGTCGGGTGCGATTTACTCTGCTTTCTTGACTATTACTCTGGTTACCACTAGATAAGCCTCAAAGAAGAAGATCAAGCCAAAACAGCCTTCATCACTCCATTTGGGGCTTTCTGCTACAAAACAATGTCATTTGGATTAAAAAATGCGGGCGCGACTTATCAGCGTGCTATACAGATGTGCTTCGAGAAGCAATTACATCGCAACATAGAAGCTTACGTGGACAATGTAGTCATCAAAACAAGAAACCAGGAGGACCTAATCATTGATTTGGAAGAAACCTTCTCAAGCCTATGAGCTTTTCGCTGGAAACTTAACCCTACCAAATGCGTTTTTGGTGTTCCTTCCGGCAAACTACTCGGGTTCATCATTAGCCATCGCGGCATTGAGGCCAACCTAGAGAAAATCTCTGCCATTACAAATATGCAAGCACCAGCTAGCATCAAAGTTGTGCAGAAACTCACGGGCTGCATGGCAGCCCTCAATCGATTCATCTCAAGACTTGGAGAATGAGGATTCCCCTTCTTCAAGCTTCTCAAATGTCAGGACAAGTTTAAATGGACAGAAGAGGCGACAAAGCAGTGACACAACTCAAGGACTTTCTGTCAAAACCACCAATCCTCACCGCCCCATCCCCAAATGAAGACTTGCTCCTATACATAGTGGCTACTACTCACGTCATGAACGATCTGAACCAGGCCATGTTTATAAAGTCTAGAGACCCGTTTACTTCGTCAGCGAAGTACTCTCAGACTCCAAAACTCGGTACCCACCAATTCAAAAGTTGCTCTACACAATTCTGCTCACCTCACGGAAGCTGCAACATTACTTTCAAGAACACAGCATATCAATCATCACCGACTTCCCGCTCGACAAAATCCTTCACAACAGAGATGCCACGGGAAGAATTTCCAAGTGGGCAGTAGAACTGGGAGCTCTATCTTTAGACTTCAAACCAAGAATAGCTATCAAATCTCAGGCTTTGGTCGACTTCATGGCTGAATGGACAGAAAACCAGGTACCAACACCAGTCGACAGGTTAGAGCACTGGGTTATGTACTTCGACGGTTCCCTCAAGCTCGAAGGCACCGGCACAGGAGTACTCTTAATTTCCCCAAAAGGAGACCAACTCAAATACGTACTTCAAATCTTTTGGGAAGTCTCAAACAATGAAGCTGAATACAAAGCACTACTACATGGTCTTCGTCTCGCAATCTCCCTCGGAATCAAACGACTACTAGTATACGGTGACTCGCTAGTCGTCATTAACCAAGTCAATGACGAATGGGATTGAAACAAGGAAAACATGGACACCTACTGCAAAGAAGTCCACAAGTTAGAAAACAAGTTCTCAGGCTTGGAATTTGATCATGTTTTCCGCGACAACAACGTAGCTACTGACGTATTATCAAAAATGGGCTCAACTTGTGCAGAAGTCCTAGCAGGAATTTTTGTACGCGAGCTCCATAAACCGTCCATAATAGAACAAATCACACCAGTCATCAATACTACCGAAACCAATTGGGAGATCATGATGATAGAAGTCGATTGGAGATCAGCCTTCATCGACTACATCGAAGATCATAAGTTACCATCTGACAAAAATCAAGCTGTGCAAATTTCCTGACGAGGAAAAAATTACGTTCTAGTCGGAGACAAGCTCTACAGAAAAAGCGCATCATCAGAGGATGGCCAAGAAATCTTAGAAGAAATACACAAAGGGATCTGTGGTAACCACGCGTCTTCACGAACAATTGTAGGCAAAGCTTTCAGAGCAGGCTTCTACTGGCCCATGGCGTTGGCCGATGCAAAACAATTGGTCCATAAATCCCAAGGCTGCCAATTCTTCACTAAACAACAACATGTCCCTGCCTACAGACTTATCACAATCCCTCCAACATGGCCTTTCGCTTGCTGGGGGCTAGATATTATAGGACCACTGCCAACTGTGCCAGGAGGTTTCAACTGAGTACTCGTGGCCATCGACAAATTCACCAAATGGATCAAAATCAAACCCGTCACTTGCCCCAAGGCAGACCGAGTCCTCGACTTTTCTTGGATGAAATTGTACATCGTTACGGTTTCCTGAACAGAATAATCACCGACCTGGGATCCAACTTCAACAACCATGATTTTTGGGAATATTGTGAGAATAGTGGAATTGACGTCTGATACGTCTCAGTGGCTCACCCACAGGCCAATGGACAAGTCGAGCGTGCCAACGGCATGATACTCGAAGCACTCAAGAAAAGGTTACACGACATCGGTAACACAAGAAGAGGCAAATGGCTCAAAGAACTACCTAATGTCTTGTGGGGACTATGAACCCAACCATGCAAGTCTACTAGGTTCTCCCCCTATTTCCTTGTATATGGGTCAAAAGCTATCCTCCCAGTAGATGTAGTATGGCAGTCTCCTGCAGTCAAACAATACGATGAAGGAATAGTAGAAGAAACAAAACAACTGGATCTGGATAGTCTAGAAGAAGCAAGATGCACAACCCTAATACAATCAGCTAGATACCTCAATGGGTTAAGACGCTACCACGACCGCAATATCAAAGAGCGTTCCTTCAACATATGCGACATGGTCCTTAAACGCATCCAAGATACATCAGGGCTGCACAAGCTCAACTCGCCATGGGAAGGTCCCTACGTTGTATCCAAGGTTACAGGACTAGGATCGTACCGACTACAGGAACTCTCAGGCGAAGAAATACCAAATTCTTGGAATATAGAACATCTGTGCCGCTACTACCCATAGCAGACTACAGAACATGTGCTCGGGTCTTCATCCCCAATCTACTTCAAATGAGTCCTCCGGCAAACACTGCCTCTATGCTTCGGCAATCTACTCACGGCCACTCGAACTCTCCAGCTCTGCGAGCCCCTGTGCTCCGCTCTCAAGTTGACTTGATTTCATCAAAGTCTCTCCGAGTTATTACAACTCGACAGCTACTCACGGCCACTCGAACTCTCCAGCACTGCGTAGCCCCAGTGCTCCGCTCATTTTGACCTGATTTCATCGAGTCTCTCTGAGTTACCACAACTCGTCAGCTGCCCACAGCTACTCCAGATCGAGTTCTCAACTCGTCTCACAAAACTAAAGCGGCTTCACAAAACCACGACTACATCGTCATATTCAAAGCACAAAACTTGCAGTTGTTGAACAATCACTCAAGATCGCATTTTCTGCATTACCTTCAGTCACATCCGATTACCCAATAAAATCAAGGTATACAAAATACAACACGATGACACAACAACGACTACAAGCAACTGCCTATTGGAAGTCTGCACATAAGCCTTAGGCTTTTACTATATCACAAGGATACACAGGCCTGACAACTACTAAAACAACAAGGTGTAAGTAGTATCAAAAGGCAGGGCCCGCACGCAAGGAAGCTGCGAAGTACGCAGCCATATCCAAGTCCTCCTCCCAAAACAACACCAAGAACTCCTTCACCGTTGCTACCTCGACAGCGGCAACGATGATTCCCTGGCGCAGCATCAAGGAGAAAAAGAACCAAGACTGCTCCCTTGCTAGCTTCGGCGCGCCATCCCACACTGCATGCCACACCTCCACCTCTAATCAGAGAGCCGGATAAAGACCACGGCACTCATCACCCATCACTCGCGAGTTCCAGCATGGACTTAGCTAGATCACGAGCTGCAAGATGAGGCACACGACAAATCCTCCTACGAGGATTTTTCTAGCATCACGGCTATCCCTACGAGCACTAGAGTCTATGGAGGGAAGGTGGCTCTAATCTACGAGGAATCTTCTAGCATCGGAGCACTCATAGAAATCTCTTTACTATCAAACAACAACAATCTGAAGCAAGCCATCGCTATACTAAAGGGCATGACCTTGGTCGAGTACCCAGGGGCCTATTTATAGCCAAAGCCACAACCGCCAACTACTCAGAAGTTAGTGCTCGCTCGTGACATTTAGCCCAAAGCACTGACACAGGTTAGACGGGCACCTTTATGACTCCACTCACGTGAAGACACTCAACCATAATGGACAAAAGTGTAGAGTTCGCCCGTGCACCTCTCTTAAAAAATGCAGAGAAGGACAGAGTACTTTCGACAGCAACAACAATAATTGACATCCGCGGCAGATAATATGACTACTCGGCTAAACTCGGACTTGGTCCCTCAGGCTACAAAGATTAGCCAGGACAAGATCATTCATTAGACTTCAAATAGAATTCATAAATCGTCTCGAGTACTCCAACAAAATACTTGGCAAGTGACAACTCGAGAGCTACACAAGCCTAAGGTTCTTCCAAAGATACAAACTCGGACATCTTCGAAGCAATTGGCTCAGCCTCCTCGAGATATTGCACATAAGCATCCTCTGTGCAGTTCCGAGCAACACCGTCACCAGCCGCTATCAAATCTGCCCTCGGGTAATATGACTTGACCACTGCACAGACTTGTTTGCAAATAGCCTTGCAGAGGCCGGCAACCTTACCCGAAGCAGTCTTCAACCGCTTGACTAGTGAGCAAGGCTCAGCATCGTCTTCAAGAGAAGCAATGGCATTAACCACATCCTACGCAGCAACAGTCAGTTCTTGGAGCTCGCATCGAAGCCTTCCTATGGTCTTACCATGATCTCTACAGGCCACCATGGCCATAGCAAGCATAAATCCGTTTTGATTTTTTCTATCCCTCTGATGCTCACACGCAGCCTGAGCTTCAGCCAGTGACGCCCGGAGATGGTCAGCCTCATCAACTACCTGGTCATAAGCATTCCTCCTATCAAGAAGCTGGCTACTCACAGCAGCCTCTTTTCTCTTGAGCTCTGCAACAAAAGAATAGAACAGAACCCTCGACTATAGTAAAAAATACTCAAAATTACGAGTACTCACCTTGATACTTCCTGTTCAAAGATTTATAACGATTCTCCAACTTCTCTTGCAACACTTCATGGTCCCTCCGCTCTACGGCAAAAGACATTGTAGCCTCCTCATGAACCTTCAAGGACTCTGTAAGATGGCTACATTCTTGCTCCATTTGTGCCACTCGTTGTACAATATCATTTCGCTCCTGGAGGGCCCGAGCATTCCTCTGAGCTCTGTCATAAAGGTCCTACAACCAAAAGCAAGTCGTCAAATTTCAGCAAAAAAACAGTCAGTCAATGTATAATAAAGATCACACACCTGAAAGCTCTGGATAGCTCTCCAAAACTCCAACTCCGATCACAGCTCGAGCACTGGACCCTCGATATTTTTAGCAATCTAAGGCTCCGGAGCTCCACCCAAAATAGCACCTCAAAAATGAAACTCATTAATCATTACAGGACACAACACATCGACTTCAAAAAGAGCACCTGTACTCCGACTACATACCCGGTGCGCCAGCCTCATCCACTTTAGTCGTATCAACTAAAGCCAGGGTACCACCAACAGTCATTGAAGACGGCACACCCCTAGAACTCGAAGGGACCACAGGGCTCTCCACTGAGTGGATAACTTCTTAAAGCATGGAGATAGTGGCACCGAGACGGTTTGTGTCAACCTCAGGTGCGGCATCCATAGTCAAATCAACCAAGGGACCAGAGAGTGTAGTCAAAGGACCAGAATCCACTCCTGTGTCCACAGGGATAGTATCCTCCGCGTCCCTGGATCAAAACACAAAGTCATCACACGTCCTTCAGAAGTTCAAAAATACAAAGAAAGATTTATCCAAAACTCACCGAGATAACCGTGGTGGAAATCGCACATGTTTCTTCTTAGTGACTGCCGATTGAGTACTCGGCACCACAGGGTCAGTCGAAGGTACGATATTCTCGCCAAGTTCTCAAAAAATCAAGGATGAGACTACAAAAGTTTCAGACTACCAAATAATCAAGAGCACTCACTGTTGGCGATAACATCACACAATAAGGCACCAGCAGCTACCACAGGTGACTCCATGACATCTGCCACCTCGGAAGGCGCAACCACGGTAACCCACTCGGGGGCTGCCAACTCAGGGACCGCTGGCACCAGGGCTGCAGGCTCGGAGATTGCCGTTCCCGAGTTCACAAGCGGCACCCCCACAGGCAACTCTTCAACAGCCGCGACACTAACAATGGCGTCAGCAACTACCTCACCCGAAGTAGCCTCGTGCCACCCGCAGTCGAGTCGCCGACCGTCCCAATCAGCTAAAAACGTCAGCATTGCTCAAAGACAAATTCTTCAAAAATTTACCTTATACAATGAACAGTACCTTGGCACTTTGCGACCCCTTAGTGGTCAAACTAGACGACGAAACAGGCTGCACAATAGCTTTCTTTCGGACTACTCGCTGTTTCTTAGCAGGAGGAGAAGGTTCATCATCAGAATCAGCCACGACTATCTCCCCTCCCTCAGACTGCGGCAAGAAGCCGAAAAGAACCTAGGACTACAAACAAAATTTGTTACTTGAAAATTTTGCCACGTCCTGAAATATACAAGTCAAGTAAAAGAACATACCTCTACCAGCTCATACCAACTATCAAACTGACGAAGAACCCCTGGAAGCACTGGTACCCCTGATAGTTCCTAAAAAACTTCCCCAGCAACACCTCCACATCATCATCAGATATGTCTTCAGAGGACATCCGCGATGGGTCATCAAAACCCGAGCACTCCGAGCCCAAGCGAGCTCGCTGCTGCAAAGGCTGAACTCTCCGCTTAAGAAAACTGGCGGCCACATTAATGCCAGTCAAGCCCAACAACCTCAACTCAGCAATCTGAGTCATCAAGTTAGCAATTTCAGGGGTGTCCTCAGGCTCGCTCACCCAATTCTCTGCATGCTTCGGAGCATGACCAGTGACTACTAGAAGGACAGGATCATGATTTCCAATATAAAACCATCTCGTTTTCCAGTCGCCATGAGAGTTAGGCAAAACATACTCAAGATAAGCATTTGAGTTCCTAAGCTGAAAACAAGCCCCTCCAAAAACCTCCGTCTTAGTCGCACTGGGCTGTGGCTTACAACGAAACAACTTCCTAAAAAGCTCAAGACTAGGAGGGATACCTAGGAATACTTCACACAAGTGTACGAAGATAGACATATGAAGCACGCCATTGGGGTTCAAGTGAACAAACTAAATGTTGTAGTACTTGAGAATACCTCTGAAGAAGTCGAAAGTGGGCACTGCTAGTCCTCTCTCGACAAAGTGTGCAAGCATGATAGTCTCCTTCGGGTGCTCCTCGAACTGCCACGCATTGCCAAATGCAGGCCTCCACTCAAGTAGAAGCTTTGATTGAAGAAGCTTAGCATCAACTAAAGCCTCGACCACGGGTTTCCTCATCATGGAGTGTTGCCAGGTGATCCCAGGTGATGGCGGCGCAGTCTGATTCGTGGGGCCACACTTCAGCGTCGGTAGCACGAGCTCTTTCCCCTTTTTTGATTTGGATCTCACCTTACTAGCGTCCGTAGCTTGACCCTGGGTTTTCTCCGGTTTCTTCCCCATCTTTTTGACACGCATCAGTCAACCTTAGGAAAGGGGAAGAAGAGAAGGATCGGCGGCAGATCTCACTCAAGGGCAAGGAGAAAGCGGCAATGGCGGTGGCGGCACAGAAAGGGCGGCGACTCAAAGATGAAAAGAAATGAGGCGCAAAAAATAGATCTGCTAAAACGAGCGTAACGCTAACCTCCAGCGTGCCCACCCTGTTATATCTCCATCACCTCCGGATTCCAAGTGTTAATTAAGCAACGGTCAGATATAAATCAAATTTATCACCATAATATCCAATGGCTACTCAAATCAAGAGGTTTGACCACTTCATCGACCACAAATAATCGCCTAATTGCTCGGGGGTTGCGGATACCGTACCCGCCGGACAAAGTTTTCCTTTTTTCCGAAGACTACTAAAACCAAAACACAGGATTGACCCTCAGCTTGATTCTTCGATTCAACCTAAGGCTGGGGGGCTACTCCATATGGAGTGTGATTGTCATCGCACTACCATATAATATCTCCAAGGAAAAAGTAACTCAAATAAAAAATAAACGAAGAGTACCTTCCAGCCACGCGATAGTATTCGAAGACATCACAACCGCTAAACATTGGGATTTACTCGAATAGCGGCTTCTGGGTACTCAAAACTGTTTCGCTCGACTACAAAGTACTCGGGGGCTTGTCGGGCATGCATCCCAAGCCCACGAGTAGGCCCTGTACGGCCGACTAAGGGGCGTACTCGGACGAGGTCAAGGCTCGGGGGCTACGTGGCAAAAGAGCGTGCCCACTTGGACTCCCGAAGACTAGTTGGTATACATATGGAAACTAGTCTATCTACACCGAGTAGAACTCTGTAACCGTACCCGACTAGGATTCTAGCCTGTAACCCTGCTTCCCTGATCATATAAGGGCGGATAGGGACCCTCTCAAAATAGATCATCCAAGTTCAATACAGTCAACACACAGGACGTAGGGTATTACGCGATCTAAGCGGCCCGAACTTGTCTAAATCGTGTTCCTTACGTCACCATCGACTCCTTGATTCTCGACGGTACCCACCGCTCAAAAGACCACCTAGGGTAGCCCCTAGGCAGGTTGCCGGTCTAAAACACCAACACCATTAGACATTATGGAATCCATCTCACTTCTGATTGCTTCCTTCCAAAAGTCATCATCAGGAGATCCATAAGCCTCAGCAATGTTTTTTGACTGTCATCTACAAGGTACACAATGAAGTCATCACCGAACAAACTTCTCAGTCCTTCATCTATTACTCTTTCGAGTCCCTTCATTGTCAACCTTCTCATGATTTTCCTCATGTGGTTGTTCAAAGTGTACTATAGTATCCATATGTTCAGGGGAATTAACAAATTCATGACTAGAACTGCTAGATCTTTCTTGCACAGGAAAAATCCTCTCAAAGAATGTGACATCTCTAGACTCCATGATTGTACCAGCATGCATTTCCGGTACTCAAGATTTTATTATCAAGAATCTATATGAGACACTATGAAAAACATAGCCTAGAAAGACACAATCAACTTTTTCGGTCCGAGCTTGCATTTCTTAGCAGCTTGTACATTAACCTTTGCCAAGCATCCCCAAGTACGCAAGTATGAGAGTGTTAATCTGTGATTTTCATATTCCTCCAATGGTGTCTTTCCTTTATTTTTCATAGGAACTCTGTTAAGAGTATGACAAGCCGTTAGCATGGCTTCACCCCACAATTCACAAGAAAGTCCAGCGGGTTCTAACATGGCACTAACCATCTCAGTTAGAGTGTGGTTTTTTCTTTCAGCCACTCCATTTGACTCGAGAGAATAAGGTGGTGTTTTCTTATGAATAATGCCATGTTCCTCATAAAACAAATTGAACTCATTAGAGAAATACTCTCCACCTCGTTCCAATTGAACATGTTTTATCTTCCTCTCAAGTTGATTTTTAACTTCGGCCTTATAGATCTTGAAAAAATTAAATCCCTGATCTTTCATTTTAAGCAAGTACACATAGAAGAATCATCTATCAAAGTCATGAAATATTTCTTTCCACCTTTAGTCAACACACCATTCATTTCGCAGTCTGAATGAACTAATTCTAACGGTGCCAAATTTCTCACCTCGACAGCCTTATGAGGCTTGCGGGGTTGCTTAGATTGCACACACACTTGACACTTAGGATTTTTTACCAAAGTGAATTTCGGAATTAAACTCAAATTAGCTAGCCGCAACATACAACTGAAATTAACATGACAAAGTCATGAATGCCAAATATTTGATTCATCATCATTACACACATGATTCACAACTTTATTACAAGAGTCCGATAATGACAAGTGAAACAAACCATCACAGTCATATCCTTTACCAACAAAGGAACCAAACTTAGACACAACACATTTGTTCATCTCAAATACCAACTTAAACGCATCCTTACACAAAAGGGCTGCTAACAAAATTTTTATTTATTGAGGGGACATGCTGCATATTCTTCAACAAATCTCCACCAGGATCCTACCTTGATCTGTTGATCCTAGATCCAAAACTCCAATGTGGATCTTCCTTGCAAGGTTTGCACGTCGGCTAGGGCTTAGCTATGCTAATCCCTATACAACTACACGGCCCTAGACTCTCCAAAGTGGTGTCCCTCAGGATCCTTCTGTTTCTCTACTGCTTGGTGTCGAATATGTGGAACGGGATGCTCGTGGCATTGGAGAATCAGTGTATTTATAGTCTAGAGGATCTGTGGTTGAAATGGGAAGTCAAGGGGGGTAGGAATGGCCTAGGCTGATCATCTTGGTTGGGTCCTAGCTGATTGTCCTAGCCCTTCGTTTTGGCCTCTCGCATCTCCCTTCGTTCCCAAGTCTTGTCTGATGTTTTGGAGTCTTCTTCTCGCTTGCATGTGGGCCTGGCACGATGATAACATCTGGATAAGAAGAGTTCTTGATTACCTTCCAAAACTTCACTTGATTCACTTTGATCCCGAGATCAACTTGCCATATGTTCGGAAACTTAGGCCCTAAGCATTCCTGGACGATTGCTCACCAAGGATGAGCATGAAAGGGGCCCTAGGACCATAGACTGATCGGCGTAGGTCCTTCTTGGGCATGTTGGCCTTTGTCTTTCTCTGGGTTATTTCTTGTTCAGGGCCTCATCCAATTATGCTCCATTATAGTCCAAATTCTTGCGAAAACATAATGTCCTCCAAAATACTAATGCGTATGCAAAAATGGCCCGATTTATTAGGTATGATCAATAATTAATATTTAAGTTATGACAAGCCTTTTCTAAGAAGGAGGATAGATACCATTTTAAGCATAGCCCACAATGAATTAATTCACATGCTCTTAAATTTAAATAAACCTTAGAAGTTTTTAAATGAAAAGTTTTTCCAAAAAGTAACTGAACCAAAGCCAACAATTTAAACTTCATTGCAATTGCTAAATTGGTACTCTCAGCTCATCAAGTTTCTCAAACTTGCTATAGCTCATAAAAAATGTGTAAGGCTTATCTGGAGCTTTGAAAGGTTAGTCCTAGCAAAAATATTCTGATTAAGGTGTTATCAAAACAAGAAAGACTTCTGATGGATTTACTGAGACTTGTCAAAAAGGCTAAGGAAAATAATTGCTCATGGATAGGGAGAAAATGGAACACACACTTTTTGGATAGTGGATATGTGCAAGGGCAATGGGTGATTACGAGAAACAAATGAAGTTCCCATTATCGGATCGCACATGGTTGGAAAATAAGTATGGATGAATCTTGAGAGCACTGGAATCATTTATGAGGCTCAAAGAAGTGAGAAGCACTTTATTCTTTTCTCCTTTTTCTTTTTCTTTCTTTCTTCTTTAATTTTTCTTTCTTTTCTTCTCAACATGTTTTCTTTTTCTTTTTGCTCATCAGCAGTCAGAGATAATGCAATGACTCACCCCCATGCTTGAATGGTGCTCATCTTCTGTTGGTATAATTAGCGATATGGAATAAATCCGCCAGCACACGGACACCGTTGTAGCTTTCATCTCAGAGTATTCCAAGGGTATCGAATCCAAGGGAATGTGTGTGTATACATACGACTCTAGTATCCAAGGACAACCACGATAAAGGTAGGCGAAGGGTAGATAGGATTCCTAAGGATAGTACATGAGGTAAGTTAAAGGTCAATCTCTGTTATGGATACTTGCTTTGAGCACTGGCCTACCTCTGGTCTGCTAGGCGACTCCAGCTAACGACTCTACGCTACATCCGAACGTGGAGGATAACAATGGACCAATAGGTTTGTCACCACCTATGGCCTACCTCTAGCAATCCATGGGATATAAGGCAAACGAAGGATAACCCCTAGCCTAGACACCACATCTACGCTATTGATTACTGATCTCACTTAAATAATAAGTACTAAACCAATGGAAGGAATCACGAATACTTACTTTGGTTACTAAGAAGGAAGCCAACATCCGTAGAGGTACATGGTCATAGTAGAGTGCTGAGAAACTCCTTCGAGCTACTCCCTCTCTCTGTCTCCATGGAGTGGAGCCTAAGCAAGGCTTCGCCATGGAGTGGAGCTTGTATCTTCAAGTGGTGGTGTCTTTCTAGGCATTTATACTAAATTATACTAATTTTTTAATTTATACTAACTTGTACTATTTTTCTAGGCATTTATACTAAATTATACTAATTTTCTAATTTATACTAAATTATGTTAATTTACACTAATTTACACTTAGTTATACTAATTTTTAAAATTTATACTAATTTTCTAATAAAATCAGGATTCTGGCGCACGGTGGACGCGCAGGCGATGGCAGGCCGGAGCACATGGAGCGGCGGATGGCAAGGCGGCAAATCAAAGTGGAGGCGGGGCGTGGTGGCGGTGGACCAATGGGGTGGTGGCGGCGTGATGATGAGTTACGCTGGCACGGAGGGGGCCGGCTGGGAGGAGTCGGTGTCGAGGCCACTAGGAGTAGGCGTGCGGGGTCAGTGCGGAGGGTGTCGGGATGATGGAGGAGGTGGAGGCGGCACCTGACTGGTGTGTGGCAGCGCACAACGGCCGTTCGAGGGGAGGGTGCCAGGGTGCCATGCGGCGCGCAGAGGCGAGGGGCAATGGTGGCGAGAGACGATGGGCTGGCGCCGAGAACGAGGAGATGGAGGAGATAATGAGGTGGTGGTGGCGTGACCAGGGAGTAGGACAAAGAGGCATGGGGAGTGGCGGCGATGGAGTGCTGGGACGACGTGGCACGTCGACGGGTGGTAGTGACGGCAGTTGGGTAGGAGGCTGTCGCAACAACGGCAGATCGGAGAAGACAACAAGGCGACGGATCAGGAGTGAAGTGTGCAGGAGGAAGAAGGGACACCCAAGGCCTTTAGTCCCGCATGAATTTTTAGAATCAGGACTAAAGGGTCTTTAGTCCTGTGTGGTAATGCGACCCGGGACTGGGGGCTCTTTAGTACCGAGTGGTATTACCACTCGGGACTAAAGGGTCCAACAAGCGTGGGAGACGAAATTGAGCCATTTAGTCCCGGGTGGTATTATCAACCGGGATTAAAGGATGCTCCTTTTCATTTTCTGTGCTAGTTACAATTGGTTTGGTACTTTTAATTTATATGTTTTAAATTATTTTGTACTGTTGTTATTAAAAAATTGAAAAATTCAACATTTTGAACATGCAAAAATATATTAAACTATCAAGTATATTTAAAATAAATTTGAATCAGTCATTAATTTTATACTAGTTTATTATGTCTAAAATAATTATTTTATTGCATCAATTAATCAACAAACTCCAGTGTTGAATAATTTGAACACCCAAAAATGCATCAAAAATTGAATAATCATATGATGATAAAAAACTCGCATGGAGCATTAAATGAGTTTTTCACATCACTATAAAATATAATATATAGCTAATGACCATAAAGCATTACATAAAGGTTGATCATAGTGCATTACAATGTAGGGTTAAAAAACTTCTTGATAAAAGTCCCTTGGTCATGATCTTTAACTAACATGATGCTTGGGTTAACATCGATATCGAATGGAGACATGCCATCAAACTGATTATATTCCTCTAACTGGTCTGATTTTTCCTCAACTCCCATGATTTTTCTATTACCTGGAAACTATGTGGCACTTTGGCTCCCATGGTTTTTCTTTTTCTTCTAAATTCTTGGGTTTGCAAGACATGTCCTTCACATTGAAAACCTGATGCAAGGATGAATGGTTCATATTTGTATTCAATCTTGGTCAGGTCTACTATTGTCATTCCAAACTGATATTTCGTTATGCCACCTCCAGTCAGCTTCACCCATTGGCAATGCAATAGTGGGATCTTCAGCGGTCCATAGTTGAATTAATAGATTTCCTATATGAAACCATAATACTAGTCCTTGCTCCCGTTGTTGTCTAGGGTATCTATACGAACACCACTATTTTTGTTGGTGCTTTTTTGGTCTTGGGCTCTTGTGTAAACTGTATAACCATTGGTCTCATAACCTTGGAATGTCATGATTGTGCTAGACGGTCCCTTGGCTATCCAAGAGAGTTGTTCGTGAATCGTGCTGTTACCCATAAGGTGTTGACGCAACCAAGAGGGAAAAGTAGCCATGTGACCATGTATAATCTAGGCATTGGATTTCTTCGATGTTGAGAACATAGAATCGTCTTGTGTTCCTTGATATATGAAGCCACCAAGGATGATTGCTGCAAAATCATGAAGTGTGCTTTATGGAACAAATCACTATCAGTGCTCAAATTAGATTACCTTTGAAGAGTGCCCTTTCCCCATAGCCTCCCCTCATGGCGTGATACTAGAACCCCAATCGAATTAATTGAGTCAACAAAATGAACACAAAATTCAATGTGACTTGCTCAGTTCTGAATCAGTCTCCCAAATATTGCCTAAATATTCAATGGTTCAGGGGTCAACGTGCAACACATAGCTACATAGATAAATGTTCAATGGTTCAATGACTACCTTAACCATCTTTGAATTGTAGTACAATGAGGGATACATAGATAAAAACATAGAAGAAAGTAAGAACATTATGATTTCATCGATGCACTGGTCGCACATGTGGTCAATATCGTCATCCGTCTCTGTGTCGGACTCAGTTTCAGAGTTCAGGCTGATGATAACTACATTGTAATCATAGTCGGAGTCGGCAGTTATATTCACCTGAAAAGATTTCCCCAGGGTAAACCCCCTCGAAACCGACCGCGTGGTAGGCCGCCTGTTGACGCCGCTATGCAATTGTTGACGACGTGAGGAAGAAGCCTCGCCACGGCGATCCTGACCTCCCACGGTGTGGGCCTTTGACGGCGTCTCCAACTTTATGACCTTGTTCCTCCGGGCAAAACGACCCTTTGCATCGCGATGGTACTCCTTCATTGACCCGGGCGGTGCAGATGGGGAGCGGCTAGGACTTGGGAGGGGACCGGATCTAGGGGGAGGTGTGCGGATCTTGGTGGAGGATGACAGGAGGAGGATTGGTAGGAGGCTAGGCTCGACGAGAGGAGGCGGACTGGACGAGGACGGGAGGGGAGGCGTCGGAGGAAAAAACAGTTAGGATGGGCTTTAGTTTTTTTGTGGCACTGGGCTTTGCATTATCTTATGATCCTGGTCGTTGCGTTCGTGCCTATTGTTTGGCGTCGCTACCCTTGTCGTTGCCCTAGGGTAATTATATATAGATGAAGAAAGCAGTGACTTATTAGCGTACTGATATGAGCAACTAACTGTATATGCAGGAGATTAATGTCGCATAATGATGATCGGAGTTGGATGCGGCTGCCACAAGTATCAGATCAGTGGCAAAAAGGATTGAAGAAATTTATGGAGACTAGATTTGCAGGCACTTGTAAAGGAGATACGACACCATGTCCATGTTCAAGATGCCATTCCATGTCATACAGAACAGTTGAGGAAATTAGAAATCATTTGCTTTTTAGGGGTTTTTACGAATGTTTCATCCAAGGGGAAGGAGAAGAAAAGGATTCATATGCGAGCATCACTGAAGGAGTTGGCAATGATGGTGAATCAGGGGATGGTCCGTCTATAAATGATTTGGTTTCCTCACTAATCAGTGGTGCAATACATGGAGAAATCCGAACTGAAGAGACAAATGAAAGCGCTAAGAAATTCTTTAAGTTATTACCTGAGGCGCAGAAGGAACTATATCCAGGTTGCAAGGAGGCTACTAAGGTCTCATTCATTGTCAGGATATTTCAGATTAAGTGCATGTTTGGTCTCAGTAACAGTGCTCTGGAGGTTGTGCTTCAGCTATTCTTGCTTGTGCTCCCTGAAGGTCATTGTGTTACAGATAGTTTCGATAAAGTGCAAAGGGTAGTTCGTGATCTTGGGCTGGACTACAAAAAGATACATGCATGTATTAATGATTGTGTTTTATTTAGAAAACAATATGCTAACTTGGATAAATGTTCAACATGTGGAGAGACTAGATGGAAAGCTGTTGGTTCAAGTGAGAAGGAGGCAGCTAGTGGTGATGCTGCACCTAAGAAGCGTGTTCCACAGAAAATCCTAAGGTATTTTCCAGTGACCCCTTGTCTGCAAAGGTTATACATGAGAGTGACCATATCTGAATATATGTGTTGGCATAAGGAGGGACTTGTTCAAGATGGAAAAATGAGGCACCCTGCTAACTCCATGGCATGGAAACACGTGGATGAAATTTATAAGGAATTTGCTTTGGATCCTCGTAAGGTTAGGATGGGTCTTGCATCTGATGGTTTCAATCCATTTGGGATGTTGAATGTGACATACACTACATGGCTTATGATCCTAATACCTTACAATTTGCCTCCTTGGTTGTGTTTGAAATAACCATTCTGGATGATGTCAATGTTGATACCGGGGCCAAAATCTCCAGGAAATAACATTGATGTGTATTTACAGCCCCTTATTGATGAGCTCAAAGATCTTTAGCTCAACGGTGTTCAAACATGGGATGCAAAGGTAAAGAAGAATTTCACTCTGCGTGCTGTTCTACTTTGGACAATTAATGACTTCCTAGCATACGACATGCTATTTGGTTGGAGCACAAAAGGCAAGTTTGCATGTCCATACTACCATAAGGATACTGACTATTTATGGCTGAAATTTGGTTCAAAGCATTGCTACATGGGTCATCGCCGCTTTTTACCAATTGATCACAAGTAGTGCCGCAACAAGATTAGCTTTAACAACCAGGTGGAAACCAGGGAGCCTCCAGTGCCACTGGATGGGAAAGGTGTGCTGAAATAGTATGAAAGCTTTGAGCAAGTGACATTTGGGAACACGACTTAAAAGAGGAAGCAGTGTGAAGAGGACACTAGATGGTACAATTGGAGGAAGAAGAGTATTTTTTTTGAACTGCCTTACTGGGAAAAGTTGCTTGTAAGGCATAATTTGGATGTGATGCACATTGCAAAATATATATGTGAGAGCATACTCGGGACCTTGCTTGACATGGCATGAAAATCCAAGGATAGCAAGAAGCCTCGTCTGGACATGCAACATTTGGGCATGAGGAAGGATCAACATCCTTTGGTGATGAATGACAAATACACTTTGCCTCCAGTGTTGTACAATTTGGGTCAAGATGACAAGGTATATCTATGCAAATTTCTGCAAGGTGTCAAGATGCCTGATGGTTACACGTCTAATATCAAGAGATATGTGGATGTGCCGAGGTGTAAGCTTTCTGGAATTAAAGCTCATGACTGCCATGTTATATTTCAGAAACTATTACCCATTGTGGTTTGTCACATACTGCCACAAGAGGTTGTTAAACCACTGATTGAGCTTAGTAGGTTCTTCAATGCAATATGTTTTAAGGAGTTGAGCACCGAAGAGTTAGAAAAATTGAACATTTCGATTAGAGAGACTCTTTGTCGTATGGAGATGATCTTCCCACCAGCTTTTTTTTGATATCATGATGCATTTGCCAGTTCATCTTGCTGAAGAGGCTAAACTAGGAGAACCTGTATGCTATAGATGGATGTATCCAATAGAGAGGTATCTATGTACGTTGAAAGGCTATGTGCGGAACAAAGCCTATCCTGAAGGTTCAATAGCAGAGGGATATATACTAGACGAGTGCATGACTTTTTGCTCTCGCTTTTTGGATGACGTGGACACAAAGATTAATCATCCAAAGCGTCATGAAAGGGCTGCAGTGAATGAACCACCAGCAGGTTTAAGCATATTCAGCAACATTGATTATACTAAGAAAGGATTTGCAATTGAGCAAATTGCTAGGCTAGATATGCAGTGGATGAGGCACTGGATATTAACAAACTGTGACGAGGTTATTCCATGGGCCAAGTAAGTAGTAACTTTAATTTACTTACATTGGAGTATGCACTTACATGTTTTTTTGTTGACTTTGTATTCCCCCCCATTTTTCCCATTACTGTAGTATGCATAAGGATTTACTCAGAAAACAATGTGTCAGGAATGTTGAACAACGTCATATAGATCAATTTGTAAGCTAGTTCGAGCGTAAGGTGAAGTACAATTTCCTCATAGGTTTTACTGCTTTTAGTGCTCATGTACCTATACGTTGTTCTTTTATACTTCTTGCAGATCAACATACTTTATGCAGAAAGAAAAACAAGTGATGCCATGCATGCACTTTCTCAGGGACCAGACCATCGGGTACGTGTTTTCAATAGGTGCTTCATACATGGATTTCTGTTTGGAACTACTCATGTAGAGAAGAATCTGACTACACAAAATTTTGGTGTTGTTGTGAATGGTGATCCTACTACTGGCAACATCGACTGGTATGGTGTGGTCAAAAAAATTTACGCACTAGATTTCCCGACACAAAAGGAAGTTATCCTGTTTCAATGTGACTGGTACGATGTGCCTACTGCCAGTAGGAGCAAAGGTAGAGGATTCAACAAGGATCAATATGGTATTATAGATATCGATATAACTCGATTGCGATATTTAAATGAACCTTACATTTTGGGGACACAGGCTCAGCAAGTGTTTTATGTGAAAGGTTCAAAGAAACAAGATTGGAGCACTGTTATTAGAATGAACCTCAGAAATGTGTTCTTCATACCTGAATTAGACAACCAGGAAGAAATTGATGTTGATTCACTCGACGTCGGAGTGGGAGATATGATCGAATTGGGCACACATGAAGATTTGACAAACTGGACTAGGACTGGCATTGAAGGTGTCACCGGTGATGCATCTGTTATTGAAAAGGCTCTTGCTGAGTCCGTTCCCGAACCAACAACTATTGACTTAGCAAATGAAGATGAAGAAGATGACACAGACGACTACATCGATGATGGATACATTGCGCCTGTGAATTCTACTATGGATGGAGCAGAAGATGTGTTTTTTGTTTAACTGTCATAATTTATAGTTCTTTGCAATTAATGGTGAATCTGACAATATAATAAATTGAAGATTTGGGATATGGTGACCTACCCATTCCCCGGTGGCCGGCGACCTACCTGTTGTCTGGAAGGCGGCGTCGGATCCCAAGTTCACCGGAAGGCGGCGCTTGATCTCGGTGTAGCGGAAGAGCAGCGGACAGCGCAGGAGCTCGGGGCGGAGCGATTTGGGGCCTCATGTGGGAAGAAGCGAGTGAGATGGGGGAACAGGGAAGAATTCGTAATGGGCCAGCCCACGTACGAAATATGGTGCGCCAGAGTTCATGGCCACAATTTTTAGTACCACCTCGTTCACGAAGAAGCTCCTTGCCATACTTAAAAATGAAGGCACACAAGCACCGTCGAAATCCTCTGACTTGCCATCTGATACGCCACATAATTCGCTACCTGACTGCTTGCTCTTGGTGGGCTCGGTTGGGCTCCCTCTGTGGTTGAGCCTTTTATTAGGCTCCCTATGAGGTTGAGCCTCATCGGGCCCCCTTCGGCAGTGGTCCTTTTTCTTTACCTTTCATTTTTTTTACTACATATATTGTGCATTTTTTTAGATTAACAAACATTGTAGAACCTACCAAATTCCCAACAATTTTAGTTAAGACTTGTGAAACATATGATTACATGTGACTACGTATGATTACATGCCACTATCTTCGGGTCTCTTGTTGTGTGTAGATGCGCATTTGGTTTTAAGCCGCTTGTGTAGATATGCTGCTTCAGCAGTAAGCGAGTACTAGATGTGTATGTGTAAATGGGCTAGCTAGCTTCTGCTATTTACATTGATTCCACTAGCCAGCTTCTGCTATTACCTACTCAAGTGAGTGTTGGATCCTTTGCACCGTGTTTTTAGGTTACTATGCTAACTGGTAACATTGGCAAAAACTCCAAGAACAAGATAAAACTACTAATTGGTTACCATTACCACTATCATTAAAACATAAAAAGAACAAGTTCAACAACCAAAACAAAAGACTAGTTCATTACATAGACAACATTTACATAAACTAGTTCTGGTGCCCCTTCCGCTCCTTAGGCGTCGCCGCCTCCTCCTGCTCTTTCCTTGCAGCCACGTGCCGGTGGTGTTCCACCTCCATCGCCACTCGTTGCTCCTCCCTCCGGGTGGCGTGCTCCGCTTCTGCAGTGGAGATCTCGAGAATGCACCTAAGGATGCAGTCCTTATTCTCCTTTCTTGTGATGGCGCGTAGGCGCCGGTCCTCCTCTTCTTTGCGCGCCGTCTCCAAGGAGTGGAGGACGGCAACCTCCTCCAGACATGGCCCCTACTGAGTCATCACCAAATCCTCCTCTTCCGAATCGGTCTCCCAATCCGGATCATCCTCGAGGTTGACCTCGAGGTTCGATGAGTCAGACGACGATGGGGGCGGCGGCAGCGGCGTCGAGCGAGGTGGAGAGGAGGAGTGGTCCGAATCGTCGGACAACGGCGGGGGAGGCCGCGTCGTCGGGGAGCGACGAGCGGAGAAGGAAGGGTTGAGCATGGCCCAAGTAGTCTTCAAGCGGCGAGGCATGGTGGCGACGGCTTGTTGCGGGAGGGTGCAGAGGGCTTGTTGCGGGAGGGCCCTTATATATGCGTACGTGCATGAGAGACAGAGCATTAACGCAACCGCACGCTAGGAGACGAGATGCCTCTTGACTGGGGGAATGAACGGACAGAGCAAATGAAGGACCGGTTAAAGGGCGGCTATGCGGCGCGAAATGACGCGAGGCAGGGAATCAATTGCTGTGTTAAATGGGGTATGCATGGGGAACCTGCACGCGCGACTTACTCATGGCACGGGCACAGTACCGCAGAGCCACTAACACTGGCTGACACATGCGGCGCAATGGCATAGTGTCGAGGAGAAGATCTTTGACACTGGCTTGTGCACGTGTGCATCGTTGAGCCTGCCAACTCCTTGGGGCTACTGGCACGCTATAGTAGGCAATGACAGGTGGAGCAATTATGGAAACCAAAGAAACGACAAGTTTGCTAGAAAAGCTTCATTTTGCTGCGCGCATGTGATCCTAAATATCATGAGCATGCATATGGGTTGACTCTATGTATAAGTCATTCCAAGAAACTTGGAGTTTGACCAAATTAGGGCACGTTCAACAGTTTAAGCAGCTGCCGTCAAGTCACATAGGGACAACAATATAGACAAATTATACTGTGAGTTGTTTGTGATGCTATCTGCAAACTATTTAATTTTACTATACACTCATAGATCAAGATGGTCAAATATGCCTTGGGAGCACGAGCCCGGATGACAAAAAGACGACCATTGTACGTGCCCTTATAAGTCATTCCATCTTGGAGAGTCAAGTATCTCAAGTTTGACCAAATTTTAAGTCATTTCAAGAATCTTGGAGAGTCAAGTATCTCAAGTTTGACCAAATTATAAGTCATTCCAAGAAACTTTATGGTGTCAACTTAGTTTCATTAGATTGTTCATCTCTATTCCACGCTAATCGATATCCTTTCCAATGCAATCCTAATGCTTTCTCTCTCACTAAGGGATATGCCTAATGTTTATTGGCTTCACCGGTGAAGCCGTTTTGGATGAGCCATGCCAAAGGGGAGCTTATTGTGTGTCACACTATCTTTAGTTATATATGCTCATTGTGTGCCACACTATCACCATGTAGATCACCACGTGAATATATACATGTTCAATGTGCATAGTGATTTCAATATTGAACACATTGCTCAAATGTTCCAATTAAACATGCATGAAACATAACGTGTCGAGATATATCAAAACACCTCCTCCTTCTCCCCAGCCAAATTTTTCCGCTTGCCCTGCCCAAATTTCCTCCCTAGCCCCGCCGAAATAACCCTTCCATTTATTTTTACCAATCCCCATCTACTAAAATTCCGGCGCCATTAATCACGTTTCCTTGACGTTCGTGGGGGAGAGGGGGGTGAGAGCCGACGACTCTCGGTTCCTTATCGAGATGGCAACTGAAGACGACGACAGGAGGTCGAGTCCGCCCCACACCGCCGGTGACCAACAGATGGCGACTGGATTCGGCGGCAGGAGGCCGACTCCATCCCACACTGCCGGCGACTGAAGACAATGGTCCTGATGAGTTTTTGTTTGAACCTCCCCGAACCAGGTATGTTTTCTCAGGCTATTGCAAATCCTATCAAAAATTCGCATAGGGTTATAGTCCTATGTGATATTGGATGATCTGAATACATGCCTAGGGTTATATTCCTATCTCAAATTGGAAGATCTCGATACATGCCTAGTTTCTAGTGCTAGGGTTATATATAGTTCTCTATTGAATTTATAGATTAATATTCCTATGTAAGAGTAAGGACATTACCTTGGTTAGTGAATGGTTGCATATGAGTTTGATTGCAAACTCACTGGTGAGAGGTGGTGTGTAATTATCGATTGCGTCAGGGCACCTTCGGGTCATGAAACTGCCCAGTTCACTTGTGATAGGTCTAATATCACATTTTTTTAACTTGGTTTGTTTGAAGTCAAAGCTCGGCTACTGTGGATGTGCCTTCTTGTACTATAAGGAGCGATGTGGCAGGAACACAGCAGCCCTCGTCTCTCTTGATTATGACCACCAAATCCCAGCCATGTTACAAAGCAATTCAAAAGATAGGAAAATCAGAATCCTCCTAACAAGGGATCAACAGACTAACTTGCAGGTAACCATAACTCCCTTGAAGCGATGAAAGGAAACAACTACAGAAGGACGAAGGACAGGAGAACAAATAGATGCTTACAAGATATGGCTTCAAATCCTATAGCAGGATGAACCAGACACAGGTAGGCACAATTCCTCCGGTCACAATTTATATAAGCTATGTGTTGTATTATCCATTGCACTTACATATTCGTTACATGCAGAATTTAAAGATGATTACAGGGACGAAACCATCGAGACATATACAAAATGGTTAAGGCGTAAAGAGTATCTTCAAGACATTAGTAATTTCTATTCATTCATTCAGCAATCAAAGTTAATATTACTTGTGAACAAAAAATGTTTAGACTAATGTGGATCCATTGTATGATATGCAGTATCTTATTTAGATCAAGATGACAATGATGAAGTTCAAAACCTTCCTGATGACGAAGGTCTTGCAGCCATGCAATCAGCACCATCAGATAGGCCATCTCATGCTCGGCGTGACAAAAAAGCGAGAAAAGGTGTGTTATGTATTGCAAATTTTATTTTAATGTAATCTATATTGCTGCAATTATCTGACCATTTTTTACTTAATGGATTCATAGGAGACTCCAGTGAAGGGCGCAAGCAAGGAGGACGTGGTGCCCTCAAGGGTTTATCAGCAGCCATAAAGAGGATAAGGAGCGGCTCACAGAAACTTATAATCAAATTTTCCACAAAGCTGGGAGGTCCTGTAGGCCCTAACGCTCGGTCATTTGTGGATGAAATTGTAATGTTTATAAGGAAAAGGGCTCCACTTATTGGATTTAACAAATGGAAAGACATACATGAAAATGTGAAAAATTCTGTAGCATCCGACGTACTGGTACGTACGATGTTTAATTCTGTTGCCTGATTGCTATAATAATCCTCAAATAGCCAAATACTTCTCCTTCTGAATGTGTTCTCACATAAACAGAATAGGTGGGAGCTTGTAGACGTTGATGATGAAAAGGAAAAGATTTGGGCCATCGCGATGGTGTGATACAAATGATGGAGATCATCACTTAGTGCCATGTACAAGGCATACGACAGTTACACAGCAATAATGAAACACAAGTCAGATGACCTTGACATTGCTGAATGGCACCACTACCTTATCTTGTATTTTGGATCTCCAAATTTCAAGGTCTCATAGCATTTCCTTTTCGTCCTTCCATATATCACATGTATTTATTACTAGTTCGATCAATGCACTACTAATGTATTTTTTTACTTACACCGCCCTGTACAGAAAGCTAGCAACCAGAACTACAAGAACCGTAAAGAAGCAAAGACAAACCATGTCATGGGGTCTAGATCATTTTCCAACATGAGCCATGAGCAGGTAATGTTTTGCATACATGTCAAGCTAATGTGCTTCATTCATGCCATCTTAGATAGACCTAGACACAGGAGAAGAACCAAGTGATTTAAATCTTTGGTTGAGTACTCATATGAAGAATGGGCAATGGTCAGATGAAGCATCTAAGGCTGTGTATGTAAGTAATCTACATAGTTCACTGTTAACAACATGATTCTTATTATTTTTAATGTCCAATACCGATACCAATGTTGCTGTTTAAATTAGGACAATGCATGCCTAATGCTTTCCGAGAGAGAACGCAATGATGATACAAATCCCATCTTGACTACCGAGGAAAACAATGTTTTCCAAATATGCTACAAGCAAAGTACAAGATGCAAAACCCACAGAACCCATGGTCATGGTTACTTGTCTAAAACTCCATCACGCAGTGAATTGCTGAAAGCTCAAATCCAAGAGCAAGCCCGTGCTAGAGAAGCGGCCAACCATAAAAATAATACGCTCCAACAAAAAGTTGACAAGTTAGAAGAACAACTTGCAAATGAAAAGGCTGAAAGGGAAAGGATATTGGAAGAAAAATTGCTACAGATTCAAGAAGAGGAAAATAACAAAAGGCAAGCACTTAGGGAAGATATCATGAAAGAGATGCTATCAAAGTTTGCCGAACAGAGAGAAACCCCATTACTACAGGTAAAGGCAATTTAGATATTTGTTACACAAATTAGCATATTGGAATGTGTTTTGTCCCTAAATTACTTCCACCTATTTTTCCTATGCAAACTGACCCAAGGAGCATCATCCCAAGTGATGCTACGCCAACAATTGAGAAAAATGCTAGCAAACATAGAACTAGTACAGTGTCTCGAGGTCTTTTTCAAAACTGCAAAAGCAACAATGTGGCAGGAGCATATATTAGTACACGGCAACTACTGAATGCTGCTACAAAACGTGTGCGCACAAGAAGCCAACAGGTATTCAGAAGTAAACCTGATTTATAATCTATGTTTAAGTGCATCAGTAAACTTAGAGTAGTCTCCTGTGCGCAAATAATATGTTCTATACCAGACCACGTGTCCACAAGCACAAGACAAATTACCATGGTCATGTTTGTTTAGTTCATACTACTGCACTATGAGACCCTTTTGCTGATGCACTGCATTCTTTTTTTTTGGACAGGAACATTCTTCTTCAATGGATCGCATGGGCTCGGAGTCATGACATGGTTGACACAAGGAAAATCAATGTATTGCATGATTCCTGTAGCCTACATTACAAGGATTTAGTATTGTTGATATACCAACACTAGTTATGAACTATTTTGAATTTGGAATATGTATTTGGCACTTAGACTTTATGAATGTCGAGATGGATGGGTTTTATATTCATGATGATGCAATTCATATTTCGGTGAAATCATTTCGTTGCACAAACGATTCAATATACAAATATATAAAATGCAATCCGTTGCAAAAAATATCTTCCAGTTATGAAAAGAAATACATCCACCTGTTGCAAAAATAAATGATTGCAGTAACCCCAGTTCGTTGCAACATCTTTTATTGCATCTACATACTTTCAATTGCACAACAACTTGTTGCCACGAAAGATAAAAGTTGCAATAATACATAATGACCTTCACTGCTAATTCGTTGCAACATATTATCTTGCTTCTAAATATTGTCCATTGCAAAATAAATTATTGCCACCACATATGTTTCCATGGCAATATAGTTTATCTGTGACAACGTAATATTTTTCATTGCAAACCGAATTATCGCCACCAAACATGTTTCTGTGGCAATATAAGTTATTGCCACGAAAGTAATTGTGTTGCTATAAAAACAGTCCCCACGTAATAGTTTCCGTTGCAAAACTAATTATTGCCACCAAAAATGGTTCTGTTGCAATATAGTTTATTTCCATGAAAGAAATTTAGTTGCCATAGGATATATCACAACGTCAAATTTCCGTGGCAATATATTCTATTGCCACCATGTAAATCGTTGCGAAAGACCATATTACCACAGAGTTTGTACGTTGCAACTACGTACTATAGCAATGACTACTTGCATTGCAATACATGCTAATGCAACAAAATCCTCCATTGCTATACTCTATAATGCAACGAAAATGTGTGTGGCAATTACCATAAGTTGCAACAGTCCACAAAAAATGTTGCAAAGAGCTATTGAAACGCTAGTACTTGCCACGCCTACTAACCAACTGGTCGCCGTTGCAATTGCTAGATATTGCATCGATTTTGGGCATATTGCAACGTTTTTCCGCCGTTGCAATAGACCAAAAATCTAGTAGTGTGAGTTGCTTGGGTTTGGGAAGGACGAAGCTGGATGGGTGGGAATTTATTCCCGGTTGGGAACACCAATCGGAACTAATTGGTGAGCTTTAGTCCCTATTAGTATTACCAACCGGGACTAAATTGCTACCAGATTCTCTGGATCAGCGGTAGCCATTACCAACCAGGATTAAAGAACCCAGGTCGGAGGTGGCCGTTGGACCCGCCACTAAAGCTTCTTATTTCTGGGTAAAAAATGATCGAGACTTTTATAGTTGGATCTAAGATCGTTTCTCTACTTAGTGGTCTGAATATGTAGAAATCCTTTATCCTGCATACCTTTTATCTATGGTTGCTGAGTAGTCGATAGTTCTGTATCCCTATGTCCTCCTTTTTGCTAGCACTGCCGGTTACGAATCACCAATATGGATGTCATGGAGTGGCGGTGGTTTTTGTTGCTATGTTGAAGAGGAAAATGGAGTAGAAAAGGAGGATATGAAGGCAAAAAACAGTTAATTCTCCTATGGGTTACATTTTAAACCCTGCGTAAAAGCACACTGTAGGTTCCGGATTAGGTTTGAATGATCCCAAACGTTTGTTGATGTGATGTTCTATTATCCCAGGGATTCAGAACAAAACCATGGTAACTAATGGCTTATTTGACAATTAACATTCCTGTAACCATGAAAAATAAGGATTGTGCAATAGAACCGTTTCAAATATTTTTTCCATATGGTTTGAAGTACTAATCGTCAAAGAGAATTTTATTAACTGCTGCGCCACCAAAAGAATCCATGACAAATAAAGTTACACATTCACAATGATGTGACATTTACGCATTTGTTTTTTTATTGTCGGTTTGTGCGTACAGTTTAGTCGATTATTCACACGACTTTCACACGATTTTTGTCTTTCTCAACCTCACAGCGTGTTAAACATGTCTATGGTACTTAGCTGATAGGGATTAGTGAAAAAACTCAAACCGTTAGTGTTACTTGGGGCGACTACCATCCGGTCTTTGAGGCTCCGCAAGAATGCTATGGTATTGAAAAACGAACTCTCATCACTCATCAGAGTTATCCACTGGCTTCGTTCGTGTGGCCTATCCTCTACAAACCTACTTCACAGGTTTTTTGGCAGGGGCATCTCAGTGCTTTGCGAAAGTGGAATGACTTTTTCAGCCTGGTGCGTAGGTGGCAATCTGGTCTTCGAATCGAGGGTCATTAGCAATATCTGCATTTGTTTCTGTCTGTAAGACCTTGTTCATGCACATGCTGGATAAGGTTTCATATTTATTGCATCACCTTGACTAAACTTCCTTTATAGAAAAAACAAAGTGAAATTATGTGCATTCTTTTGTTTAAGTTACAAACCGGAAAGTCTATATACCTCCGATGGCACGCATTTTGTGATACCTTTGAAAAACACATAGAATTAGAACACCCTTACAAGGCATCCTAAATATTTCAGAACAGATTATGAAGACTGCAAAATGATGCATGTATCCCTATATTATAATATAGAGAGCTTTGTTGTATTCTTATTTTAATGGATGTTGCAGATAACAAGTAGTCCACTCCAACTCATTCACCAGTCAGCTAAACTAATCCTACCAACTTTGAGAAGAACTAAATGAATCAGCACTACTAAAAAAGAGCATTCGTTAATGGTGTTAGTACCGGTTCTAAATTTGGGAGTCCTAGGAAGGCTTTGAGTACTAGGTCAAAACACCACCTAGTACCAAATGTCACCCTTTAGTACGTGTTGATGTTATGACCTGCTACTCATGCTCTTGGACTCACCATTTAGTATCGGGTGGTATTATTGCTCGATACTAAATGGTACTCCACTAGTTACTTCAAAAGGAAAACATCTCCCACTAATTTGCATGTGTTGTGTAGGTGGATGGTAAGGAAGTTTCATGCAAGGTCACAGGTTGTGAGTTTGAATCCCACGCACCGCGCGAGCCTCCCTGGGGTTCGTAAAATTTTTTCTTTAGTTTTTGGGCACAAAACCATTTAGTTTTTTTTTGCACAAAACCATTTAGTTCCGGTTGGATGACCAACTAAATGGTCTTGCATTTAGTACTGCTCAAACGGTATCTGATACAAAACTGGTACTAAAAGGGGGTTTCACCTAGTGCTAAAGGTAAGTTGTCTAACAGTGAAGTGTTTAAATGTACCTAGAATGCCTTTTATTTGAGGATGAATTTTGAATGGTTTGTTATCTTGTATTTATAGACGGAGAGAGTAACTAACAGGCCCGCCCGCATAGGTTACACATCCCTAGCCACAGCAACCCACTTTGCAATCTTTTCTTTTTAGATTCCTAAAGTCACTAAGACAAGTCCAGAGACAAAAACGTCATAGAAAAGTATTTCTACCGTTTTCACGTCTATAAATACTCATCTCGTAGAGCCTCAATGCTGCACCCCCTCCATAGCGCACACAAGCAGAGACACAAATAGTGAGCTCTGGAAGAGGGGGCACCGCACTTAGCAAAGCTGCGCCTGTACGTAGCCACCATGGTGAACATCACTGTGACAAGGAAATCCCAGTCCTTCGTCGTGCTGTCCGAGCCGGCATCGGCGGCCGAGACGCTCGAGCTGTCAGCCATCGACCGGGTCCCCGGTCTTCGCCACGCAGTGCGGTCTCTGCACGTGTTCCGAAACAGGGACTCCACCACCCGCCACGATGACGCTGCTGCCAGGCCGGCGGAGGTGATCCGCAAGGCGTTGTCCCGCGCGCTGGTGGATTACCGCGCGTTCGCCGGCCGCTTCATCGGCTCGGTGGTGGCCGGAGAGGCCTGCGTCGAGTGCAGTGACGACGGTGCCTGGTTTGTGGAGGCCGTCGCGGACTGCAGCCTCGAGGATGTTAACGGCCTCGACTACCCGCTCATTGTCTCAGAAGAAGAGCTACTGCCCGTTCCAGAGGAAGGCGTTGACCCTACAAGTATTCCGATCATGATGCAGGTGAGTATTCGAATCTTCGCATGCATTTCCCGAGCTAATTGACCAACCATGTTTTATATTTTAAATCTGTTAAATGGCTATATACTAGTGGTCCACATTTTGGCAGACGCACCTTTTTATCACTAATAAACAAGGATAATGTATATTCACATGATGATTTAATGTAAAGAATTCCTTAAACCGAAAAATATCTTGTAGAGTTCACACAGCAAGCTAATAATCGACCTCAAAACAACGTGGAATATCTTTCAAGAAAATTTACAGCAATGATTTTGAACATATATTTACCTCGTATTGGACCGAATTGGTAGCCTTCGCATGTAATTAAACCCTTCATTGTGTTTCATCTTTATTTTCACAAACCTTCTATGACTAGTTCGATAAAACTATAGTTCAATAATTCTACTCTCGCCTAATATACTCTGTATATTGTCCTGCTCCCTTTATCCCTTTTTAGCAATGTTAAAGAATTTTGAGAAGAGAGGTCTACATCTTCAGGGTAGTGTTCTTATCATGTTTCAAATAAGTTTTAGGCATCATTCCCATGATCCATCTTTCAAATATGGTATTTCAGGAGACAAAACAAATCTAATGAGGGTAGTAAGTGGTCTGGCATAAGAAGGTTCTCCGTTTGTGGAGTAGTTGATCGTGCAACAACATAAAAGTGTCTCGAGTTGATCAATAAGGTTCTTTTTACTTGCAAAATAAGGCAACAAATAAGTTTGAGAGGCTGGAACATTATTTTATAATGGAACAAGCTTCCTTCAGACAATTTTAATTGGGTTGGCTATCTTATATACCATTATACTCCCTCCATCCCAAAATACTATTCATTTTGGATTTTCTATATACATAACTTTTGCTATGTATCTAGACATAGTATATATCTAGGTGCATATCTAGAGCCATGAACCGAGAATCGATAACCTCATTGTCCGCTGTTGGCTGATTGGCACTTGTTAAAATTTCAAAGGTTGTCAGCAAAAGTGTCATCTCAACGTTATCCGCGGTACCACTATTGAAAAATATGGATTTTTGTTCCAGTTGGGAACCTCAAAGATCCTTGTTTACCCAACCAATACAACCAAATTAGAACTAAAGGTCCTGACCTTTAGTCTCGTTTCACCCGAGACTAAAGATATCATTTACAAATAAAGAGTCATGCGCCAAAAAAAATTAGAAATCCCGAGCAAGCTCCCACACACGCGCGATATGCGTGTGCACGGTGTGCGGGATTCGAATCCGCAACCTTTCGCCTCATGCGTAGCTTCCTTACCATCTCACCTACACAATACATATGATGGTGTTAGATATGTTTTTCTTTTAAAGTAACCCATGAAGGACCCTTTAATCCTAGTTTGTAACACAAACCTGGACAAAGGTGAGGCTTTAGTTGAGGTTTGTGTTACAAACTGGGACTAAAGGCTTGAGAGGCTTTAGTCCAGGTTTGTAACACAAATAGGGACTAAAGGATCCTCCAGGACTATGAAATTTTGATCCAGGACTAATTCCTCTTTAGTCCTGCATCAAATTCGTTTGGAGATTTTTGTTAAGGATTGAAGCTCAGTTTTTCGCTAGTGTACTAACTCCATACAAGGGAAGTGACGGTACTTTCTACACGTCACTCCCTCTTTTTGTGAGGTTCCATGTGTTCCTTTGGTTAACTACCACTAGTAATTTCATAAAACATAATTGAAACTTGGATGGAATAGCAGGGTTAGAAAATAAAGAAAACCTGACATAACAAAATATTGGAACTATAAATAAATTGAACTTAAGTTAGAAGAAGTGTCATGGATATAATTAAGCCAAAGATGCCTAGGAACGGAGAACCACGACAACCAACTGTTCTGCTAAATTTGGGTGGCAATTCGTGGGGGAACGATATGAATGAGGTGCTGCAGTTTAATAAGGAAAATATGTACAAGTGTAGCTCCAAACGCATTTAGGTTACTCAAATCTCGCACTTAACATTTGGTTTAGGACTACAAGGGGGAATAAGCAATTAGGTTGCTCCAAACCTAGCCATGACAATGCAATAAGCATTATGCTTAGTTAACGTCTGCTTATACTATCATTTATTAGCAGTAAGCGAAATCAGATTTGTTATGCCACCAGCCAACATACATGCAGTTTAGTGCAGACTAGAAATGTGTATATGCATGTGTATTTCAGGTACATATGTCGTGGTCCAGGAAGCATCCGCCTCATAAGTGTTTGTTTGTACGTATTTGGTCCTTGAAAGAATATAAAAATAATGCTTCAACATGTTTTTTTCTTTTATACTATCCCGTTCCAAATTATTTGTCACTTCGGTTTTATTCTAAGTTAAACTTCGTCAACTTTTACTGGGTTTATAGAAAACAAATACCAACATCTACGGTATCAAATTAGTATAATTGAATCCACCATAAAATATCTTGATAGTGCATTTATATGATAATGTAAATGTTAATATATTTTTCCATAAACTTGGTAAAAATTAGGGATGTTTGACTTGGGAAAAAACTAAAGTGACTAATAATTTTGAATGGATGGAGCTAGTATATATTAGAGGGGGTAGCTGTATTTCACGTGCAACCATGCTGCATACTACACCATATCTTTACTATAATTCATATAATCAGCAAAGAGAAGTTAAATACATCAATCTATATATTTTCCTTATAAATAATTTGTACCCATGTTGATGGGCCTTGCCATAGATACCATCTATATATTCTCCTTAGAAATATACTGTATTCGTTTCAAATTATAGGTCATTTCAGCATTTTTTGATACATATTTTGTAGTATTTATTTAGATATAGTGTATATGTAGGAGTATGGTAAAAATTATGAATCTAGAAAATCCAAAATGACCTATAATTTGTGACGGAGGGAGTAGGTAGGTACAGTAAATATGTCCAGATTCCACAGCACATGTTGATCCTTCACAAAGTAGTAATCAAGTTACCTTGGAGAAAATAATCAAGTAATATACTTCTGCCCATTAGCGGTGACTGTTGCTTACTATTTGACTCATATGTGGACTCGATGGGTTAGAAGTTCATTTCGGTTGTTGTTGTAGAAAAGTATTTATGAAAACACGTCCTCTCCTTTGAGCGCTGGAATTTCTATGAAAACTATGTGTGGACCTTTAATAATTTTCAAAGTCTTCTTGGAATGTTATGGTCATCGAGAAGACCTTGGCGGTTTAGGGACTACTTGTGCGGTAGTGGTACATACTTATATATCGAAAGCAGGGAACGGGAAATAATCATTTCAGGCATTACGATCGAAGGCATATTGGTCATTATCACAGCCTGATCCTAAAACTACTAGTGAGCGTGATGCACTTTCAGTAGTGGCTTTTCAGTCTTTCTTTCCATTCTTTTTTTTTTTTGAAAGAACGTCTTTCTTGTCATTCTGTTTGCGTGCAAGAGAAAAACTGATCCCTGGTGGACTAGAAGCAGCACACCTATTGTACTCGAAGAAAAGTTATCAGAATTATGTAACCTGTTTCTGCCTCCATATAAGGCAAGCCATTACAACGTTACATATCGTTTTAGTCCAACCTTTATCAAACTTTACCATCGATGATGCCATCAGCAAGTGATGAAACCATCTTTACAGCTGTAAAAACCATCATAAATGCATATAAGATTTTTTTATCCGACTGCTGGTGATTTCGCACTAAACTCACATTCTTTATACATCAAACATTGACACGGTAGACGCAATTGACCTAAAACAGATTGAAGTGGTTGAACAAGATTAGGTATATAGTGGATTTTTTAGATTTTTTTATCCGACTGCTGGTGATTTCGCACTGAACTCACATTCTTTATGCATCAAACATTGACAAGGTAGACGCAATTGACCTAAAACAGATTGAAGTGGTTGAACAAGATTAGGTATATGGTGGATTTTTTAGCCTGCAAAACTTTAGTTGTTTATTCTATATATAACCAGTACACTAAAACCTAAATCAGATATCCCAAACTTCTCACAGCTAGCTAACTAGTAGCCTAAACGCACAGGAAGTACGAGAGCATTCCTGAGGTTAGAAAACTGCGCACGCCTGATAGTGGTAGCTGGAAAGGACTCCATATTTCCAACAACTGAATCACTAAAGTCATTGCTTTAGGTAAGGCACTACTGTCTCCTGTTCGCCTCTAGTCATAATCCACGCAACCACTACATCCAAACAATGATGAATTACCGTATCCATATCTCAGCTACGTCAAAGTGGTATGCCGCATTTTCCCAACTTTTCCGTTCATCAGTCATTAGCCTTTCATAATTCCAACTGAAGGCACCCATTAATTTAAGCATGACTATAATCTAAGGACGGATGTTTCTGTTATTGTATGGTTGAAACACCCATACTATTGGAATTAATAATGAAATCTTAACTATGTAGGTAACAGAATTTGCGTGTGGAGGATTTGTGGTCGGGCTGGTCGCAGTCCACACCCTTGCTGATGGGCTCGGTGCAGCCCAATTCATCAACACAATTTCTGAGTTTGCCCGTGGAATGGGAAAGCCCACAATAGCACCTATATGGGCTCGGGCCTTAATACCGAACCCACCTAAACTTCCTCCTGGTCCACCACCATCCTTCCAGTCCTTTGAGTTCCAACACTTCACTATAGATGTGACCTCTGACCTCATCGTCCATATCAAGGCTGAGTACTTCCAGGCCACAGGCCAGTACTGTTCCACCTTTGATGTTGCCGTTGCCAAGGTTTGGCAAGCACGAGCTAAGGCAATCAAGTACAATTTGGAATCTGAGGTTCATGTTTGCTTCTTCGCCAACACCCGACACCTCCTCACTCAGGTGCTACCCAAGGATAGGGGCTTCTATGGTAACTGCTTCTATCCGGTGACTGTGACAGCTATTGCTGGGGATGTTATCACTGCAGGATTGATTGATGTGATTAGGATGATACGGGATGGCAAGGCTAGACTTCCCTTAGAGTTTTCCAAGTGGGCAGCAGGGGATGTCAAGGTAGATCCATACCAACTGGCATTCGAGCACAATGTGTTGTTTGTGTCTGACTGGACGAGGCTTGGGTTCTTTGAGGTTGACTATGGGTGGGGTGCACCAAACCATATCATACCATTCACTTATGCTGACTACATGGCAGTGGCAGTTCTTGGAGCTCCACCTTCGCCGAAGAAGGGAACCCGAATTATGACACAGTGCGTGGAGGAGAAGCATCTCATGGACTTCAAGGATCAGATGAAGACCTTCTTTTAGGGGCTTGTCTTATATTGTTACGGTGCCAATGCTATGTGTTTTCTATGTATGCTAGATAGAAATAAAATTGCTATTGACTAGTAGCCTTGTTGTTCACAAGAAATATAACATTATTTTATACAGTTAAGCCATGAATTATATATCTATGAACCTATGACCTTTGTAAAATACGTATGATTTTAGTGAAGGCTTGTTTACTTTTACATTACATACTTGGATGCAAATGTTTGATTACTTGTGTATCAGTGCCTTAGTTGCACATTTAATGTTTGTTGCATTGGCCTGGAGGAATGGTGCTAATGTCCATGCAAGGAGATATACATATAATTGTTTCAATAAGCTCTTATATATATACACTTTAGTTTCTGTCCAAAACAAGAAAAAAAGAGGCAAAAGTAGAGTGTTTCTAATGTGAACTTAGACTTCAAGGTAGTGTGCAAGCTAGTTGATCTAGAATTCACTAGCTAAAACCCAACTTTCATGCCCTTTGAGTCTGCAATTTGCTTTATTGTACATCAAAATATGTGCAGTATATATATATAGGAATGCATAACTAACACTCACAACACACACGCGGAGGTGCATTCTTCGTTCAGAATGCACGGATCCTGCACTTGCTACTGAGAGACTAGACCAATTGCAACTCGACAGAAGTAATTGCAACTAGACCGAACTAGTTGCAACTCGGACCGAGCCGGTTGCAAATCGGTACAAACCGGTTGCAACTAGATGCGAACTAGTTGCAATTCGGATTGAGTAATTGCAATAATGAGACTAAACATGTTGCAACCAGAGGATGGGTGAATTATGTACACAAAATGCACCCAGGTGTGTATTCTATACAACAAATGCATAGACCCTCTCCATGTCCCGCGCGCCACCATGTCCACCTACGAAGGAAAGCCCACCTCATGCATGCAAATGGAGGTAACCAACCATGTGACAACACCTCACACCTCAACCCACCTACCAGGAAGCATGCATGCATGCAGGGAATCTTTTCTTGATTCTAAACTAAAAAATGTGATACCTCCTAAACCACATATCTGATTTTAGATTCGTTTGAAGGAGGTTGTTGGAAAAAATATGCTTAACAAAACCAGATCCATGAAGGCTATATTCGATGAAGTTTCTTTAAGTATGTAATTGCAATATGTCGTATTATGAGTTGCAAGTACTTCTACAACACAATTGTAATTTGGTTGTAGCGTATTTAGCACTAATTGCAACTAGTTATAACCTAGTGTAACCTTGTCACTTCTGGTTGCAATTATTCACTACTCAGTTGCAACCTGGTTACTACTCTAAATTGAACCAGATATGCTTCCAACTCCTACTATATAGAATTGCAACCGGTTATCATGGGTTGCAACCAGTTACAACCTAATTGTTACCCAGTTGTTACTAGTTGCAACAAGTTATTGTTCGGTTGCAAACGCAGTAGTACTGGTTGCAACTCATTACTACATAATCACTACTTGTTGCATCTAGTTACCACTACCCAATTGCAACCCTATTACTACTAATTGCAACTACTTACTACTCAGTTGCAACATAGTTGCTACTCTGGTTGCAACGAGATATGATTGCAACTCAGGATTGCAACTTGACATGATTATAGTGATCAGATGTAGATAATACAAAGAGTTATAACTAGTTGCAACTTGATCTTAGAAAGAGTTCCAACCGGTAGTACATATATATGCAACTATTGGCAAGCAAAACATGGTTCTCATCCACATCATCATTAAACCTCCACCTCCGGTCTAACTCCCAAAACCCCCCACCTTACACGGTATTAAACCCTATCACGATCCTACCTAACAGAGCAAGCGATCTAAGGGCATCAATATAAAGCACATGTCTAGCTATTATGATAGATCCGACATGCAATTCTAGTCACCATGAGTACAAGAACACCATATGCAATCTATTATGTTAATAGATTGGAATAAGCAAACTCATAACAGTAGAAATCATAAAAGAAGGTATATGGATTGCTATTTAATCAGAACTCATCTATTACTTCACCATGAATGATTGTTTATCACAAGATCTCCATTGAGGCCATACCCGCGACTTGTGAATCCTAGCTCTAGAACTCCGGTGTGGATCTTCATCGTAGGGTGATCATGCTGACTAGAGCCTAGCCAAAGGTAGCCTTCGGACAATTGCACGACCCTCAACTCTCTATAGATGGTTTTCCCTCTAGTCCTTCAGCTTCTACTGCGAAGGTCTTCCTTGGGTGCCAATGGAGAATGGAGTTATTTATACCCTGGAGACGTCGTAGTCCAAATGGGAAGTCGAATGGGTGAGGAAAAGGCCCAAACCGATTGGCTTGGGTGGGTCCAAGCCGATCAGCCTGGCCCTTTCTTTTGTAACCTCGCGTCCAACTTCGTCGCCAAGTATTCTTTGATGTTCTAGGATCTTATTTTCACTTACATCTGGTCCTGGCTCGACGATAACCTCGAGATATGGATGGATCTTGATAACCTTCCAAACTGTTGCTTGCTTCATGTTGATCCCAAGATCAACTTGGGATGTTCATAAACATAGCCCCTAACTCTTCCTGGAGGATTGCTCACCAAGGATGAGCACGAATAGGGCCATGGGGACCCTAGGCCGATCGGCATGGCTCATAGCTGATGGCTAGCCTCTTTTTGGGACTCTGG
>NC_028452.1:29071066-29074523 GCF_000263155.2 Setaria italica
TGTTCAATTAATATTCAAGTTGTAGCTAGCTTATCATTATGGAGAATAGACATTTTTCAATGATGAACAAGCCACAAAGATTTAAAAATAGTGCCCCAAATTTAAATGAACTTCAGAACTTTTCTTTTAGTGGAGCACAATTTTTAAAAAGGAGCTAGATCAACATCAGCAGCAAAATTCTTGCAATTGCTCAAAGGAAAAATCTCAACTCATCAAGTCTCTGAAAGCATGTGCTAGAAAATTATCAACCTATTCTACTCATTTAAACAAGTGGAAGGCTTATCTAGAGCTTGGTAGTTAGAAACGGTCCTAGCAAAGTATTATATTCAGAATATTATCAAACCAGAAAAACTTCTATTGGATTTACTAAGACTTTTAATGGAGAAATAATTGCTTATAGAGAAGGAGAGAATGAAACACACACTTTTTAGATCGTGGACATGTGCAAGGGCAGCGGTGATCACGAGACACAGGTAAAGTTCTCGTTATTGGATTGCACATGGTTGGAAAATTAGTATGGGTTAACATTTAGGGCACTGGAAATTTTATGAAGCTCAAAGAACTGAGCATATTTTTATTCTCATTCTGCTTCATCTTTCTTTCTTTATTTATTTTTTCTCTTTTTCTTCTTTTTCTCATCTCATTTTTCTCTTTTTTTTATTTTGCCTCCTCGGAACTTTTTGCAACATAATACCTACTCAACAATAGTGTCAGAGAATAAATGATGGTCGTCCTCAACATGAAAGATAGAATAAATGATTGCTGACGTAACTATAAGTATAAAATCCTTTGGTCTTCTACAGAAAATTATTTGAATCTCTAGGGAGGTCATCCACGCCAAAAATTGGAGCTTCCAGAGGTGGGAACAACCCAGGACGATTGGCCTGGCCCTGTCTTGCCTCTTTTTTCTTTGATTTTTATTTTGCACATAGCTGACTGCCCCCAAATCTTATTTATCATGAAAATGTGCCATTGGATCTTCTAAATTGACGCCGAGAATTTATTCCATACTTATATTGGGTTGTGGTCAAGGAGAGTAATCAAAGAAAGAAATTTTGATCTTTGGTTGGATGCCCAGTGAGGTTTGCAAAATTTTCAGTGCAGAAAAGTCACAATGCATGGACAAAAAGGCTAGCAAGAAACGGTTACACAAAGAAATGGCTAGCTTCTTAGTCTCATACCACAGAAATAAATCCTAATCCAATTCATCTAAAATATAAACTTGAAATCTTTGGATAGGATAGAGCTCTTGCAAGAATTATTACTGAAGAGACTAGCATAAAGAATTTATTTCATGAAAATGTAAAAAGCCTTCAGAAAATTTAAATAAGAGAGCAACAAGAATTATGTGGATCTTTATAAAATTCATTTAACCTCCACAAAAAATTAGTTGGCATTTAATTCATTTTAAATCATACTAGTGGAGATGCACATGCCACAGACACGTGTTTTAAAAAATACTAATAATCAAGATTCAAGACTTATTTATTTATAGAAAATCTTGTAAGATAGTTTTATATATTGATAAACATTACTGCTAAGGTAAATTCAGTGATCTGTGGTGCTCTACCTTCTCTCTAAATTCAGTTGCCATTTTTTTGAAATGGGAAGCTTTATTGAATTCAGTTGCCATGGTTAAACAGTTCTTCAGTGGCTGCAAAATAACCGGTTTAGGGTGATGACATAAATAGCTAGTCATTGCACAAAGATTTTTTTATAGTAAGCAATCTAAGTTGTCGTACTGAACAATAATTTCAGTTGGGCGGAGCTAGGTTGTAATCTCTGGGTGCAGTCGCACTTGAAAAAATTTATAATCTCTGATCACCTCTAAATTTTCACCATGTTAAATTAAATGTCTACGGATGCTATGGAGGTGCTGCATCCCCTTTATTCTTCTCTAGCTCCGCCCTGGGCAAGCTTTCTTATCTGGTACAACACATACTTGGTTAGAGGATCAACTTTGAGATCCTCTCCATGTTTAAATAGGTGAAGTTTATTAGAGTATATTGTAAGACAAATATTTGTGTTACAAGTTCAATATAGGAAGCAATTAACACGGATCACTTGTGAAGAAAGTTTAAAAACATAACATAATTATATCAACTAAATGGCTCCAATTGGTGAACAAAAGTCAACCGAGTTGATATTCATACTTAAAACCACAGACACTTTTTTTTCTTTGTGCAATAGTTTACAAAGGTCCCTTATATCAACAGCCCAAGAAATCATAATAAACTTTTTTAAAAAAGAACTAGATACTTCTTACATTTCTGAAAGTAATGGCACATCCAAGCCTTATATGACCTGTAGATGGACAACCTATGTCCGAAATAATGATAGTTTCTATTCAGAATCTTCTCAATGAAGTCAATTAGCGCGATAGGTCTTGCATGAACACATATATCCAAAAGAAAATGTGCTTGGAAGTAATTCTTGCTCTATTCAAATGTCTAGGGAATATTTCGAATATTATTCCAATTTGATTCTTGGCCTCATCGACAACTCAACTCAATTCTCATTACAATAGTTCATATGTTCAGATTGAACATGAAGGATGTACTTTGAAAAAGATGCATAGGCTGAATAATGTCCCCATCCCAATAAACATACCAAAACAAAACAGCCAAATTTAGAAACACACATCCATACAGAAGTAAAGCTTCTGCCTTCTTCCTCAAACATGATTCAGAATTCTTTACAAACCAGCCAGACCCTAATAAAATCGTCTGCATAATAAAAAAAAGAATGAGCCATCATATTCAAGGATGCACATTGCTGCTAATCCAAAAAGAAATTGCTAATTCATATGGAGAGCAAACTATAAAGGAATGAATCAGTTTCTAACCTTGCCAGGCTGCCATCAGCCATTGTTAGATAGGTGGTCCCTTTAATGTAAATATCTGATGCTAAGGAAAATGAAATAAATCTTTGGTAAGTTAACAAGAAATAAATATGCTAAGAAATACCTATCCCTCCTTATTAGTGCAATTGATATGCATCAAGCAAGAAATAAGGAAACCATTGTACTAATGTGACCCAATGAACATGCACTACAGGAAACAGAAAATTCGCCGAGTGTAAAAAGTTTGCCGAGTGCTTTTTTTCGGGCACTCGGCAAACACCCTATTTACCGAGTGTATACAAAGGGGCACTCGTCAAAAATATCACACTCGGCAAATAGGTGGTTTGCCGAGAGCTAGATATAAATGTCGCTGCATAAAGTAGTTCTCTTTATGAAATGGGTCCGAACTCCAAATAATATTCAGAAGGACGAGTCAGTATGGTAAGAACCAGAACATTGACTATGAACAGTGTCTGATGAGCAGATGCTCGAAGATAAGGGACGCAGTACGCAGGAGGCATGAGTGTCACTGTTTCAGAGTCAGTGGAATCGTCATATAGAGCATGAATCCTCTTAGAATGAAGGTATACCTCACATAATATTTCAAGGCTGATT
>NC_028452.1:29075163-29082482 GCF_000263155.2 Setaria italica
CTCACTCCAGCTAAATCCGGTTCGATGCAAGCGCGAAACCTGTACTCGGCACAGCTATATGGCCGGTCCTCCTTCAATTGCTTGAAAGCTTGCACACCGCCATCAGGCCTTACACGGACTCTGATTGATCAAGCTAACTCACTGTAAGGAATCAAGACACACACGGGGACGTTGCCACGTGACACATATATATGTGTCTGGGGCAAGATGTGGAACTATCATCTCACCTACACATCCTCGGGTAGGATTAGGACCTATCTTCACCTAATAGATAGTATAGGAACATGTAGATGCAACGTGAGTTTTTATATTACTCGCTGATATGCTAGAGGATGGAGGATCGATGACCGATGAATGGATAAACAAGACCGATGTACACGGGACGATCTTGTCAGAATTCGTTGACCGATGAATGGATAAACAAGACCGATGCTTTCTTGGAACGGGCATTTGCAAGGATCAAAGGAGGAAGAGATACTTGGTGTCCGTGTAGCAAATGTGCAAACATGCGTCGGCAAACCAAGTTAGAAATGGGTAAACATCTTGTTAGGCACGGATTTACGTCAGACTATACCATATGGATCTACCATGGTGAAGTCGATCGTGGGAGGGACGAGGTCATCAGACAACGTATCGAGCAATATGATGATGATGCCGGGGTGGGAGACATGTTAGATGACTATCATGAAGCTCGTAGGGAGGAGGAGCCCGAGGCTACCGCAAAGGCGAATTACGACATGTTGTCTGCGGCACAGCAACCCCTTCACGGGCATACCAAGGTCTCTCAACTGGATGCCATTGCACGTATAATGGCCGTGAAGTCCCAGTTTAGCTTGAGTCGAGACGCCTTCGATATTATGTTGACAGTTTTTGGGAGCCTGCTCCCGGAGGGTCACATCTTGCCAAAGTCTATGTATGAGGCACAAAAACTTCTTCGTGCCTTAAGATGCCATACGAGCAGATACATGCTTTCCCGAAGGGATGCATCTTATTTAGGAAAGAATATGCGGAAGCCAAGTACTGTGTAAAGTGCGAATCATCTAGGTTCCTAGAGGTAGAATCTGGTGACGGTCAGAAGAAGCAGCTTGCAATCCCTGTGAAGATCCTACGGTACCTTCCCTTCATACCGAGGATCCAACGGCTTTACATGTGTGAAGATTCCGCGAAACAGATGACATGGCATAAAAACGGACGTCGATACAATGCTGACAAGCTGGTACATCCATCCGATGGTGAAGCCTGGACAAAGTTTGATGCCATTTATGATGAAAAAGCTCAAGAGGCTCGTAATGTACGTGTTGCGCTCGCAACAGATGGGTTCAACCCTTATGGAATGGTGGCTGCCCTGTACACATGTTGGCCTATGTTTGTTATCCCCCTGAATCTCCCCTCTGGTGTCCTCTTTCAGCGACAGAACATATTTTTATCGTTGATAATTCCAGAACACCCAGGGAATAATATGAGTGTGTACATGGAGCCTCTGATTGATGATTTGGTCCGTGCATGGGAGGAAGGGGTATGGACATATGACCGTGCTACAAGGACAAACTTCAAGATGCATATTTGGTACCACTACTCCCTGCATGACTTGCCGGCATATGGTATTTTCTGTGGCTGGTGTGTTCACGGGAAGTTCCCATGCCACGCGCGGGACAGGCCCTTTACTCCCGGTTGGTAAAAGCAACCGGGACTAAAGGGGACTAAAGTCCTACTTAAATTTTTATGCATGGCGCTTGAAATTTTCATGCATCACGTATGTACCCCGGCCCTTTTGTTAACCTTTAGTAGTTGAGACTTTTTTCTATAATGAAATCAACTAGTATTTAAACGAATAAAATTAGTAATTATACAATTACTATATATACACACAATTCAACTAGTATAATGAAATCAACTATATATACAAATCGATCTTAGCGCGTATTATATATAGAAATCAAACTATATATCTACAATCTTCCCATCGAGGTGTTGCTCGGAGCGTCTAAATATCGTCCATTGTAATAAAATTCTCCTTGGTGGATTTACCACCTCGTCCAATGAGACCTTTACATATTGCCGCTACTCTTTCTTTTCTTCAGGAGTCCTTGTTGAATATTTAACATCTATAATTTGGAAATATGTGAATGTTACACGAACAATTAAATATAAGGAGCTAGAAAATAATTAACTAGTAATAGTTTTATTTTACGTACTTTAAAGTTGTGCGGTGTCATCTTGAGTCCCTTGGGTCCCATAAAATTGTGCATGTGCTCACAGATGTAGTAGCCACATAGATTATTCCCGGGTTTTCCATCTTAAGCACTTCAGTGTGGAAAAAATAAGTTATGAAATATTTGTGTTATACAATGTACTAAATGTGCAGACTTCATACGTACCGGGAAGTGTGTGTTCGATGTAAGTTTTTCTTTGAATGGACCTTTGTGTGTCCTTATGAATTGTTTCCATGCGCTGCAGATTAGAATAATGAATAATATAGTGTAACAGGGATAAAATTTAGGAAACAAACTTTTGCATAGAGATAAAGGTCCAGAATTATTACAAGCCTAGCATGCCTTGCATGTCTTGGTACTCCACCGGATCTTTCCTCAACGAATCGAAGACAGTGATGTGGCTTCTTTCAGGCTCAATTATAATGAGGATCTAGTGGAAGCTACGTCCATAAAATATTCATGCATATTATAGCTAACTAACATTAATCAGGTAAGGAAAAAGAAAATAAAAGTAGACGGTATACACACAATTTTTGGTGATCATCTATCATGCGCTGCAACTTTGCTGCTTCCTTCTCAGTTTTGCAATCTTTGTGTGCATCTCGTAGCACCTGACCAAGGTCATTAGTAGGGCTAGTTTCTGCAAACTCATCTTCATCAACCTCGCCCATTGTAGTATCTGCAAAAGCTTGGCCTGCAACCCAGTCTGGAATGTTGTCATCCTCCTCCTCCTCCTCTCCGTATTCCATTACAACCCCTCTTTCACCGTGCTTGGTCCAAACCAAATAGTTAGGCATGAAACCGTATCTAAACAAGTGGTTGTGAATAGTCCTTCAGAAATCCTTTGAATAGTCCTTGTTATTGCATTAGAAGCATGGACAACATACGAACTCATTCTCTGGCTTCTTCGCTTTGGCCACTTCGAGAAAATAATGCAAGCCATCAATAAACACCTTGCTCCATCTGTCTGCATTATACATCCATTGCCAGTCCATCTGCATCATATTACACATGAAAATGGATTACGCGTGAAAATTGATTACGCATGAAGAAGGATTACACTTGAAAATGGATTACGCGTCAAAATGGATTACACTTAAAAATTGATTACACATGAAAATGGATTCACGATTGAAAGCATGTCAAACATTGTAGTGCAAATAATGCTGAAAGTTTAGTAATAGATACAAATACACATATTTAAATTAAAGATCCAAACAACATGATACAATACAACAAGCCATCCACTGGTTATTATCTAGGAGGACTTTAAGCATCCTTGGGTGGTGAAGACGAAGGTTCTGCTGACCCAGCCTCATCCTGTGGTTTATTTGTGTCGCCTGAAATGGTAGTACTAAGTGGACGTGAAACACCCGGGACTGACAGTGGAGCATAACAACCACCAAAAGGAGATTCTTGACCCGCTGCAACAGCTTCTTTATGACGTTTCTGCAAATAACGAAGCATTGCTTTCTCCAACGTGCTTATTTCCTTCGGCTTATCCTGAGGGTCAACTATGATTTTTCCCTTGCCGACAGAGGAATGACAATCGCCCCACCATTGCCACTTCCTCCAGTAGCAGAAGCCATCTATGTACAAAAATTCTTACCTTAGCACTGTAGAACTTGTCGAACTTGAAGACCGTGATCATCTCGGTGAGCATGTTCTCAACTGGGCAGCACCGTACTTCGTCATGGAAGAGCTTCAATTTTATGAGAAAGGGGACATAGTCTTCCACGATGTCTATTGCCGCTCTTTCTCGTAAAATTGAAGCTCCTCCTTGACGTCCATTGCTGCTCCACGGAGAACATGCTTACCGAGATGAATACGGTATGCCTGCAGAACTTGTTTAACTTGAAGACCTTGGTCATCTGGCGAGCATGTTCTCAACTGAGAGGCACCGCACTTCGTCATGGAAGAGGTTCGATTCTACAAAAAAGGGGACATGGTCAAAATGTTCGTATCCACTCTTTCTCGTAGAATCGGACCTCCTCCTTGACATACGTTGCTGCTCGGCGGAGAACATTCTCGCCGAGATGAACATGGTATGCAAGTTCAACAAGTATGGATTTGAAAAACCATATTGAATTTGATAAGATAAACCGTCTAGACAAGGTAGCATCATTCTTAAACCACTACAAGGATACATACTATATATGACACATCAATCTCCCTCACATTCTAGCTCAAAATACCTCTCAATTTTCTACTTCACATTCTAACAAATAAACTATCCATCTCCAAATCATAAATCAAAGTGTAACACGAGGATGAAGTAGCAAACCTTCACAACACTTGTGTTGGATGAGTGAAATTCCCACGAACATGAGGGAAAAAAATTCGGGCAGCACCTCCCTTGCTTCGGCACCACTGGAGAGTAGGTGAAGCTTAGCTCTGTTTCTTTGTGGTGGACTGGAACGGGCTGGAGGAGGAAGAAAGGCCTCTGTCTTGGTATATAGTGGGGATGAGTTTTTATCCCAGTTAAAAACTCCAACCGGGACAAAACGGAGCACCTTTTGTCCCGGTTGAAAGTTTACTCCTGGTTGGAGGCTTCAACCGGGACAAAAGGGTCAACCCGTCGACACCCCGGAACTAGTTGTTACAACCAGAACTAAAGGGGGTCCTTTAGTCCCGATTGAAAATACCAACCGGGAGTAAATCTCCCCTCCATTCTTGCCTACCGTGGCGCACCCCCTTTTCTCCTAGGCCTACTTTAAACTGGGACAAAAGGGGGCACATCGAATGTCAGTTCTCTACTAGTGAAATTAAATTGCGGGTACTATGGGCGGGTAAGGAAAAGCACGGTGATAAAAAAAATTCAGTTTTGGCGGAATCATTTTAGAACGTTGAAAAACATTGGTCTCCACCCCTCCTGTAAAACATTTTGATCTGGCAAGTAGGACCACTATGAGGAGGATGGTGGGACTAATCTAGGTGAGAATAGATTCAGGGAGCATCTGTCAAGCTTATGCATAACTAAATACAACAATCACAAGGTGGCAGCATCCATTATTTTTCGTAAGGCATAAATAACATCATCAACATTAATCATATGATATTAAGCTCAATGTGATGAACATCTCATTCGACACACACGCTAAAAACAAAATGGAAAACATGCTTACACTACCACAACTTGTGCATATGAAAAATGAGGAAGGGAGAAAGATATGCAAACAATGAGTGTGAATGTTTTTACTTATTTCATCTACTTCTCCCTTCTTCAATTGGCATTTTGTTCGTTACCCGGCTGTTGTTCTTCCATATCATGTCCTTGCGTCAACTTAAAGAGTCGTTTCATGCTGATCCTCCAATCGTGCTCTTCAACATGCTCTTTTGCTTGCTCAACCTCTTTTATTTCATGGTTCTGGCAGAGAGCACAAACAGAGAGCACATCAGGGTTTCTTGCCAATGTGAGGGAGCAAAGCAAAACACAAAAGCCATAGCTCAAAACTGATCTATGCTTGGTTGTTGTTTTATTGTTCTCAACATAAAAATCCAACTATATTTTTTCTAGAGATAAAATCATGCTCAATGTAGTAACCGAGCCATTATATAAATCATAGGTGAACTTCATCGTCAAAAACCAAAGTAGATCAAGCATTCTTGACCACATTAATTTAGATTAAATCAAAGATACTTATTCTATTCAATCGGCCTAAATAATCTTTGATCTTTACCATGCGTGGCTTATGGGATTGGGTTCCTAGTTTTGGCTAAAACATGGCTTAGGGGATATGGTTCCTAGTTTTGGCTAAAATAGAGAGAGAATTTTTGAAGAAAAATAAAATAAAAGGTTTAGAAAATTCTAACTAGAAAAATCGGATTTTTAATAACCATAAACCAAAAGAGATTTTCATCCTAATATTTTACAAGCCTATGATGTGTATCCTAAATAGAAAAAAATCATGAAAAATACTAAGTACGCTCTAGTCGAAGATGGGGCTCTGGAATGCATGAAAATAGGCTGGGCCGATCGGCTCATGTGGGAGCAGGCCGATCAGCCTGACGGGTTTCTAGCTCCTCAGGTTCTAGTTTTTTATGGGTGATAGAAAGAAACAAAAATAGGATGAGTTATTTTACTTGTTTGGTTGAAAGGTTTGAAAGAAATATAAAATGTTAACGACCAAGCAAAGAATCATGCATCAAGATGTTCAACAAAAACATCTATTAGACTAAGAAATGTCTGGTATAGCAAAACTCTAAGACTCAAATGACTCTATGAAAATCCATAGAAAAATTATGTTGTCCTCCCAAAAGTTTACTGCTGGCACTCGTTAGTCCACTTTTTTAGTGTTGTTTAAGTGGTGTTTCTGGACTAAATTTTATGCTAACCCGCCACGTGGCAGCTGAAATAACCCCATATTTGCATATGTGTTGTGTTTTGGACCTTATTACAAAATCACAAGAAATACGATAAAAATGAAGGGCTTTTGTACAAGATTGGATTTGACTTCGAACTTTGGATATTGGAACACAAAATCAAGAACAATGGACTAAAGGCCCGCAGGAGCAGCTGAACTTTAACAGGCCATATCTTCCTCATCCAAACTCGGATTGGGGTTTATTTACTGAGAAAATTCCATGCCTTGAAAAGATCTACAACTTTGTATGAATCGCTCGGGCATTGGAGGCCTACATAGGGTAGGATGATCGGCCTATGTTGGTGTGGCGGAACCACCTCGGATTAGCTTGATTAATCAGGGTTCAGCCGCCTAACATGCGACACTCCTGGTTAACGCGAGCTAACACGAAGCGCCGTCGGACTTCATCCGATTTAACCACTTAAACAGGATCGAGTTCAGCAAACCCACACGAAGGTGAGCGGTTACAGAGAATACAACAAGTCCACTGAGTTAAGCAAGTCTTACTTGATTAGTTCGGCCATAAAAATTTGCATCAGAGTTTTACAAGTTCAAAGAAAACGACAGAGAACACTAGCGGAAGACTTCGTCGGGGTCGGACGTCCGGGTTAGGCCAACCGGAACATCACTGAGTCCTCTCCTCGCCGTCCGAGGAGGGGTCCCACTCAACCGTCCAGCCTGGCGGGAGCTGGGGCGGCCAAGCGCCAACAAGGGAGGGGTCGGGAACTGCAACTTCACCTGA
>NC_028452.1:29082582-29171727 GCF_000263155.2 Setaria italica
ACTTAACCGGGGAGGAGCCAACTACTCTCCCAACTAGACATGCAAGGCTTCTTGGCTGAGGGGTTTGTTTTGCCAAAAGCACTAAGTAACCTATTTTTCAAGTTTTAGCTCCGGTTCTAGATTTGCTTACCAGTCTAGGTTGTGCAACTTATTCTAAGCAAACATCGAGCCAATCAAGTGTATAGATAGAAACAACAACATTGCCATCATCAGATTCCTCATTTACTCAGGGTGACATAGCGATCAAGTAATCTCAAACTGTGAGAGGCAGACGAATCGATTCGAGTTCTTTAACCATGCATGATGAACCTAGCCCCACAACATCCGCGCACCCGGGGGTCGCTTCCTGTGTCGGCCTTCCCCATCAATCCCCTAACCCATGTCGGGCCCATTTCCTTTGGTGCAAGGTTCCACAGACCCAGTCTCTGCCGTTCTGTGACCACGCTTTGCCACCACGTGCGACAACCAGCAGGGGAAACTCTGTTCCAAGAACAATGGGGCGACCGCTCACATCTAGGTTCAATCAGGTACTAGGCTTCCTCATCCCATACTAAGTACGAGGCTAGTACTTTCAAACACTTGATCACGAACACCACCACTGTCGGGCCTTAGCAAGTTTTCATAGACAGACGGGGCGACCATCCAACCACCAAAGTGTTACCAACCCTGCCCCGTCCACCGTCCTTATAGTTGTAGCAGAGAGTAAACATGCAACTCCTACAACTCGCGAGTGACAGGAGATCACTCGGCTTTTACCGTCTCCTATTTAAGCAATGCAGCTACTCGGTCCAACAGCTAGTGTTCATATCAAGGGTTACTAAGTCATGTATCTAGGGTTTCCAAACAACTCCTATACGTAAATGCACAAGCAAGTTACAGAAGGCATGCGCAAGTCTGGTAAGACTCATAGGACGTTCATGCAACCGGGGCTTGCCTGCAAACAAAGAGGGCGGAAACTGCTCGACTTCGGGGGCGGCTTCGACTTCCGTGGGCAGGATCTCGGCTACAGCTTCTTCTTCGGGCGCTGGGTGCAGCTCGTAGAAGCCGTCAGCGAGATGCAGCTCTACACGAATGCAATGCAGGGTTAGCTTAAACGTTTAAGTCGACAGCAACACTGGCTCTCCTGAGCCCAGAAACTCGCGACAAAGAGCAGGAGTTGAGGCTGTTTGAGAGAGCTGATGATGATCATGAGGTAAGGGCAGGAAGGAAACTAGTGGTCTGATCCTTGAACTAGAGGATGTGATAACTGGGATCCTCAGACGTAGGCGCTGAAGGGTTCCCACGTTTTACACTTACACCCTCGAGTTTGAAGAAAAACATCACAGCCAAGCCCTCGGACGAGGCGGACAAGGGTCGGCAAACAGACAGGGTCGGACGAGACGGAACTGGGGTCGGGCGGATAGGAGGGGTCGGACGAGGTGGACTTAGGGTCGGCACTCACCTTCTTCCTGAAAGGAAAGCTTGGGGTCGGGAAGAGGCAGACTTGGGCGCGGAACTAAAGCTTCGAGCAGGGACTAAGATTGGCGATACTCCGGCGGCGGCGCTGCTTCTTGCGGATCACAAGAGAGCTCTACGCAGCACAAGGGAGCACGCTGATGGTGACTTGGACGAATTGAGAAGGAACTGGGAGATGAACTTTTCAAGAACTGGGTGGGTGGCGCTAGGAGCTTGAGCAGGGAGCTAGAGGAAGCTAAGGGCAACAAAGGTGGAGGGAACTCCAGCGACGGGGGCATTCCTTTTATAACTGCTGGCGCAGGGGAACGGAAACGTCGCGGAGAGAGAGAAGGGGAGCTGCGTGAAGGCCGGGGAGAAGCAATGGAGTGCTCTGCCGTGGTGGCGATTGAGCAAACCGGGCGGTGCTGCAGAACTCTGGGGGTGACGCCAGCGATCATTGCGCTACTCCGTCAGGGCGGCGTAGGCGCGGGTAGACCGGTGGTTGGGATTTGGCGGAGAGCGGGCGTCGTCGTGCGGGAGAGGTGATAGAAGCGACCGGTTAAACGGCGCTAGGATCGAGGGCGCACAGGTGGGAGACAAGCGGACGCGGCGCGGGGGAGAGCGCGGAACAACAGATTGTCGGGCGGCTTCTGACAGAGCGGGGAAAGGAACTGTCGCGGCCGCGGTCGGGGTTGGCGGTTGGGGAATCGTCGTGTAGCGACGACCGGGCGGCGCAACTGTTGCTGGAAGGGACGGAAAAGACGGGCGACATCGGTCTCCGGGGCCGGGATCTGGTATCGCGATGATGGGCGCGGGAGATGAGGGTCTGCAGAAAGGGTGCAGAGGGCTTCCGCTGCCATTGGGGAAAAGGGCGCGGGAACCAACTATGTTCCTCGCCAGAGACAAAACTGGGCGATGGCGTCGGAGAAGACGAGCCACGCGGCAGGAAAGCTCTGAGGCGGCCATGCAACTCGAGTGCGGCTGACGCGGGGGATCTGGAAAAGGATCTCACGGGTTCACCGGGGGAAAAGATCGGACGGGTGAGGAAGATCAGCAGGATCCGACGGAGGGCTGAACTTGCCAGGGTCGGGAAAAGGAACAAAGCGGTAGGGGTCGGATCTCAGGGGTCGGAACTAGCGGAAGACTGAGCACTTAGGTGCGGTCAACAGAGCAACTGACTGAGGTTAAGGGCTGAGATCAAACCTAACTGGAAAAGGTTAGGGGTCGGTCGTTACAGTTGGTCTAGGCCTCGATCGACATGCCATTCGCCCCATGACACCTCTAGACTATAAATATCCACGTTCTCCACTGGCATGCACATCCATCCACTAGAACTCGACGAAACCTAGGGCATTCACTAGAGGGAGCTGATGACTGCCTCAAGTCTTCGGAGTTGTCTAGGAGATGGCTTAGGCCAAACCCTAGCCACCATGGCCTCCCTTTGTGGTTGTGCCATGGCGGAGTTCAGGATAGCCAGTAGTAGATCATCGATGGTATGTACTGCGAGGTGATGATCTAATACATCTATTATGTGAGCAATGCTCTTCATGTCATCTGATCTGTTAGCGACTCAATGCCTCCTTGATGGGTCCATAGACCTGGGGTCCTCAACAGGACTACTTTCCCGTGACACTTAACCCAATAAAGGTGTAATGACCCTAGCTTATTTAACCGAAGCCTCGGAGAAGCAGTTAGTAACTAATCAAGCTCATGAAAGGACTAAAATGCCCGTTGAGGCTTAAATAGGAGGCAGCTCAAAAATTTGAATTTTATATAAGAACTTGAATTTTTGGCAATATAAGAGTTGTAGGACATCACAAAAGAAACAACTTTCCTTATTAGTACTTTTACTGATTTGGAGAGGAAGGAGTTCAAAAACTAGAATCAAAATCAGTAGCAACTCAAATCCACTTCAAAAACTCTAAATGCTGAAAACATTGAAATTCCTCAACTTGGCAGCCCTGGTTCTCACAAATTTGTTTATGAACTCAAATCAAACCCTTTATAAAATTTGGAGTACTTCAACTCTTCTACAAATTCAGTTAATTGACCCAGGGCCAAATCTCATCAGAAATGTTTCAAAAATTCGGTCAAAGTTGACCAAAACAGTCAACTCAAATCAAATTGTTGAAATTGCCTACGTCTGAAATCTGTGTGTTCCACCAAATTTTGGAGCTTCGTAATTTGAAATACATATTGATTTTGAACTCGAACCTTTTGGAGAATTTAAACTTTGAATTGAGGACAACAAATCTTAGTTTGGTAAACTTTCAGGTTTAGTGGTGAATTTCCATTTTAACCATGCCTTAAACCTCGGCCATTGGGCTGCCTCGAGCTACGCACCGTGCAGAGCACGCGCGCTGCGCTCTCCAGAGCGCTGCCGCCATGTGGTGTGGCTTCACCAGCGAGGCCGCTTCGCCCAGTCCCTGGCTGCGACAAGAGCTAGAGGCGATCGACGACCGCCCAATCGAGTACCGAGGCCTTGTTGCCCCCTCTGCGCTGCATCCGTCTTGCCCAGTAGCGCTCCTGGCCCCACTGCTCTGCGTGCGCTCTGGCGATGCCGCCCGCTGACCAGCTTCGCCACGCCAACCAGTACCTCGTTAATGACAACTCAACGCCCATCTGCCCAGTGCTCGTGCGTAGCACAGGAGCCCTACACGCTCTCCATCTTGCCAGGCCAATGGCCGGAAGATGCCCTACACCGTAGCCTCGCTCCGTGCACGCGCCAATGACGCCACCACCCGCTGTCCCGCGCACTAGAGGTCCCCGCTACCACTCGGCCTTATCCTTCAGCCGGCAGCCCTGCCTCGCATCCCTCTCTCGCCCACGGCTATAAAAGCCAGCACTTCTTCACCGGCGCGCCCCTTCGCCCTTTTCTCCCCGCCTCGGCTCTGCTCCTCAGTTTCACCCGCCGCTCGCCCTTGCCGTGGAGCCCCCTATTCCGTGCAGCACCATCCCTCGCCGCCGCCCGCTTTAGCCTCGCAGCGCCGCCGTGAAGCTCAGCTCACCGCTCGTTGACCTCTCGGAAGCTCGCTCGCGTCGGAACAACTAAAGTCTCCATCATTGCCCGTGTTTTCTTCTCCAACCCCGTTCGCCCTCACCGAGCCTTCTAGTCATGCCGCCCTTCACTGGAACTGTCCTAGGTGAGCATCCGCGTGTCCCCCAGCTGTCGTTCCCTTGGTTTAACTGCTGAGTCACCGGAATTTCTTTCGCCGCTGCTGTGAACACCATAGGGACCTATTTGAGGACTTCTAGTTTTGACAGGGACTTAGTTGTAGAACCTGAGGACTTATGTGTGAAGCTTTGAAAACTCTAACGGCCTGTTTGCGAAACTGTCATGGTTTAACTGATTTAAAATTGCAGATAAATGATGGAACTTTGTAAATGCATAGATAAATGTAGAAAAATCAGAAAAATACCAAATCAACTTTGTTGAACTCAGTGAAGTGTGTAGTTTCATAGAAAAATAAACTTTATAGATGTTACTTTTAGAAATAATGTTCTATGACTTAATTCTTGTTTAAGCCATTGAATGCGTAGTAAATCAAAGAAACCTGCTAAAATAGCAAAACCACTTCTGATAAGTTTGTATTAGTGAACTTGATCTCAAAAAAAATGGTTGGAACCCTGGCATCGATGTTTATGTCCCTGTTTAAGTTTTATCTTTGGAATCTAGTGATAAATCTTACTTTTTGCATGGAAAATGATCTATGATGGAGAAAAATATGAAACCTCATGGAATAACTCAGTAATGGAATGTAGTTACTAGGAAAAATATGAAATACACTAAAAAAACTTTATGAAATATACTTTTATATTTATGGAAAGATAAATAGTAAATAAATATGTAAAATAGATGTCCTTCATTGAAAACCCTGCAAAATTTTACCAAAGGCTCTGTTGCACTTATGTAACACCCAGTTAAAAATTCAGCAATAGACTCTGTGTATAATTCGAGTTAAAAATAATTAAGTACTTATTACCTTAGGATGATGAAATAATTTTAATATTTTTGTAGCAATCCAATGCACCCCAAATTTTTACAGAAGCCTAATGATGTTATATATGATCTACTATTAAAGTATCAAAGTCATACCTCACTATTTGAATATTGAAACAAAATTTGGAAGATGAACCTAATTAAATGGATGAGAGAAACATCAAGTCATAATAAGGGTAAAAATGGTAATTTCAGAAGAGGTAAAAAAACATTCAGAAATAGGATAATCCTCCAAATGAACCTTGAGCAACCCTAGAGTGACCCCACCTTTCTTTGTGAAGTTTAAGTTCTAAAACCTTATATGTGTATGTGTTGGCGTTGAAAATTGGCCGATGATCCTCAGCGTCGGACACACAACCCGGGAGAATCTGCTTAACTCCTGTTTAGGTTATCGCCCTGGTGCGGTTCGCACGGCGTGCCAGTCAATCTGACCTGTTGGTTGATAAGGAAACAAAAGTATTAAATTCCAGGGGCTCCGATCGACTAAAGTTCCAATCTGTTTAAAGTGCATGATCACGTTAGTGTGAGCAACGCTTCTCGATCCTGAGTAAGTTGTTTATCAAATGAAATTCGACGGACGACCAAGTCGGCTTGTTTAAAGTGCATGATCACGTGTCAGGCGACTTAAGTGCATTTTAGCCAGGTTAATTTGGACGGTTCCGCCACAAAAGGGCTCAACAACAACGTGTACCTTGGCCGGCCTAGCTACACACAGCCGGGCTGGGACCACGATTCTATAACAACCTAGCTCAATTAAACTATGTTTAATCTTAAGTAAAGTCATTTGAGATTAAAGGAGAACTTTTGGCAGGGGTGAAGGCAAGTAAAAAGACACTTTTGCCCTCACAAGATAAATAACTGTTTAAACCATAACTCAAATTTTTGCTTAAGAACTTAAACATCTGTCCAACTAATAATTGTAGAACACAACTTTCCTAACAACTTTTATTTTTGGTGTTTTGCTTGAATCGGAGAAGAAGACCTTCAAAAACTTGAAATTCAAAATTGTGTCAATTTAAGAAAAACAGATTAAGCCCAACTTTGGAGCTCTCTATCTAACATTTTTCCAATATAAACTCAAGCTGAACTCTATACAAAAGTTTTAGAGCTTCAAGAACTTAACAACTTTTACTAAAGGAGTAAGGTAAAAATCCGCACAGAAGGCTTCCAAAACCTAGGTCAAATTCAGCTAGTTTGGTCAACCCAGCCTCAATCAGCAATCTAGGCTAAGTCAGTTCAACCATGCGTCTTGGTTTAAGCTTATCTCACAAAACTTGAACAGAACGCTAGCAAAACCCTTTATAAGAGTTTGAGAACTAAGTTTATACAACAACTTTCTCAATTGGACTGTGGTCAAATTCACATGATAAGCTTCGCACAATTGGGGCTCTAATCAGCCAAAAACCATGAAATCAGCCAAACTTTGAAGCTTTGTATCTTTAAATCTGCTACGGATTTGACCTTGGTTTAATTATAAAAGTTGAACTTGGATCTGAGGACTACAACTTTTGCAAAGGGAGTAAATGCTGCACAGTTCAAGAATCGGGAGTTAATCGAACTTGAAGATTGGCCCAGGGATGCAATCCCGCAAATCCTGCGCCCAGAGCTCGCGCCGAGCACGCGTGTGCCGCGCTCTGCTCACGGCCCACCGCGTGGACACCGCTCACCAGCACCGCTCCGTTGCCCCATCCCCGGCTACGACAGAACGTAGCTCCCCGCACGCCCACGACCGTCTAGCTCCCCTTGCCTCGCTTACAGCGCTGCCCCGTCTCGCCTCGCCCGAGAGCGCGCCCTGCCCACTGCTCTACTCCATGCTCGCGCCCCCGCGACACCCAGCCTACACCAACCAATGCCCCAGCCATGACCACTCCTCCCCAACCTCGCCAATCCAGCGCGCTGACAAAGCCGTCGCTCCCGCGCACGCTTGCACGGCTGCCGCTCCTCGCCTGTTACGCTGCCTGCACCAATGGAGCCGCCTCCATTAATGGTCGCAGCAGCACGCGCTGCGCCCTCCGACCCACCGGCCAGCTGCACGTCCCGCCTGGCTATAAAGCCTCCGCCAGCGCAGGCCGTGCCCGCTTTCCTCGCTCGCCCTCGCCGCACCTCGCCACGCCTTGCTCCGCGCCCGAACGTTGTCGCGCCTAAGTGCCACAGCGGAGAGCACCGCTCCACTGCACCTCATCCCCCGCCGTCGCCGCCAGGAGCTTCACCGCCACCTCGTAGAGCTCGAGCGCCCGTCGTTGCCGCCGCCAAGCCACGTCGCCATGGGAAACGCTGACGCCCCAGGCTCCGCTACCGCCGCAAACCATCCTTCGCCGTTCCAATCTAGCCAAGCCTCCCCGTCGCCCCCAACTGCTTCAAACCAGCTCAAGGTGAGCCCGTAAGCCTCCCGGCCCCTTACCGTCCCAAGGCCACCGGCGAGTCGCTAGAATTTCAGCCGGCCGCCGCCACCCGTGCGCTCGGGGACCCAATTGCGATTGTGAAAATCAAATCAGGGGCTTTAGTGCAAAAACTAGGGACCCCTACGCAAATAAAGTAGATCGAGGGCTAGATTGAAAGTTCACCTTGGTTTTTGTTTTATAATCGGCAGAAAATGTATTTAACTTTGGAAATTCACCAAAACTTGTAGGAAATTCAGAAAGATGTCAAACCAGTTTTGCTAGACTCAGTATAAAGTGTAGTTTCTTATTAAAAATACTTTTGGCACATGTCTCTGCTAGGATTGATGTTATATGTTTTAATCCTTGTTTAAGCCATTTAAATCATAGTAAATTGCAGAAAAAGGATAAAATGCTAAATCCAACTCTCAAGTGTTTGTTTCAGAGAATGGAAGCTTATAAAAATGATGTGGAGCCTAGCTTAGATGTTCAAATCTCTGTTTTAGTTTTACCATGAAAATCTAAGGTTGCTTTTGTCTTTTGCATAATAATTAGACCAGATATGAAAAAATGTGAAACAAATTGCAGTAAGTCAGTGGTGTAGTGTAGTTTGTAGGAAAAATATAGAACCTGATCAGAAGCAGAAGGAAAACCACTTGCCTTTTTGAGGAAAAATAATTAGGGTAAATGTATGGGAAAAGATGTCCTTCACTAAAAATTATGAAAAATTCACCAAACGCTCTATTTCACCTCTGGAACCTACTCTTAAAATTTCATACCACGATTCATTGTGTTTTCTGTCTTAGAAATAGTTAAGCACACATTACCTTATCATAATGAAACAATTTTAATTATTTTTGTGCAACTCTAATAAGCCTCAAATGTGTGCAGTAGCTTAATCATTACAAGGTTAAGTTTCTAGTAAAGTTTCAACTTCATAGCTTACTGTTTGAAGATTGAAATAAAATTTTGGAGATGAACCAAATTAAATAGAAGAAAGAACCTTAAGTAAAGGTAATAGTCTTTTTCGGAAGAGGTACAAAAGAACATTCAGAAATATGATAACTTTCCAATCTAAAGTTTAATAAAGTTAAGTTGTATATATGTATACAATCACCATCAAATCAACTCCGGGTTTACACCATAACACACCTTACCTTATGCAGATAAAGAAGGTGTAGAAGCTTGTTTAGGTGAATGCGGTGATGATGTAATTTATACTTCAGTGCTAATTCATATTTTGCATCCTATATGAGAAAGCACGGAAGTTGAACTTGATGTATTTGCATTTCGTGTAGAGCTGAACCTCGCTGACAGGACATACGAGCTTCACCCGGCACCAGAAGAAGGAGCTGTAGCGGATCTGCGTCAAGATGGAGCTGAGCCCGTACTGGAGCAAGCCGAGAACTAGTTCACTAACTCCCCGTGTGATGGCAAGCCCTAGAGCATGAATTCCTATTTTTAAATACATGCAATATGATTGATTACTTTGGTTGTGCATTTACGTTTCCAGGAGTTGATTGAAACCGTAGATGCATGACTTAGTACCCTTTGATCTGAACACTAGTATGATAAGTCGAGTAGTTGCAATGCTTAATAGGACTCGGTAAAAGTCGAGTGATTGATTGTCACTCACGAGTTATAGGAGTTGTTTGCTTTTCTTTTGTTACAACTATAAGGACAATGGACGAGGCAGGGCTCTATGAACTATTTTGGTGGTCGGTGGATTGCCCCATCTATCTACATGAAATTGGCTAAGGTCGAGATGTGATAGTGTTCGTCATCAAGTGTTTGAAAGTACTAATCTCATACCTAGTATGGGATAGGAAAGCCTAGTACCTGATTGAACCAGAACGTGAGCGGATCGTTCCACTATCTCTGGAATAGAGTTCCCTTGTGGCCGCATGTGGTGACAAGTGCGGTCATAGAACAACAGAGGCCGGATCTATGGAGCCTTGTACCAAGGGAAGTGAGCCCAACACAGGTCTGGGAATTGATGGTGATGGCTGACAAATGAAGCGACCACTCGTGGTGTGTGAATGTCGTGGGATTAGGTTCACCATGTATGGTTAAGAAATTCGAATTGATTCGTTTGCCTCATAGTTTGGGACTACTTGATCGCTATGCTACACTGAGTAAGAATGAAAGATGATGATGATCTAATATTGTTACCTATATTATTTGCTTGGAAACTATGCTTGGTTTAGTATAGTTGCTAACTTAGAATGGTAAAACAACAATAGAACTTGTGGCTAAAATATTGAAAGTAAGGAGTGTCCTGATGAGGAGAACAGGGACTGAGGATGGAGGCCATACCATATCCACCGACGTGGGATTCAACAAGACTAGGCAGCGCCCGTACACCCACTCTCTTATCCTCCCCTGACCTATAAGGACCATCCCCTTATACTATAAAAGGGGACGGACCCCCCGCTTCTACAGATATGTGCTCTCAGACTCTTCAAACACTCTCTCTCACTTGGAAGTTCTGAGACTCTTGAACGAACATTCCCACACGCACTCTCACACACTTAGCGCACGTCTGAGCTCCTGCCACTCTCTTCCATTTAGACGAGAACAAGGCTAGGACTAAGGCATCCCCTCTAATCCACCTCTCTTTTGTACCCCCACTGCAAACTTTGGGCACCTCGGCTCAAGAATAAAGTCAACCGAATGACCACGACTGGATGTAGGGCGCGTTGCCCGAACCAGTATACATCCTGTGTCATTGTGTGCTAAGCCATATCCGATTTAACGCATGGAAAAACTACAAATATTTACTGTTCGCCAGATTTCGCACCGACATTCCTTTTATGCTTTCTATCTATCATGATTATGCTTGTTCCTTAGTCTAATGCTATAATTTAGACTACATAGCATGCTTTATGTGATCATCGTGATTAGATCTAGTATGTTGACCCTATATCATATCTAGACATGTTCACCCATGTTCCTGCCCTTAAACTGCCTACGTCGATGGGGGGATCGTGATGGGGTCCGCTTCCATGTAGGGTGGGGGTTTTGGGGATGTTGGCCAGAGGTAGTAGTTTAAAGATTGCTTTGGATGTGATGCATGATGTGCTTGCTTATTGGCTGGAACTACAACTAGAAGGCGATAGGCTCTTCTTATCCTTGGTTATGCTATCTCATATATATGTGTGGATGTGATTAACATGAATCATTGATTGCATATGAAGGCAAACATAATAGATAACAATTATTTTTAAGACTAATGTTTCTTTGAGATTTGTTTGTTCAAGTAATAGGTGTTGGAAGCAACCATGTCAAGAAAAGAGGGATGATTGGAGGGCCTCTCTGCAAAGAAGGTGATGATTTGGAGGTGATCAAGACTGGAGGCAACAAGATTAGAAGGCCACGACACTACCAATCTTCTCCAATGGATGTTGAAGAGCTTCTAATTGACTGATACAACCAAGGAGGAAAACTTCTCAGATCATCAACACAAAGTGTAGGATCCTCCTCTGATCCCGACACCTTAGCTAAAGAAAGAATTATGGAGAAGATGCATCATTGCTTCCATGCTACTCGCTGGTACAACAATGGCTAAATGCAATTGGAGGTTCCTACAAGCAGTTATGGTGAAATCATCGAATGTCGCGCGCCTTGAAATCAGTTTTGGACAGCATGCAGTGCTGAAATAAAATGGGCATAACTCTGTCATTTAAACCCCATTTTAGAAGAATGACCACTCATTGGAAAGGTAATTTCATTAACTATTCAATAGATCTATATTTTAGTATATTTCCTATTCTGGATGAAAGGGAAATCCATGACAAGGAGGCAGCAGCAAGGCCATGAGAATAAGATAGAGGAGATGAAGTCTACAACAATAAAGAGGAGCTTGGCCAATGCTTTCATCAAGACATTCAAGCATACATGATCAAATTCAGAAGCTTAGAATAGAAACAAAACTTCTAGAGCATTGACAAATGAAAGCACAAGCAGGCTACATTCAGTACATGGAGATGTTAGAAGCGAACCACGAAGGATTACAAAAGATGATAGCAAGCTGCATGGAAACTTTGGATTCTCGCACAAAGAACCATGGCTTCGCATGAACATGAGCAAGGTGAGGAGTCTAGCTATAGGACTATAACTTAAGCACTTTGTGGGAGGCAACCCGTCCTTTTATTTATTGTTTATATTAAGATGACAGTCTATATTGCACTCTCAATTGAAACCATCAAGTAACATTGTACCAAGTAACATTGTACTATTGCTCTAACAAATACTACAACATCATGTTGTATGCTTTAAATAATACTGAGGGAGCACTTTGTTATTTGATCTTGGAAAACATATAAACCCTTTTTTGCATGACGTTTGTGTTTAGAGTCTTTTTCTTTGTCACTTTTTAGAGAGAAATATGAAGTATGGCACCACCCTTTAATTCTAAACTTCTGGCTAGTTAATTTAGGCTAACTTTTGTTTTTTTAGGCCACCTCCATATCATGTCATGTCATTTTGTTCATCCACCTCATGTTGCATTGCATTTTCATGGTTACTAAAAGAAATGTGCCGATCTATGATGAAAATTTTATAACACATTTGTTCTCATCATAGATTTATGATGTTTCTAGCTAAAAATATCATAAAACTTTATATTCGAGCAAATTTAGTGATAAAGTTATAGAACATCATAAAAGTTGTCACCCAAGCCAAAAAGAAAATGTCACTCGCTGTTACATGGTGGTTTTGTGACAATATAAGCTCCGTGAAAATGTCATAAACCAACTAGGGTCCCACATGTAAGTTTAAGATGATAAATAGGGTGGTAAAATAAAAAGAAAAACATGCTCCTCCTGTGGGTCGAACATGCTACCGATCGAATGGGGAGTCTTTACCGCAACCGGGTCGCACATGTAAGTTTTAGGTTTGTTGGTGGCAGAAGTTTTGGTAAGTTATGTTAGTCTGAGAGGAAAAAAGGGAAGGAAAATAAAAAGGAAAGGGTGTCCATAGCAAGGCTCGAACCTGTGACCTCTTGAAAGTGCTAAGATAGCACAACCACTGAGACATGAACTATGTATGTTTTTTTAGAAAGGATACATTTTATATATTTTCTTCTAATAAGTCTAGTCCACATGCCAATTGCAGGCCCAAGCATCAGCTACATATTTCTCATTTCTTGACACGACGTACACTACTGTAATGCAAGAGACTCGCCCGCACCATGCTCCTATTGGCTGTGGCAAAGCTAGCTAGCATCGGTGCGCAGATCTGCAATGGCCCACGGTGGGAATGGCGCATCCTAGCAGCAATGGGAAGAGGAGGAGGTACAATCAAGTTAGTCCCCTGGTTTGTGCCGCTACTTTCCCCTACCGTCAAGGGGGTTTCTGGATTTGGGGATTTGGGCTAAAGATACTAGATTCTGATTTCGTTGTACCCTTAGATTTCCATTCCGATTGGAGTTTTAAGTTGATAGGCTATAGTTTATGAAGTGCAAAAATAAACCTTAAACATTGATTTCAAGTTATGATGACTTTGGTGATGCATTTAGTTTATAGTTTGATAGGTTCTTGTATTTATTAGATTTCATAGGTGCTTGGAGTCACTAATAGCACCAGATCACCATCGCCTGATGAAAATAAGTGTGAGCACAGGTTTGTTCTCCATGTGAAGTATGATTGGACATTTGATAACCCTAGGCGTCGATATGCATCCTGTTGCGAGGTAAGTGATAACTTGTTTCAATTCTAATAAACCTTGCTTGTACTATTGATGTTAGTGTTGTAAATGGTGAATTGTATTAACGTAATCGGTGTCTATAGCGTGAAGGGGACAAATGCTCGATGTTTAAGTGGGTTGATCCTGAATGGGATGCTAGGACTAAAGGTATTCTGGTGAAGTTGATGAAGAGGAAGCCAAAAGATGAAGAGGAAGCAAGGTCGTGGGAAGAAGCATGGAGAATTGCTAAGAAGGATGTCAATGACACAATCTATGAGATGCATATGACAAAGCGATACATTGGGGAGACAACCATTGACATGATGAATGCGACAAACAAAATTAGAAATGATGCAGTGCAGAAGGAGCTAGGAATGGGAAATTGTAACAGCCCGAAAGCTGAAAATGATACAAGGATGTGAAAGGAAGAATGTGCAAAGGCTAACATGGAGCTTGAAGCGACTGTCGCTGAGCTGCAGAAGGTGAGGGAACACATAGAACAGGCCACAAATGTGGTGAGGAAGGTCAAGGAATCACTGCTGCGGGCCAAATACGTAAGGTCATTCAGGGACGATTAAGGCATAATGTGATGTTTGGTGTTATTGCTAGGTAGATGGTTGAGAGGTAGGATCATGCTTGAACTTTGTAATGATGAATGACTATGACATGCCATCTTATGAAACTTGTTGCTGCTGTGATGTTTGCTGCTTGTTGCTACTATGATGTTTGTTGTTATTGCTGAGGTAGATGCTTGAGAGGTGGGATCGTGCTTTGATTTTGGTAGCTGATGGTACTATCTGGCAAATTAGGATAAGTAAGAACAATGGTTATGAACTTGGTAGTGACGAATGGCTATGACATGCCATCTGATTCCAGCATATTTACCATTCATAATTCAGATACGCTGCATAATTGAGGAGCACTAATAATATAGTTATTGGTAGTATATATACAAATGTATTATCTAATAATACAACGGGCGACATGGTTGTTACAAAATGAAAGATCACTAATCTACTCATAGCTAGGTAACAACCATTTTCCTCGTGACCAAATCCAGTTCCCAAGAACCTACGTAATGTGGATTGTAGGATCATTGTTGACACCAGCCACATTTCTTAGTCCCTACTGGTAGATCTAGTATTGCTCCTTTTCATCATGCTGATCAGTTCCTATGAAGTAAATGTGATTTTCCTTCAGGTTAGGCAAGCCACAAATGGTATGCTCTTGTACAACAATGCACTTGCCCGGTCCAAATAGGATGATCTTATTCTGGAACTCTGGAGCTGTCTCCCAGGGAATAGGCTACCAAATGTCACCGATGAATGAATGCAGAGTAAATTCCACCACCTCAACATCTCTCTGCTCACTGTGCATCCTCTCCTCCCGAACAACAAAGAACAATTGGTCTTGACCTTGGAGTAGAGAAGAGTTCCTCATGTCAAGAACCCATGATAACTAGAGTCCAACAGCTTGAGGAGGTGGTGGAAGATGATGCCCAAGTTGATCCGCATGTGTTTAGAAGAACTGCACCAGAAATCTTATGAAGGTATGGTAGTCCAGTTGTATTGGCTTCCCAAATGCCAGATGCAGACGGGCAATGACCCTAACAATGGAGAAGATTTCAAGGGCTAAAAGTTGGTTATCACAAGAAATGACTCTAGGCCAGTAGGGGTTTCCAAGCCCAAGATACAAGCATCGAGAGCAGCCATATGGCACCATGTTGGAAGTCGAGGAAGGATAATGTGCTCCCAATGAGACAAAAGATTCAGTAGGATCGTGGTGCTCCCATCGGTATCTACGGTGAATAGGCATCCATGTCTGCCACAACCAATCAACGTAGTCCTTTTCCCAGCTAATGCTAGAAAGATGACCTCAAAAAGCTGGTAATCCCCGATGGATGTGAATGTCACTGCTCAAATTCACCAATATCTTCAGATTTCAAAATCCAAGGGTCAAACAGGCGTGGCTCACCTGAATGAGTGTAGTTCCAACTCTTACAAACTGCTTTGAACTTGTTGAAATCACTTGCATCACTGATCTTATTGGTAATGGTCACAATAAGATATGGCATAACATTTGCTCAGGAAGGACCCTTGATTGAGCAAAGATTGACTGGACAGCCAAAGAAGGTAGAGGGAGAATAATGGAGGACTCGTAATGGATAGAGAATGGGGAAGTTATGGATGAGGTGGAGGTTGTAGTTCTACGAAAGAGAAATGATGAGGGAGTGCAAGCGGGTGGCCAAGTTCCAGTGTATTGATGTTTTGCAGAAAGGACCTTCCAACTAACAAATGCATCTATCTATTTGTGTACACCGGATTGTCTTGTTTATCTACTATTTACCAGACTGGAATTTCCTAGATACTCCCTCCGTTCATGTTTATGGTTATAAACTTCTAATCATTGGAGAGTACATCTAATTACAAATCCAACCATGTCAAATTGTCATGACAAAAATAAATAATTATTGTCTTAATTGTTGGTTAAAGATTGAAAACTTTGAATCTTGAAATGCGTGTGTGTCGAGCATACACCCCAGGCCATTACTGAGTAGAACTCTATAATAGTACCCGACTAGAACTCAAACTTGTAACCCTACCCTCCCGTGTATATAAGGGCGGGCAGGGACCCCCCTCAAGACCGGGACACCTCAACACACGAGGACAACTCCAGTTCATCAAATACAAACCAACACACAGGACGTAGGGTATTACACGATCTAGTGGCCCGAACCTGTCTAAATCGTGCTCCCTGCGTCACCATTGATTCCTTGATTCTCGACGACCCTTACCGCATAAAAGACCACCTAGGGTACCCCCTAGGCGGGTTGCCGATCTAAAACACCAACAGCTGGCGTGCCAGGTAGGGGAACTCGTCGAGTTTCTCAGCGCAAACTCAATGGCAAAGGTCATCATCAGGCCCGTTTTCTTCATCGAAATTGGCACCACCTTCATTTTTGGATCCTGGCTTTTCGTCGCCGAAGGCTCGGGTTCGTTCCGGCGCCAGATCGTCGACGTTCAGGAGAAGAAACCAGAAAATCTGATCGGAAAAAATCAAGATTTGAAAATCGACGAGTTCGAGTTTGACTATGCGTCGGATTCGACTTCGCCTCAGACTACTCCAACCCTCTGCTCAGGGGTCGGGCGCACCCGACCCCAGGACTCAAGGTCGGGCGAGGAGGAGTTCCACCCTCAAAGGGTCGGGCGCATCCGACCCCGGGACTCAGGGTCGGGCAAGGTGGAGTTCCACCCCTCGGGGTCGGGCGAAGCGGAGCTACTCCCCCAAAGGGTCGGGCTCAGCCAACCCTAGGACTCATGGTCGGACTCACCTCGGACTCGTTGGTCCCAGCCAGTATCCAAGTCGATTTTGACTTCAAAGCAGTTCCCGCACGGACTCCGCAACGCAACCAAAGTCCACCAAGGTTTCCTTACTCGAACCCGATTCAAACTCGGGCATAACGAAGACGTCGACTCCGACTCGTCCTATTCACCAGAGATACCATTGTCTGGTCTAGCCCAAGGATTGGTAATAACTTCGACATCACAAGGCAGATTCGTCCACTGGCCAGGATTGCGACCACCTCTTCTCGACCGTGACTACGACTCGCGCCTCGTTGCCCTTATAGACAACCTACCATATCAAGAAGGCGTTCCACTCACTTCCAACCGCGAAGAAAGTTCCACAGAGATTGCAACATCAAGCTCCGGAAGCTACTACCTGGACAGGGAGATACTTGTTATTACTCAGAATAACAACCCGGGTACTAGCCAGAACAGAACCCCCAGGCGATTAGCACAAATCGACAACATCTCCAAAGATGAGTCTACAGCTGATGCCCCTCATGGTGAAACCTCCGAGCAGCGCAACCAAAGAAGGGCGCGCAATGCTACTCGAGCCGAGCGACGACAGTTGATGGCTACAAATATTCCCATCACAAATCTTGAAAGGGCTTTCAACGCAGTCCAGGCTCAGGAGCACAATACTCCACTCGTGGCTATCGCCTCAATCAACCTTTTAACAACATTGATGCCTCAGGATAAGGATAACGCAGCCATAGCTCAACTCGTGCAGCGCGGCAACGGCCTGATCGCACAACTCGTGGAGCAAGCTTACAAGCTACTCGACAAAGAATCACCAATCCCGTCTGTTCCTCATATCACATCTCATCAAGAAGGTAGCAGGGGAGCTGCAGGCAATAACATCGCCCCACGAAACGATAACACCGCAGAAACGATGAAGGGCCAACCTTCACTAAGCTACTCAAAAAGCAGTGCCCATGGCATCCGACTAGCAAGCACTCGGCGATAGACTGCTACAGCATGCGCCGAGTCATGCAAGACTTACCCGCACCACCACCCCCTGAAGAGTACACCAAGAATAGAGATAAGGGTAAGAATAAAGCCCGCAACAACGAAGATGAAGAAGGCGACTTCCAGACAGCTTCAAAAACCGTCAACGTCATTTTCGGCGGTATCCCAGGCACTGCATCCAAGCGAGCCAACAAACTCATACTCAGGGAGATCATGGTCATCGAACCAACGGATCCTACACCGTTAAAATGGTCAGAAGATCCAATTTCTTTCAGCAGAAAAGATAAATGGACAAAATTTTTAGAACCAGACCATTTCCCACTAGTCCTAGATCCAAAGTACTCATCGATCGCGTAAGCGGCCTCAACGTTATCTTCGCCAAGACATTAAGGAAGATGTGCCTCGACGTTACTGAAATGCTTACCCCAACGGATTCACCTTTCTACGGCATCGTGCCTGGAAACACGGCTATACCACTAGGACAAGTTGTCCTTCCAGTCACCTTCGGCACTAAAGAACATTACCGTACCGAGTACATGAGGTTCAAAGTCGTAGACTTCGAGACATCTTACCACGCTATACTCAAACGGCCAGCACTCGCCAAGTTCATGGCCATACCACATTATGTCTACCTGGTACTCAAAATGCCAGGCCCCAAGGGGGAGCTCACGCTATGAGGAGATCTACGGCGATCCTACGAATGTGACACTAAAGCCGTGGAAATTGCCGCGACTACTCAAGCACCCAGTCTCACACAACAAGTCTTCACAGCTTCAAAGAAGCTCAATCCAACCGAACTAGAGATCCCGGAAAACAAGTCGGGGTCCACAAAGGTGAAACCCGCCAGTGAGCAAGACTTCAAATCAGTTGACCTCCAGACAGGTGATCCTTCCAACATAGCCCTGATCGGAACAGGGCTAGATCCTAAATAGGAATTCGCGCTCGTCAGCTTCCTTCTGGCTAACCATGATATCTTCGCTTGGAAACCGGCGGACATGTCAGGTGTGCCCAAGGAACTGATCGAGCATTCTCTCAATGTTGATCCCAAAGCTACTCCAAAACGGCAATGACTACGCCGATTCGCTCAGGACAGACGAGAAGCAATCAAAAAAGAGTTAGCCAAGCTACTCGCGGCAGGGTTCATCAAAGAAGTCTTTCATCCTGACTGGCTCGCCAATCCTATGCTTGTTCGTAAGAAAAGCAACGAATGGAGAATGTGTGTTGACTACACCGACCTCAACAAACACTGCTCAAAAGACCCTTTCGGGCTACCCAGGATCGATCAAGTGGTTGACTCCACTGCTGGGTGTGCTTTGCTATGCTTTCTCGACTGCTACTCCGGCTATCACCAGATAAGCCTCAAAGAAGAAGATCAAGCCAAAACAGCGTTCATCACGCCCTTCGGAGCTTTTTGCTACAAAACAATGTCCTTCGGACTAAAAAATGCAGGAGCAACTTATCAAAGGGCCATAAAGATGTGCTTCGAAAAGATACTTCACCGCAATGTCGAAGCTTATGTCGACGACGTCGTCGTCAAAACAAGAAACCGGGAGGAACTCATTGCTGACTTGGAGGAAACTTTCTCTAGTCTCCGCGCTTTCTGATGGAAACTCAATCCTATTAAGTGCGTCTTTGGAGTACCTTCCGATAAGCTACTCGGGTTCATCATTAGCCATCGCGGCATTGAGGCCAACCCGGAAAAAATCTCTGCCATCACAAACATGCAGGCACCAGCCATCATTAAGGATGTGCAGAAACTCACAGGCTGCATGGCCGCTCTCAACCGGTTCATCTCGAGACTTGGAGAACGGGGACTACCCTTCTTCAAGCTTCTCAAACGCCAGGACAAGTTCAAATGGACGGAAGAGGCAAATGAGGCACTAACACAACTCAAAGATTTTTTGTCAAAGCCTCCTGCACTCACCGCTCCTTCTCCCAACGAAGACTTGCTCCTATACATCTCAGCTACTACTCATGTCGTTAGCACGGCAATAGTAGTCGAACGGTCTGAACCGGGCCACGCTTACAAGGTCCAACGACCTGTCTACTTCATCAGCGAAGTACTCTCGGACTCCAAAACTCGGTATTCACCGATACAAAAGCTCTTATATGCTATTTTGCTCACCTCTCGGAAGCTGCGCCATTACTTCCAAGAGCACAGCATCACAGTCATCTCCGACTTCCCGCTCGGCGAAATTCTCCACAACAGAGATGCCACGGGTAGAATCTCCAAATGGGCAGTCAAACTCGGAGCTCTCACATTGAACTTCAGCGAAGGACAGCCATCAAGTCCTAGGCTTTGGTCGACTTCATAGCTGAATGGACTGAAAATCAAGTTCCAACACCAGTCGAACGACCAGAACATTGGGTAATGTACTTCGACGAATCCCTCAAACTTGAAGGAGCCGGTGCAGGCGTATTACTCATCTCCCCTAGGGGAGACTAGGTCAAGTACGTGCTACAAATATTCTGGGAAGCATCTAATAATGAAGCGGAGTACGAAGCACTGCTACACAGCCTTTGCCTCGCAATCTCCCTCGGCATCAAACGACTACTGGTGTACGGCGACTCTCTAGTCGTTATAAACCAGGTCAATGACGAGTGGGACCGGAACAAGGACAACATGGACGCTTACTGCAAAGAAGTCCGTAAACTGGAAAACAAGTTCTCAGGCTTGGAATTTCATCACATCGTCCGCGACAACAACGTTGCCGCCGATGTTTTATCCATAATGGGCTCAACTCATGCAGAAGTTCCAGCAGGAAATTTTGTACACGAACTGTGCAAGCCGTCCATACCTAAACAAGTCACACCGCCAGTAGTCCCGGCTACTGATGTCTCTCGTGAAATCATGATGATAGAAGTTGATTGGAGGACACCCTTCATCGACTACATCAAAGATCACCAGCTACCTTCCGACAAAAATAAAGCTGAGCAAACCTCCCAACGAGTAAAAAATTACGTTCTAGTCGGAGACAAGCTCTACAGGAAAGGTGCATCGTCTGGAGTACTCATGAAGTGCGTCACCAGAGAAGATGGCCAAGAAATCCTAGAAGAGATTCATAGAGGAATCTGTGGCAACCACGCCTCTTCGAGGACACTAGTTCGCAAGGCTTTCAGAGCACGCTTCTACTGGCCAATGGCTCTGGCTGACGCCAAACAACTAGTTTAGAAATGCAAAGGTTGTCAATTCTTCACAAAATAGCAACATGTACTGGCCTACAAGCTAGTCACAATACCTCCAACATGGCCGTTTGCCTGCTGGGGGCTCGACATGATAGGTCCGTTACCAACTGCGCCAGGAGGATTCAACAGAGTACTCGTGGCAATCGACAAATTCACCAAATGGATCAAGGTCAAGCCGGTCACTTGCCCCAAGGCAGACCGAGTCCTCGACTTCTTGGATGAAATCGTACACCGCTACGGTTTTCCTAACAGGATTATCACAGACCTAGGGTCAAACTTCAATAATCACGACTTTTCGGAATATTAAGAGAACAATGGCATCGACGTTCGCTATGTCTCAGTCGCTCACCCGCGAGCCAACGGACAAGTCGAGCGTGCTAATGGCGTGATACTTGATGCCCTGAAGAAAAGACCACATGATTTTGGCAACACTAGTGGTAGCAAATGGCTCGAAGAGTTACCAAATACTTTGTGGGGCCTCCATAGCCAACCGTGCAAGACTACGGGGCTATCACCCTATTTCCTGGTATATGGCTCGGAAGCCATACTACCCGCTGGCATCATGTGGCAATCACCATCCATTGAACAATACGACGAAGAACTGGCAACAGAAACACGACGAACAGATATAGACAGTCTAGAAGAAACAAGATGCGCAACACTAGTGCAATCTGCCAGATACCTTGACGGTTTAAGGCGTTACCACGACTGCAACATCAAGGAAAGATCTTTCAACTCGGGCGATATGGTCCTTAAGCATATCCAAGACACGTCAGGGTTGCATAAACTCAATTCACCATGGGAAGGTCCTTACATTGTATCAAAGGTTACAGGACTCGAATCTTACAGACTCCAAGAGCTCTTCAGAGAACAAGTACCAAACTCCTAGAATATAGAACATCTCTGTCGTATTACCCATAGTGGCATCCGAGTAATCACTCCAAGGAAATAACTCATGATTACTACTCGGGCTAACTTCCCGACTACCGACTTCAAGATACCTCAGCTTTGACAAGAGTTATCAACTCAACAAGGATCACTGCCCTGGTACAAAATCTCCGTATCAATATTTCTTTACTGAAACAAGGATACATCAAGTTACATACGAGTGCAAGTACTCGGAATACACGAAGACTACAAGCAACTGCCTACTGGCGGGCTGCATTTAAGCCTCAGGCTTTTACTATATCACAAGGCCATTCAGGTCTGCCCACCACAAGAGGAAGGGCCCACACGCAAGGAAGCTGCGCAAAACGCAGCCATACCCAGGTACCCTACCCAAGGCAACGCCAGGAACTCCAGCATTGCCATTACCTTGACAACGGCAACGATGAATCCGGCACGACGCGCCTAGAGGGAACCAAGGCTGCTCTTTTGCTAGCCTTGCGGAGCCAATCCAATCTACGGCCACACCTCCACCTCTTAGAGAGCGGGATGAAGACCGCAGCACTCATCACTCATCACTCGCGAGTTCCAGCGCGTACTCCACTAGATCATGAGCTGCAAGATGAGGTGTGCGACGAAACCTCCTACGAGGATTCTTCTAGCATCGCGGCTATCCCTACGAGCGCAGGAGTCTGTGGAGGGAAGGTGGCCTCAATCTACGAGGAATCTTCTAGCACCGCTGCACTCTCTGATGGCTCTTTACACTCAAACAGCAGCAACCGAAGGCAATCCATCGCTACTCAGGAACTTGAGTTGGTTCGCTCACTAGGTGGCTCTATTTATAGTCGAAAGCCACAACTACCACCTGCCCAAGAGTTACTATGCACCCGTGATCAATGAGTCTGACAACTCCTGACTCTGCCCACGTGACGGTACTTATTTACAAAGGACAAAGGAGTACAGTACACCCGTGTCCCTCAAAAGACGAGTACTCGACAGCATTGCGACTACTCGACCCTCGGAACTACTCCAAGTCAAGCGCAGCCTACACTCAAACCATTATCTCGGGGGCTTCGACTACTCTGACCCCCTGCTCAAGGGTCGGGCACATCCGACCCCAGGACTCAGGGTCGGGCAAAGTGGGGTTTCCCCTTGAGGTCGGGCGAATCGTAGTTTCCACCCTCGAAGGGGTCAGGCTTAGCCGACCCCAAGACTAAGGGTCGGGCGAGACGGAGCTCCTCCCCTAGAGTGTCAGGCCCAGCCGACTCCAGCACTTTAGGTCGGATAAGATGGAGTGAAACTACTTTTCGCAAGACCACAAACTTCAAGCAACAAGTCCAATGGCCAAGTATTCATTTATCAAAAGTATCATTCAAAGAACTCGACACAAATACAAGAGTACATGCAAAGCTCAAGGCTCTTCTACAGAGATAAACTCCAACATCTTCGATGCAATAGGCTCCGCCTCCTCGAGGTACTGCGCATATGCTTCTTCTGTGCAGTTGCGAGCCACGCCATCACCAGCTGCCGCCAAGTCTACCCTCGGGTAGTAGGACTTCACAACTGCAAGGACCTATTTGCAAACAGTCTTGCAAAGTCCCGCCACTCTACTCGGGGCAGCCTTCAATCGCTCAACTAGTGACTGCGGCCTTGCGCCTTCTTCCACGGGGGCTATGGTGTTCACCAAGTCTTCAGCTGCTACAGACAGCTCTTGGAGCTCGCCCCGAAGTCTTCCCATGGTCTGGGCATGATCTCTGCATGCCACCATGGCCATGGCAAGCATCACGCCATTTTGCATCTTTCGGTCCCGTTGATGTTCGCAAACAGCCTGTGCTTCCGTCAGCGCAGCCCAAAGATGTTCGGCTTCATCCGCCACTCGGTCGTGTGCGTTTCTCCAGTCGAGAACTTGGCTCCGTGCAGCCGCCTCTTGCTTCTTGAGATCTACAAGACAACAAGTTCAATCACAGCCAACTACAGTTGGACACACCCAGAGTAGGAGAAATGCTTACCTTGATACTTCTTCTTCAGCGACTTGTAGCGGCTCTCCAGTTTTTGCTGCAGGACCGCATGATCCGTACGCTCCACAGCAAAAGATTTCGCTCCAACTTCATGAACCCTCAGAGCTTCTGTCAGTCGGGCACATTCCTGCTCCAGTTGATGACTTCGTTCCTGAAAAGGTCTGAGTATGGAATGGTGAGTTTAAAGCCTCACAACTACTCGGTTCATGCGACAACTCAACAAGGAAATCTACCTGGAAGCCCCGGAAAACATCGATGGCCCTTTGGAACTCCAAGTCAGAGGGCAGGCTAAGTACTGGTCTTTGGGTACTCCCAGCAAGATGAGGAATCATACCCAGAGTCGCACCTACAACATTTATCATGTCAGCTACCTGCTATGACTACAATAAAAAGACTACAGAGACATACCTGGAGCAGTTGCTTGTTTGGCTTTTTCAACACCAACTACAGCCAGCGATCCGCCAGTAGATGTTGCTAAGGCAGCACTTCCTGAGCCCGATGCAGCGGCGGGAACTTCCGCCGAACGGATGACATCTTGGAGCATCGACATGGTAGCTCCAAGACGACCGGCGTCAACCCCGGGCACCTCCTCAACGACTAAATCCTCAAAAGGAACAGATATTGTAGTCGAGGGATCCGGCCCTACCCCTGTTTCTACAGGGATAGTTTCCTCTACATCTCTGCACCAAAATGTGTCCCCACATGATTTCAAGCCAACTCAAAGTCATTCAAAACAGACAAGAAAGCTCACCGGGTTCAACGTGGCGGCAATCGCACACGTTTCTTCTCGGCGACAGGCGGCCGAGTACTGGGCGCCGCGGGAACAGCTACCGGCGCTGTCTTCTCGCCAAGGCCTATAAAGCTGAAGTCAAGACTACAATACCACTCAAACAAATACAATCAGAAGGGACAATGCTTACCACTAGCGATCACATTGGACAAAAAAGTACCAGTAGCAAGTACTGGCGACACGTCCTTTGCAACACCCGCTACTCCAGCAGGCAGCCCCAAGACCGCTTGGTCAGCAATGGGCAGCATGGCAGCCGACGGAGTCACTGTGGATAGCTCAGGGGCTACTCCAACTTCTGTCGATGGTATTTTCTCTGGCACCATATCAACTGATACCTCACCGACATCTAGGTCGGATACGACTACTTCTTCAGAAGCAGCCTCACCACCACCAAGCGCCGTGTCAACATTCTTTATGACAAAGACGAATTAATCAATAGCAAGTTCAAATTCATCAGCTACAGATACATTCATGACTACATACCTTGGTACCCCGAGACTTCTCAGGGGTTGAAGCAGACTTAGCCGCAGACATCTTGCGGACTACTCTGCGTCTCTTGATAGGACGAGAAGGCTCGTCCTCCGACTCCTCAGTGACAGCTTCTGATTCTTCTTCCGATTGTGCCAATTAGCTGGCAAGAACTCGAGACTACAAACAACAAGTCGGTATCAACAAAAAATATCACATAAGTCAAAAGAGAACAAGTCAGGTGCAAAAGACATACCACTTCTGGCTCATACCAGGCATCATACTGACGCAGAGCTGCAGGGATTACTGGTACTCCCTGGTAGTTCCTGCAAAACTCTACATCATCATCGGATATATCCTCATCGGACATACGCGATGGATCTTTAAGACCTGTGTACTCACTTCCTGAGTGAGCACGTTTTTGAAGCGGCTGAACTCTTCTCTACATCATCATTCTGCATGCTTGGGCGCGTGACCAGTCATGATAGGCAAGTGAGGTTCATGGTTCCCGATGTAGAACCACCTTTTTTTCCACTCCCCATGGGAGTCAGTCAGATTATACTCAATGTATGCGCCCGAGATCCTGAGTTGGAACCCGGTGCCTCCGAAGACTTCCGTCCTTTGGGCACTCGGCTGAGGCTTATAACGGAACAACTTCCTAAACAACTTGAGACTCGGAGGAACTCCCAAATACACTTCGCAGAGGTGTAGAAAAATTGACATATGCAGTACACCATTGGGGTTCAAATGCACGAGTTGAAGCTTATAGTACTCGAGAATACCTCTGAAGAAGTCGGAGGTGGGCACTGCCAACCCCCTTTCCACAAAGTGTGCGAGCATCACTGTCTCGCCTGGATGTTCCTCAAATTGCCACGCTTTTGGAAAAGCTGGGCGCCACTCGAGTATTTCCTTCGACTGTAGAAGCTTTGCATCGACTAGTGCTTGCACGGCCTCCTCCTTCATCACCGAATGCTACCACATCACTCCAGGCGGTGGCAGCGCAGTCTGATTCGTCGGCCCCACCTTCGGCGCCGGTAGCACCAGTTCTTTCCCCTTCTTGGACTTCACCTTGCCCGCCGCCGGAGCCTTGCCCTGGATCTTCTCGGGTTTCTTGCCCATCTTCTTGGTGCGCATCCGCCAATTTCAACCTCAGCAAAAGGCACTCACTCTCGGATCTCTCTCAAAGGGGAGCAATGGCGGCGGTGGTACTTGGCAATTGCGAGGGCACAAGCGTGGAGCAGAGGCACAGGGGAGGAAGAAAAACAGATCTGATTACTACAGAGGGTAAACCTAACCGAAAGAGGGCCCTCCAGTTTTATCTCCGCCACCTCCGGTTTCCATGCGTCAGTTGTGCAACGGACAGATTAATTGTAGATTAATCGTCTTTAACACTCAACGGCTACTCTTTTCAACGGACTGCTGACCACTTCAACGACAGAGATCGCCCAAGTGCTCGGGGGCTGCGGGTACCGTACCCTTGGTCAATTTTTTCTTTTTTCCCAAGATCTCCAAGGGTAAAATGGACAAAAGCTGGTTTGACCCTAAGCCTGACTCTTCGACTCAACCTAAGGCTCGGGGGCTACTCTATATGGAGTGCGATTGACATCGCACTACCATATAAAATTACTCGGGATGAAAACAACTCGAATGAGCAAAAAGAGTACCTTCTAGCCACGCGACAGTACTCGAGCACTTTAGTCTGCAACCTCTACGACTAGCTACTCAAATAGTGCCCGCAGTGCCCAAGACTGTGGTACACGACTACAAAGTACTCGGGGGCTTGTCGGGCATACACCCCAGGTCCACAAGTAGGCCTTGGATGGCCCATCAAGGGATGTACTCGGACAAGATCAGAACAAGGATGGGCGTATCCTACTCGGGCTAGTCAAGTATGTTTATGGCAAGCTACTCGGGCCATTACCGAGTAGAACTTTGTAATAGTACCCGACTAGAACTCAGACTTGTAACCCTGCCCTCCCGTGTATATAAGGGTGGGCAGGGACCCCCCTCAAGATCGGGACACCTCAACACACGAGGACAACTCCAGTTCATCAAATACAAACCAACACACAGGACGTAGGGTATTACGCGATCTAGCGGCCCGAACCTGTCTAAATCATGCTCCCTGCGTCACCATTGATTCCTTGATTCTCGACGACCCTTACCGCATAAAATACCACCTAGGGTACCCCCTAGGTGGGTTGCCGGTCTAAAACACCGATAGTGTGGGCCTTATAAACAGGAACAGAGGGAGTAACAATGATATTTAGCTATTCATGGGCACATTTATCATTTAAATGCTATGGCTTGTATGCCTTGGAGACAACAACCAATGAAACTTTGCATTGTGTGTGAACAGTTTAAACTATAAATTAGATATTATCACGAAATGAAATTAATGTATTGGAAATAGGAAATGCCCATTGATGTGTATTGGAAACCGTGAAATGAAATTAATGTATTGGAAAAAGCGCCATGGTGTGGCACTCATGGAGAGATTGGAGGACCGCTTTATGATTTTACATTACTTTGCGGGGCCAGTTCTCAATAAGTGCAGCGTCAGTTTATATTATTTACCCGTTCTATTCCCTTGTTGAGTAAGCTACTTCTTCATTCTTGCAACCACCAAAAACCTCAGTCTAGTAGCGCACCTCTTCCTCTCCCCATGGCACCATCGCCTCCTAGAGAAATGGCGTATATCACATCCTCTGATGAAGAGGAGAAATCTCTAGGCTGACGGATTTGGAGCTGAGCAATTCGTTGTCTCCTAAAGCGACGGCGGACACATTCTCTAATGATTCAGAGTTGGTGGTGCAAATCAAAATCACCGATTAGATGCCTCCGGCCCAGTGCTGGCTCGGCCTCCCTCCCTCTCTTTACTACGCGGGGCCTGCCGATTAGCTCCTTCTTCCACCTTCCTTTCTTCCACCTCCGCCCCTTTCCTTTCTTCCCCGCACTTTCCTTGTTCCGTGCCGGTGCGCTGCGCCCGACTCCGGGTCCAGCTTGAGTTCGGGCTAGCACGCCGCGCTACGCCCCTATATAAGGTCGCCACCCTCGATTCTTTTCTCAAACCCTAGCTGCAACAAGGGTTTCTCAAACGCCGCTGTGTCTTGGCCACCGTTGACTGCCGAAACGAGATCGCTGTTCCTGCCTCTTTCTTTTGGTTGTCTTCGTGCACCAAACTATGGCCGGGAGCTCGCTTCTGAGCAGTTCCGGCGACTCGCCGGTGAAGCGCCGCCGTGCACCGCTGTTTCGCCGCCGCACAGCCGCCATCAGCCGTCCAATCGGGATCCGACAGCCTAGATTTGTCGCGTGCAATTAACCACACCGCACCGCTCCTCTTTTGCTGTTTAAGCCCTCATGATTTATGCAAATTGCTCCACGATCCACATCAGTTAAAAAGTATTTCAAAACAACTCCTGTTTTCTTTCGTTTTAAACCCTGCGCTTTTACGAAATCAACCCGCAGTCTATAGATGTGTTTTTGCATGTAAAACCTTCACTTTATGTGTGTAATTGCATTTAGGTCCTTGGTTTCTTGCTGTTTAGCCCCTGGAAGTTTAGTTTTCTCGCAGATAGGCCCCTGTAGTTTGTTTTAAGCGTATCTTTTGCATCCTAGCTCCGTTTCTAGCATTCTTTATGTCCACATGTTCGTTTTAACATGCAGAATAGTTTTTCAAGCTTATTTTCTATGTTTATGATGATTGGTGTACTGTTTTCTTGTGTTATTCATTTGTTTGCTTGTATGTGCTTGTGTGGTGTGTGTAGACGGTCAGCAGTTCGAGAGATTTGAGGATCAAGCTTTCGAGGAGTACGAGCAAGAAAAGCAAGGTTAAGAAGGAGGGTCGTGTCCTTGATCACTTCTTTAAATTCCTATTCACCTTTACTTTCATGTTCAATACAACATCGCTATGCACTTAATAGTTTAAACTTGATGGGTCCCAATTAAGGATGTCCTAGATTTCATTACCTTTGCCTTGACCAACCGGGTTTACTTTTATGTTGGGTAGCTCATGCTTATTGCTTATTTGGGTTATGGTGGTTCAATTGAAATCAATGATTAAATTTGCTTTAGTTCTGCTATACCTTCCATTAATTCAAGATCATAAAGTTTAATCGGAAAATGGAGCGACCACCCAGGAAAACAGTGCTACCACAAGACTAAATGGCTCTGGTCTTGTTTGAATAATTAGAAACTCTAGTTTGGGGTAATCTTACCGAAAGAGCAGGAGGGGCGGTGGCAGATGGGGTATAGCACCTGTCCTCTTGGGATGTAGGCTTTGCTAAGACATTGTACCCACAGGGGGCTGATATGCTCTGCTACTGATACGGAAACTTTAGTGGGTTACCACTTACTAGAGAATCTTTGTAAAGGCCTGGTAGCGTCCCTATGCAATCACACCATGGAAGTGTGGTGAAGGACCAAAAAAGTGACCAGAGGGGGGTGAATGGGAGCCTCAAATATTCCTGTTGAAGACTTAGTCCTTTGTCCTAAATTCAAACCCCAAAACTGAAGCGAGCGGAAGATGAGAGATCCACAAGCCAACTGGGTGGCTGGGTGTCTATGGTGATGATCGATAAACATAGCGGGACTCTCAAGAAACAACTGGAAGCAAACTCCAAAGATCCAGAAAGCAAACACCAAAGATCTGAATCAAAACAGGACTCAAAATGCTCCTGTCGGAACTTCCGACACCCTATCAGAAGTTCCGATACCTATCGGAGGTACCGGGAAACTCCTGACAGGAAGTCTCTGTCGTTTTAGCAAATCCATTCAGGAAAGCTGTCTTGACATCCATCTGCCATATCTCATAATCGAAATATGCAGCTATAGCTAGAATAATCCGAATGGACTTAAGCATCACTACGGGCGAGAAGGTCTCGTCGTAGTCAACTCCTTGAACTTGTCGAAAACCTTTTGTGACAAGTCGTGCTTTATAGATGTGAACATTTCCATCCATGTCCTTTTTCTTCTTATAGATCCACTTGCACTCTATGGCTTTAACACCATCAGGCGGGTCAACCAAGTTCCAAACTTGATTGTCTCCCATGGACTCTATTTCGGATTGCATGGCACTCTGCCATTTTTCGGAGTCTGGGTCCATCATTGCTTCTGCATATGTCGCAGGCTCATCATTGTCCAACAATAATATTTCCCGCATTTCGCGGAGCCTTGCCGACCTTCGTGGTTGTGGCGGTGCTTCTCTTGCCATGGGTATCTCAACTTGTTCTGCTACGTTAGCATCACTCGTTGATTCTTGCCCGATCGGCTCATCTTGAACTTCTTCAAGATGCACTTTCTTTCCACTCTTTTCTCCTTTGAGAAACTCTTTCTCTAGGAAAACCCCGTTCCGAGCGACGAACACTTTGCCTTCTGATCGGTTGTAGAAATAATATCCCAAAGTTTCCTTTGGATATCCCACGAAAATGCACTTATCCGACTTGGGTGTGATCTTGTCCGACTGAAGTCACTTGATGAAGACTTCACATCCCCAAATCTTTAGAAAAGACAAACTAGGAACCTTTCCAGTCCATATCTCATATGGTGTCTTAACTACGGATTTAGATGGTACCCTATTAAGTGTGAAAGCTGCTGTTTCTAGAGCGTATCCCCAAAATGACAACGGTAGGTCCGACTGGCTCATCATTGATTGAACCATGTCTAACAAAGTTTGATTACGTCGCTCGGACACATCGTTTCTCTGAGGTGTTCCAGGCGGCGTAAGTTGTGGAACAATTCCGCAACTCTTTAGATGATTGCTAAACTCGTGGCTCAAATACTCGCCTCCACGATCAGATCGTAAGGCTTTAATTTTCTTGCCACGCTGATTTTCAACTTCATTCTGAAATTCCTTGAACTTTTCAAAGGTTTCAGACTTGTGCCTCATCAAGTAGACATAGCCATATCTACTAAAATCATCAGTGAAAGTTATGAAGTATTGGAATCCTCCTCTAGCCGTCGTGCTCATTGGTCCGCATACATCATTATGTACGAGTTCCAACAAGTCTACTGCTCTCTCAGGAAATCCTGTGAAAGGCGTCTTGGTCATCTTGCCTAGCAAGCAAGCCTCACATGTCTCGTATGATTCAAAATCAAACGAAGTTAGAAGTCCATCAGAATGGAGCTTCTTCATGTGCTTTTCACTTATATGACCCAAACGACAATGCCACAAGTAGGTAGGACTCAAATCATTAGGCCGAGGCCTTTTAGCACTTACGTTACAGACAGGTGAACCATCAAGATTTAAAACAAATAATCCATTCACAATGGGTGCAAAAGCCATAAACATATCATTCTTAGAGATCACACAACCATTGTTTTCACTCGCAAATGAATAACCATCCTTCATCAAGCATGAAGGAGACAAAATGTTTTGACTTAAACTAGGAACGAAATAACAATTATTCAACTCCATAATAAATCCTGACGGGAGGTGGAGTTGCATCGTCCCGACGGTCAACGCAGCAACTCTTGCATTATTGCCCACGCGGAAATCAACTTCTCCTCTTTCCACGCTTCTACTTCTTATCATTCTCTGCATTGAATTGCAAATATGAGCAACCGATCCGGTATCAAATACCCAAGAATTAATAATTGTATCAGCGAGAAATATGTTGTCTATAACATTAACAACAAGCGTACCTAAGGTAGAAGTACTCTTACTTCCGGCATTCTTCAAGGAAGCTAGGTACTGGTTGCAGTTTCTCTTCCAGTGACCAAGTTCATGACAGTAAAAGCACTCTTTGTCTGGAGCAGGTCCAGGTCCAGCTTTAACCTTGGGCGGTGGGTTTGGCTTGGACGTTCCAGCCTTGCCCTTCTTCTTCCAAGAATTGCCCTTCTTCTTAAAGCTAGGCTTGTTCTGTATAGCCATCACATGGCTGGTACTAGCGCTTTTCTTGATGTCAACCTCTGCTGTTTTAAGCATGCCACATAGCTCATTCAGACCCTTCTCCGTCCCATGCATATGGTAGTTCGAGATGAAGTTCCCATAGCTAGGCGGAAGAGACGAAAGAATGAAATCAGTGGCCAACTCTTGGCCTAGTGGGAAGCCTAGCTTCTCCAACCGTTGAGTGTAACCAACCATCTTGATTACGTGTGGTCCTACTGTTGCGCCTTCTGCTAGCTTGCTCTCAACAAAGGCCTTAGACACATTGAACCTTTCAGTCCTGGCCTGTGTTTGGAACATGTCTCTAAGCGCCACGATCATATCGTGCGCCTCATGGTTTGTTTCAAACTGCATCTGCAGCTCGGGTTCCATGCAAGCAAGCATAAGGCAGCTTACTTTGAGGTTAGCATCACATGCTTTCTTGTAAGCATTCTTAGCAGCAGCGGGTGCATCATCAGCAGGTTCTTCTGGTAGTGGGTTGTCTAGAACATCTTCCTTTTTCTCAGCCCTGAGAACAATTCTCAGGTTACGGATCCAATCCGAGTAATTTGTTCCATTCAACTTGTCCTTCTCAAGGACCGAACGCAAAGCAAACGGTGTAGTGCTGCTAGGTGCCATTTAATCTACAACAAAGTAATGCAAAATACACTAAGACAAACGTATCCATGATAGAGCAAATCACATTAAACTATTTTAACAGAATCTACTCCCACTAAAATCAATATCCCTCTATTGAAACTTAGTGATTCAGGATCCACAACTAACAAGTCCACTAGTGAGCTTTAGCATCACCGCTAGCAAACAAGGTAGATCGGTAAGCAACTTTTGCTAATCATATCACATATGACTCCTGTTGTTGGGTGACATCTCTATGTCTCGACGCCCAACCTTTATGCCCCAAGGTCCTTAACCGTTAAGATAACCTTGTTAAGCAAACCAACCCTTATGCGTGTAAGTGTCCGACACAAACCCGTCTAGTCAAGGAAAACTAGTGGCACCCTAATTTCATAGACCCACCACTAATTGTACAAGACATGGGACGGTGCAAGTTTTAGTTGGGAGGGCATACTAACTTAAACTTTGTGAGGGATCGTTCTACTTCTAACATCACAGCATGCAGAAAGTAAAACATAAACAGAATAGCATTCACATAGTTGTGACACAGTATGACCCGTTTTCATATGGTGATCTCCATCTCCATAGAACCTGTTCACCATGGTGATCTCCATCTCCATGTTCCATGTGCGCCATCCTCCTGGTGATGAGTCCTCCAAGAACTAGAACATGCTATTACGCCTAATAGCTAGTAAAGAATCTAGTAATGAAGATTACATAGTTGCTTGGATCATCACAGATTGGTACGCAGACCATTAAATACAATAAAGTGACAACACATATGGCTCCTGCCGTGTTGCCATACGCGCGACACGCAGGTCACGAAAGAGTTACACACATGCATCACATACACAAAGGGGCCATACTGATCACAAGATATATACATCCTGCAAAACAGAGTTAGGCGTTCTAACGTTCCAAACTTCAGAGGCCCGAAACTCCATCTTAGAGGCCGAATTTGGGAAATCTAATTTCGCCGAAACTGACAAAGTCAGTCGTAATCATGTGTAACTTTTTCTGTAGATCAATTTTCATATACAATTGGCCTCGATCCGAGATCGTACCGAAAAGTTACGGCTATTTTACCGAAGCACATGCACACAGCAAAATTCCGACCCCGATAGTAGATCCCATCTACTATTGCACATCTCATGCGCCCGGCGTATGAACCTGGATTTCGATTCGACCAATCACATTGATCTTTGCTCACTGCAACTGGAATTACGTGTATCACTTAACTCCGATGGCGGAAACCGACCGATAGGAGTATGTCGTTACACTACCATTGCAGCAAGGGCACGAAACCAGGACATAGATCAAATGGAAAACTCGCATATCTCCATATGCACACATCCCGAATCCAAAACTAAGCAGCTACGGCTCTTGATACCACTGAAGGGATACGAGGTAGGCTACACTAGCGCAATTCAAAAATTCTACCGCGTATAACCAGGAAGAACTGCCGTATAAGGATCACGGGATTACCACTCGACGCACTACTGGTGCGGAAGATGTAGATATGCATCGATGCAGTGAAGACGATCACGTAGTCGTACGTAGTCGATCACGTCACGTCCAACAGCTCCTCAGCAGCTCGTCCACGTGCAGCAAGATCGTCTCCGGTGCCGCGGCTCGTCGTCGGCTCGTCGTGCCTCGTCGATGGCTCGTCCAAGTGCTGCAGGCGTAACACCTCCAAGGTATCCACACGTGCAGGGAGGAAGCATCGCAAGCCGGACTTCTAGATCCGCGAGTTGCAACAGGCGAGGGCGTGGGAGGCGCGGCAGGTGTGTTTCGCCAAAAAGGTGTAAACCCTAGGGCGCCCCCACCCCTCTATTTATAGAGGTTCCTAACGGGCCTCTGGATCCAAGGCCCATTAGTACTTCTAAACCTAATCCAATTCGGATCAGATCCGAATTGGGCTTTCAGCCCCTTAAGTGTGTGACCCTATGGGTTCGGATACGTATAGACATGGCCCGAGTACTCCTACTCGGCCCAATAGTCGGTAGCGGCCTCTAGCAAGACGTGCCAACTCCTATACGCACACGAAGATCATATCAGACGAACCATCACAGCATAATATACATGCTATTCCCTTTGCCTCACGATATTTGGTCTAGCTTCAAGCCGACCGCTCTTTCTCGATCCTGTGATCCGGAATCTTTTTGTAGGTTAACTCTTAACCGTACGTAGCATGGCCATGCATTTTCAGATCCGATCACTCGAGGGGCCCAGAGATATCACTCTCAATCAAAGAGGGCAAATCCCATCTTGATTGACCATGTCTCATAGCATGCTTCTTGACAAACCCGAAAGCTACCTTTATAACTACCCTGTTACGGCGTAGCGTTTGATAGCCCCTAAGTAGGTCGATCCACATCTAGAATACATGTGACAATCTCAGGTCTAAGGACAAAGCGTATATGTTGTTTAAAGAGAGAACTACTTCTCGTGTTGGGTCAGTCCTAGCACATGTCTCCACATGTGTCCACATTATTAGTTCAATATCTCCATGTCCATGACTTGTGAAACATAGTCATCAACTAATACATGTGCTAGTCTAATATTCATGTGTGTCCTCACATGAACTCCGACTAGGGACAACTTTAGAATAACCATACAAGTAAAGAGTTTCACATACAATTCACATAATTACAAATCAATTCAAGTAGCCTTCAATGGATATTCAATGAACACAACATACAAATCATGGATACAAATGGAATATTATCATCTCTATGATTGCCTCTAGGGCATACCTCCAACATATTTTACTGATGAAATCACTTTATGCATGAAAATTTGATCATGGACATGCATAAAAGTAGCATTCGGTTTATTTTTAAAATGAGCGTGACATCGGAGGGCAACATTAGCTGCAAGTAACCCAACATGGGCAATAAGGCATGTTGTTTTTTTCCTTTTCCTTCTATTCCCCATTTTACTTTACTACCTTTTAATTAATTCACCCTCCAATCCTCCTATAGATCTTTACTGTGCTTCGTGATTATGCTTTAGTTTCACTTATCTTGTATATATTTAAATTGGTATCAACAATAGCAATTCATTATTCCTTAATACATTTATTTGGTCATATAATTAAAGTTCATTGTTCTGTTATATAAATTTGAATTGTTCCAATAACATTCATTATTTCATATTATATTTTAATTGTTCAGATATTGTTATATGGTACATATCTAAATTATTTTTTGTTAAAACATGTTTTATTTGTTTGGAACATTTTTCTTGTGAAGAATAATTTATATTTTTAATCAAAACATTTTTTGTTTAAAATATTTCATTTGTTGCTCACAAAAATTTCTGGTTTTCGATCAAAACATATTTTAAATGTCCAAAAGTTTTTTAACCTTTGCTTGGAACATCTCTTTTCATGAACTGAAACACTTTAAGATGTTTCATTTTAGAGGGAAATCACATATATAGACTAGATATTTTTCTTATGAAGATGGAATATTTTTAATAAGTGATATTTGATGGAAAAACATATAGTTTAGGAACTTTTTTATTTAAGTTTCATCGAACTTAATAATTTGAATGTACACATTTCAGATTTTCACAAGCTGATGTTCAATAAAAGAATGTTCTAGTTTGATACTACAAGTATTGCAAAAATTGTCTAACACTTTAGGAGATATACATGCCACAACGGTCACGAGGCTCGCACTGGCCTGCTTCTTGCCTAGATTAACTTTCCTACTTTTGTAGGTGACAAAAATGATTCGGTTGGTGAAATGATCCATATTCGTCCTCGCGCACAATCAACTTCTATTGCAAACCAAATGTGTTGCTCAATTGTTGAGATCTTACGATATATGCTTCTTATACTCGTTCCCTTCCCCACACGGACATGTTATCTTTTTCAAATTTCAATGAGCTCAAGGATTTTTTTGACCCACTTTTTGTGAAGAGCTCGTCAGGTGTGGGGGGCTTCCGGTTGTTGGTTAAGCATAGTAATTTTAAAGCCAACTAGACGCGCCTAGCCCATCCCGGTGTGGTGAGAGCAGGCGGCGACGGAAGGGGAGCAGGTGGTGGTGGTGGTTGTGGCAATGGAAATCGTCCTAGCGCTGGCAAGGAGGAGGCCGCGGCCTGCGGAGGAGCCGATGAGCCAAAGGTGCTACTCCTGGAGCACTTCCCGGCGTCCAAGACGTTAGCGGAGGCGAGCAAAAAGGACGGTGATGGTGGGGATCTGCAGGTGGCGCTGGTGCGGCGGAAGGACAGCCAGGAGGTGGCTAATGATGAGGATGACGAGGAGGCCGGCGACATGGAGTGTGCTCGGGCGTTGGCCACCACTATCATGGTCGCAGCAGAGGCGACAACCAGGGTGGTCTGACTCGCGGTGCTTCAGCGCCTGTCCAGGGAGGAGGCCGCCCTAGGCACGGTGCTTCGAACGGCGATGGTGGCAGTCGTCCTAGGCATCCTGGGTGGTGGTGCTGCGATGGCCGGAGGCAGCGTGGTGGGGGCGGCATGTGGTGCGTTGGATTGGTGGCGGGAGCGCACACGAAGGGTTGAGCGGTGCGCCTTGTGAATCTGGCCCCAGGTGAGGAGATGAGGTAGTGCCGCGTGGGGGAAGGAGTGGACCGGTCAGTTGTGGCAGACGGAGGGCAGCCGGTCCAGCGTGTGGCTGCACAATGGCAGTCAAGTGGGGCAACGAGAGTGACATGCCGGGACATGGCAGCTTTTGTGCCTTCAATGACGACGGCATGGTGCCGCGGTCAGGGTGGCCTGTGCAAAGTGTTCCAGTGACGCCATGGAGGCACGGCAAGGACACCTGGCACAGGTGCACACTGGCGGCACCGAGGTGGGGCTACGAGCGTTGTCGGGCCACCTCTTCTCGGTTTGAGGAGTTGCGTATGCGGTGACAGAAGAGGAACGTAGCTGAGCTCTAGTGGGGGCTCGCGTGATGAGCAAGTAGAGGTGGAGGCACGGCAGCGTGGTGCGTGGATGTGCGGCGGTGACGCCACCCCGGATGGGTTGTCGTGATGGTGGTTTGGGAGTGCCGAGCCGTGAGCGTGTAGTGAGGGTTGGGATACTCCTGGCAAAAACCCTCACCAGCGTTTGCTGGCAGAGATGGCAGCGGCGCCCTACAGCATCATTCTCCCCGTTGGGGGCATCATGTCCGAGCTACAACCCCGCTACACGGTTTCCTTTGGGTGAAAACCCTATCCAGACTCTGGACGAGCGACGGCAACACCATTGGCGGCGTGCCCTCCTTGCAGGCGTCATCTCTAGAGACCCATCTCGGTTCGTGGCATTGCTGGTCCATTGGTCATCGGCAGCCGCAGCTGGTGGCGGCACTCCCACCGTGTGGAAAGCTGGACGGGTGTTGCCGAGGCGACGTGGAAGCGATTGCAGATATGGTGGTGGTCAGGGGTTGTCTCATGGTTGTCGGCTTGGCTGCTTGCACCGGACTGCGGCAGCTGGTGTTGCTTGGCAACAGTTAGATCGGCATGGGATTGCGTCGAAAGGCGGCACTTGCGGCAACGGCATCATGGGACAACTAGGCTTGCAGCGGACTGCGGTGGGTTCATCAGCTTGGCTGGGCTACCCGGTGCGGTACATCAACGAAAGGTAGCGCAAGCGACTTCTCTAGTTTGCTGACTTGACGGCGGAGGCTTTTGTGTGGGTGAAGCAACGAGGTGAAGTCGACCTGCGGTGATGGCTTGGTTGATCGATAGAGATCTGGTGGAGTCGGGCAACATTACTCACCACTCTAACGGCGATAAAAGAAACGGATCCGTGATATGGAGTACCGTGGCGGGCGAGGCAAGGCCCCCGCGCGCGGTCTTTCTTTAGGCGACGACGAGAGCGAGGTGGAGTCCAACGGTGGATGTGGCGAGGTCCCCCGCGTATTGTGTTACTGTGGTGGCAACTGCGAGGCAGACTGCGGGAGGTCTGTATTTGGTGGTATCACTCCGTCAGGTAGAGCATGGTGTTGCAGTGGCACAATGGCGGAGGGTCCTGCATGGTGGTGGCCTTCTTGGTGCGGTGCAGTCTGCTTCTATTTATTTCTTGTTGACATAGGGCCACACCTAGAGGTTTCAGCAAATCTATGAGCGTGAATATTGGAGTGAGGAGGCTGCGTTGACGTCCCAATCCAACCGGTCGGGTGTGGCATTTTTGAGTTTGAGTGGTAACCCGCGTTGATGTCCCAATCCAACCGGATGAGTCTATTTATTTTCCTTTTCTTTTCCTTTTCCTACCTATGGCCTCCTAGGGCTGTAGTCTTATATTTTCTGTTATATCAATAAAACACACACTATCTTGGGCATTGTTCTTTCAAAAAAAATATATTCTATAAGTATGGATCTTAAACACTACAATTCCATTGAAAACTACCAAAATCCACACAACTGCTCTCAATCCTGGGTGAATATGAGCCTTTTTCCACTTGAGATCATCATTTTCTTGAGCAATGAGTTCTGATACCAATTGTAAGGAAAATGGCCCTAGGCCATCATGATTTTGATGATTAATAACAACATAGTCATTGGGACTAATGTTTCTACAAGATGTACCTTTTTAGTGTTTTATAGGTCATGAGGATGAATTCTAAAGCCATCAAAATGAGAATAAAAAGAAAGATTTAGAAGAATTCTATGGCCTCGAAATGATCGAAAAAATCCAGAGATAGTCTTTCTCTAAGGCTTACAAATGATGGTAATGAAGCCGGAACAAAGACATGCGAAGACTTGAAGCAAATCTTGCTAAAGACAGTGCACCGACGCATACGGTTATGACTGGAGATGTCCCCGAATCCGTCGGTGACCATGGAGAGCAGTAGAGCCAAGACAGCGTGCACTATAACTACCGACTCATTCGGTGTCAACAATGGATCACCATCAAATCAGTTGGTGTGATCGGCTTGGCTCGCAATCAGCTCAGATTTGGCTCTAGAAATTCTCAAAGTTATTTCAGCTTGCACTGATTCATATGGTGGGCACAATAGCAAGAGCATCGGATTAGTCAGTGATTGAAGATAGAGGGAGGCAACGGCTCAGAAGTGTCACCGATCCATTCGGTAATGATCAAGCCATGGCACCAAATCAATCGATAACCCATGGGGCCTAGGCATTAGTTGCCTCATGTCCAGCTGAGGTGGCATGCACCGATTCATTCGGTGCTACCGTGTGCACCACTGAATCAGTCAATGACACACAGAAGGGTGTTAGAGCTTGAAGAAGCTATAGGCTTGGTTCTCACACATACACAAAGTGCTCCATCCACCAAAGTGCTAAAGAGAAGATTAAGGAAATTAGCTTAAGGCTTAGATCTTAATTAGTGCTAGTTTTGACCCATTAGCGCATTGCTTTAGGAATTAGCCTAGAGTTAGGCGAGTTCTGCACACCTCCTTGTTGTCTGTGCTTGCGCGCATGTTGGCAGCCATTATTTAAAAATTTCGACCGCCAATCTCTCAATGAATAAATAGGGTATAGATGATGTTCTATGCATTATTAGCTTTGCACTAATGAGTTCCACGAGTTTTGGTGCTTCTAACCTACTTTGCAGGACATATTGAAATATACATGAAATGGCAAAGTGGAAAGTATGTGCAATTATGGGACAAAATATATCATCACCACAAACTATCCCAAATGCCAAGTTGGATTGAACCATTGCGAAGAGCTCATCGAGATGATCGAGATAAGTATATTATTTGCCTACTTTGGTGTAACACCCAAGAAATTCTTACAAAGAGCCGTTGACCGGGTGCTTTGAATAGAGGGAAAAACGTTGACTTTTAGAACAGTAGCTCGGATGGATCATTAGAGACTGTAGATGTGTGGAGCTCATCGAGATGATTCCGTTTTACTACCCCTATGCAAGTTTTGTACGTGAGATGAATGAGTTGCAAGATGAAAAGAAGTTTGGTTTAGTGTTAAAGGAAAAAAAATAAAGCCACGTGATTTCCTCTTGACCGAGTAGGAGTCGACTCCTTTCTGTTTTTCCCGTGGACTAAGACCTGCGCCTCTTTCTTTTCCTTCTCGGTGACCAAGTCCACATGCCCCTGGTGCCTCTTTCTTTCTTGGTGCATCGCCCCTGCCAGCCCTGGCGAGATTCTCCCCTCCTTGGCGATTTGCCGCTGCCACCGAGAAACCAGAGAAGGGAGAAAAAAAGAGAAGAGAAGGAAAGGAGAAGAAGGGTATGCATTAAGCCTAGGTTTTCTTTCGGAGAAAAAAGGTGAGATGATTTTAATCAAATTCCCCTTGTCCTGGATGAGATTTAGTCCCTGCATTTGGCAGTTCTTGTTGGATTAGTGGGGTTTAGATATCAATCTCGTAATTAGTTTAAGCAGCCTGACATTCCGCAGTTTCGGTTTGTCAGTACATTTGATAAGGTTACAGCCTGAATTAATTTTTCCACCTGCAGAGGTTTTTTAGTAGACTCAGAGACATTTTCATGAAGTCCTAGATCATAATTTTTGGTCATATGGTTTAAGAAATATTGCAATTCAAAGATAGCTATCTTGTTCTGACGAGTTTCTGAACAATAATAGATCTATTCAGTTTTAAGGACCTTTGAGGCAAATTCAGTTCTTCCAATAAATACCAAAGTTTTAGGATTTTTATCATGCTTTCTATATTGGTATAGAGCATAATTGTGATGTAGCACTGGCCTGATCTTCCGAAAGTTAGTGATAAATTCGATTGATGGAGACTCGACGTTGACCCTGTTTGTATACGCTTTTCTGGAACTCGCTTATCTGGCAAGCAGGAGATAAGCCTACTGTTTGGAGAATCTACTGTCTGAATAAGCAGGGTGTTTGGCAATCCTGAATATTTTGTGTCGATTGTCTGTCCTGGCTGGTAAATTGACCTGAATGCCCCTGAGGCTGATAATAGCTCATTTTTGTTGTGAATCTGAGGAGAAGACAATAATTCTAATACCTTTGGAGTTTGTTAAATAGAAATTACATTACAATAATATGAAATTCATATGATAGATCGGTCTAGTATGGAAACATCCATCATGGGTACAACAACGAATCACGAAACCATAGTGACAGTAATAGCATCACGCAATGCACCCATATCCACGTCATCTCCTAAAGCACCACCCACAATCTTCCATTTGAGCAATCCATCAAGAAGTGACATCAATTTTACCTTGCTATTTGTTGGCGGCCTTGCAGTCGGAGCAGCAGCAGCTGGCCAGATCCTCCGCAGCAACTGCACGCATGCAAATAAAATTGTTCAGTTCACTCTATCATCATACAGCTCCAGTTGCTCCAATGCAAAATGAAAAAAGAATTAATATATATGCTAACAGCATGGCTGTGTATTCTTTACATGTGCAGTTGCTTTGTGAAACATACATGTAGATCAAGTCAAAACAGAGACTATAGGTATAGTAGGTATTATATGACGAAGGCCACATTGTTCATAAATAATCTAGGTAGAAACCTTAACAGTGGCTTGGTTCTCCAAAGAGAAATCTGTAAAACAGATTTGTAGAGGGGAACGGGCAGATTTAGTTAAATCTGTTTTGAAGATTATCTAATATATAAGGAGAATATTATCTGGCTAAGGTTAAGACCATCATGTAATTAGGTTGAACCATCAAAACATAAAAAAAATTAATGACTTCATTTAAACCGCCAAGTAGAAAGGTTACGCATAAGTCGTGAAAAAGAAATGTAGTTAATTGAAGCAGCATGGACAGGTTTGGCAAATTTTAAATAAGTGATATCTGATGGTTATAAGTAATAAAATAATTGCAAGTACATAATCAAACTAAGTATTTTGAACCAATGAAAGACACGTTGACAAGTTATGAGCTCCCTGAATGTCGCTTGCGGAATAATTAGGGTGCACATAACACAAAATAGTAATTAGTTGACCCTACATGGCAATCATGTCTTGATAGCTAATTGTTATCTTTATAGAGGAAGTAAATGATTGAACATACGAAATTGATCTATAGATAAATTTTACATGTTAGCAGAAATAACAATCATCCACAGCCATGGAATACAACCTAGAGCAATTAATCAAATATATGCAACTAAGGTAATAAATAAATAAAAGTGGCTTGGTTCTCCAAAGAGAAGTTATAAAGCACAGTATGTTCATTGTCGATCATACACAGTGGCCATGAGATCCACTGGTAATCAGTTTTGACAATGCGCGACAACAAATTAACTACATGGACCTAACCTTCAGCATGGATTCGCCTTCACAAAGAATAGGAACACATTGATTGTAGAGTTCAAGACTAATATAAATATCTAAAGATGTCAATTTGAACACATTGAAGAGAATAGAAACAAAGATCAGGAAGGAACAGAAAATTAGCCTGAACAATTCAACTCAGGAGGCGGGCAGGGGCGACCAGCAGAGGGGGCCGAGCCTAGGGGCACGTTGTTGGTTGTAGGAAGGCGGGCAGGGGTGGCCGGCGGCAGGGGCCAAGCCCGGCGGGCACGGCGTCTGTTGCAGGAAGGTGGAGGAAGGCAGGTAGGGGTAGCTGGCGGCAGGGGCTAAGCTCGACGGGCGCGGCGTCGCTTGCACGAAGGCGGAGGAAGGCGGGTAGGGGCGGTCGGCGATGGGATCTGCGGACGGAGGATGGGAGCTAGCGCCGGATGGGAGCCGGTAGCGAACGGGAGCCGACAGCTGTCACGGAAGGTGTGGGGGCCAAGCCCGGCGGGCGCGGCGTCAGTTGTAGAGGCGGCCGGCGGCGGGGGCGAAGCCTGCCGGAGGCAGGGAGGTGGGCAGGGCGAACTGAGCAGCGGTGGCGGGATCTGCAGGAGGCAGGCAAGGCAAACCAAGCGGTGGCGAAGGCATCTGCAGGCGGACAGGAGCCGGAGACAGGATCTGTGGACGGAGGACGGGAGCCGGCGGTGGACGGGAGCCGGCGGCAGTCGCGGGAGGCGCGGGGGCGGACAGCTGGAGGCGTCAGTGGGTGAGGGTAGCGGGGGAAAAATGGTTCGCTTGCCCCAAAAGTGGCTCCCGACCTGCGTACAGGATAAGCTAGGTGCTAGTTCTTTCCCAGATTGTGAACTAAGCAGCTTACATAGCAAGCGGGAAATAAGCAAGGCGTTTGGGTGGGCTTATGGCTTATGTCCACCAATAAAGCGGGAAATAAGCGGATACAAATAGGGCCGTTGATGATCTGGGCTTCTAATCAAACACAATTCGAATCCCTGCAACTGCTACACCGCTGCTCCGTTGGTTATCAACCAAGCACAACTTAATTGACCTCGCCGAGAAGGCTTTCCCTGCAAGCGAATCAAACGACACAAGCAAGAAAATATAAACACGCAATCGGATATTGCAAATATGAATGAAGTAAAGAAGGGTTCAAGCTCTCAATTCGAAAGGACTAATCAACACAGTCAAGGAGAACAAGAACAGGGGCCCTGAATCACTGTAAAAGGACTTATCACCACAGTTACAATGAATCAATCTCAGTTTCTCAAAGGAAAACTAGAACCAAACAAAACCCAAACCCTAATATGGTTATGGCTACTAAATTTATGAGGGTTAGGTCATGGAGACCCCCTGGACGCGCCCCTATGGGCTCCAACATGGTACACGGGCGAACGGCCCAAAAGACGGTGGCGCAGCACCCAGACAGATTCTGGATGTCCCTTTGTTTCAACAATTTCCATTGACTTCGATCGAATTTTAAGGTGGGACTGGTGCCATTGGAATTTCCATGAAATTCTATTTCCATCCATATAAAGAACGCCCAAAACGGACACCGTATGGGACCTGGGTGTCATTTTTAGTACGTGCTGCTCCTGAACTCAGAGACGGGCTCGAACTTGAGTTGCTTTGGGCCTCCACCTTGGGGACTCGAACCGAATTAGCCTCGGGCCTCCTTCTTGACATGGACACCCTTGCTGGCCTCCTTCCCCTCTATACCATGTGCCAAACATGGTCGTATGCATAGGTGTTATGTCCTCATCATCGTCCCCTTCTTGACGAAAAGCCGTCCTCGGCGTCGATTGTGCTTGAAAATGATCCTGCACAACACAAAGGAGAACGGGGTTGCGAAGACAAAAGGAATGAAAACAATTGTGAGGAGAGATGTGACCATGTTCCCAATTGTGTAGTGTGTGATCTTGCAGAAAACTTTCAGCAAGCCTGTAGGCTCCTTGATTGAAAGACACACGATGTTTGTCAATACTATCCTTCAAAAGATTAGTACCAACAAAAGGCACAGCAGGAATAGATGATTCATTGCAAGAAAATTCAGCACTAACAAGCATAGGTAGCAACTAGCAATGCTTCCCTTCTTGGAAGATCAAATTACTAGAGGAACATGTGAATATATTTGTATGATGGCTGCCCTCTAATCGATCACAATCTTGCACAACAAAAGGAGAATTCATATTGCTACGAATATAGACTCTATGTATCATATACTGTCCTTTGTTATCACATTTGTCAATAACATGATATGTGTGTTTGGCAAACCAAGGCAATTCAGCATATTTAAAAAGTCTCTCTTCCAAACAATCTAGATTACACAAATTATCAAATTCAATATAATCCACAGTATGTAAGGAAGACAGCAGTTTTAGCTCATAATTGGCACTAGCAATATGCGTAACATGTTTATTTTCAGCACAAGTATTTGGTTCCAAAACATGTAACACTGAAGCATTATCAAATAATTCATCTTTATCACAAGGAACATCAAGCACATCATCATGTGACAAAGATAAATCAAGAGATGGTTCCACTAACGATTGCTCTATAATAGCATGATTGGTGGAAAAATTTAGCACATTAAGATAATTCTCACCTTCCGTGAGTGTAGCACCATGGGCATTACCTGTGTTTTCATTCTCAGCAGGAGTAATAGGTGCACTGTGAAGTGATGGTTCTGAATTTGCACATGAGGTTGGGAGCTCCTCATTTTGGTTTGCGTCATCCTTGTCCTCTTGCTTTTGTTCATAATCCTGCAAAAGGTTAGGCATAGCAAGAGATACAACAATGGATTGATCCTCTAAATTATGCACCTCATCATATGAATTCAATGCAGGAGGTGGATTAATAAAGGATTCTCTCATAAGAATTTTCATATCATTCCAAGTTTGAAGTTTATCTGAAGGACTTAAAGAATCCCATCAAGATAAAACAGAATGTCGCAAAACACTAGCTACACTTTTTACCTTCCTCCTTGGACACATGAAGCGAGTTGCAAATATGTTATCTATTGCAATTTCCCACTCAAGTATGCATCAACACCTATACCATCATATGTTGGTGGATATGAACAACCTGTCATTGTTAGAAGATAGCAAAAGACCAAAGTATTATCCCTATCAACTAGCAACTACTGGATGGTGGTGAAAGTGGAATGCAATATCTCAAGCAGCTTACCAATATCTTGCAAGTGTATTTACCAAAGCCAAACAGGGCGGTACAATCAGTTGTCGAGCTTGAGGGTGACAGTTGCAAGGTGAACCTGTACTGATCAGAAGTATGTATGTGGAGCTTTAGGCAGGCCCAATATGGTAGCAAGGAAAAGCAATAATTCAATTCAGAATTTGCAAGACTGAAAAGTAGTCCCAAGCTAGTCTATGTCGCCGGCCTAAACTCGTCCTGGACTTAGTTCAAGCAAGCAACAAAACAACTCACCACAAGGACTCAAAGGATGCAAGCACTTTTGAATTCTTTTTATTCTTTTTTTCCTTCTTTCTTTCTTTCCTATTTTTTTTTGGTGCAGCTTTTTCTTCACTTTTTTAGCATCTCATTACCTTTTGCTTGTTTCTTTTTTAATATAATAAAAAGTGCCGCAGACGATATTACAATTAAAATACACAAGTTTGCACTTCGGCACAAAACCAAAGCCTTGTTGTCGAGTAGCAACAAGGAAACCTATGGCTCAGCTATTTCTGGAACCATGCAAGGACTAGCTGACACAACACAGATCAGGTGCAAATAAACAGCAAGGAGCAAAAGATTGCGACTCAGATCGACAACAATCTGGTGAAGTATGTCTTGTGCACAGTGTCCTTGCCAAAAGAACTCGGACTCTAAAATTGGATAGCAATATTTTAGTCCAATCGCTGCAAAGATCACTTGTCTTTCTTCCCTCACGTTGATAATACTTTCCTCTTTCTAACTATGTATGCAACAAACAAGAACAGCACTCATTTTCCCAAATACAAATTGGCACTAAAATTATTATGAGGATAAATCGACCAGGTGCCAAAACAATTAAGCAGGACCTGATACTAAAGACAAGAACAAGACCTAGACACGACGAACACAATGACACCGTGAGGGACCAAAACTCAGAAAAGCAAATCTGAAAAGAAAAATTGTGGGGCACAAATGGGGTTGTAGGACAGCGGAATTATTTTTTTGTAGGGCTTTTTGTGGGCTATAGGTAATTGACAAAAACAAATCTAAAGGGATACAAAGGTGTATACCTCACGGGTAACCTAGAATTCTGATACCACTTGATGTAGCACTGGCCCGATCTTCCGAAAGGTAGTGATAAATTCAATTGGTGGAGACTTGACGTCGACGATCCGAGCTTCTAATCAGACACGATTCGAACCCCTGTAACCGCTACACCGCTACTCTATTGGTTATCAACCAAGCACAACTTGATTGACCTCGCTGAGAAGGCTTTCCCTGCAAGCGAATCGAAGGACACAAGCAAGAAAGTATAAACACGCAATCTGATATTGCAAATATGAATAGAGTAAAGAAGGGTTCAAGCTCTCAATTCGAAAGGACTAATCGACACAGTCGAGGAGAATAAGAACAGGGGTCCTGAATCACTGTAAAAGGACTTGTCTCCACAGTTACAACAAATCATTCTCAGATTCTCAAAGAAAAACTAGAACTAAACAAACCCAAACCCTAATATGGTGATGGCTACTAAATTTATGAGGGTTAGGTCATGGAGACCCTCCTGGACGCACCCCTATGGGCTCCAACATGATACACGGGTCAACGGCCCAAAAGATGGTGGCGCAGCACCCAGACAGATTCTGGATGTCCAATTATTTTGACAATTCCTGTTGACTCCGATTGAATTTTAAGGTGGGACTGGTGCCATTGGAAGCTCCATGAAATTCTGTTTCCATACATATCAAGAACGCCCAAAACGGACACCGTATGGGACCTGGGTGTCATTTTTAGTACGTGCTGCTCCTGGACTCCGAGACGGGCTCGAACTTGAGTTGCTTTGGACCTCCGCCTCGGGGACTCGAACCAAATTAGCCTCGGGCCTCCTTCTTAACTTGGACACCCTTGCTGGCCTCCTTCCCCTCTATACCATGTGCCAAACATGCCAGTATGCATGGGTGTCATGTCCTCATCAAATTGTTTGCTGGTTAGAACTCCATATTTGAAATTTTAAAGTGGAATGTTGGTTTTGTTAAATTAATTTATTACATGTCCTATAATAATACTTGTGGCTGTTTATTCCATCATGAGGTAAGAGGTGTGTTTATGTATGTGGTTGTATGTGGCATAAGTGGTAAGTTTAATTGCAATCGCACCATATGATTGCATCATATTGCATGGCACACCATTCGTGGATGTCGCCATTTGCTCGCCGCGACCATACCTGTATAGGATCGTACGTTGCTCAAGGAGGAGTACGATGCAGCTTCATACCTTGTTGGGTATGGAGGTAGTGGACATAGCATTTGCATTGTATTTGCACTCATTGTGGTTTATATATTTGAATTATGCATTGTTATGAAAGTGGATATGAGATCTTGATCTAAAGTAAATTAGTGGTTGTGGTTTATTCCTGTATTTCATATGAGGATGATTTCATATGATCTACTTTTACCTTATTTTATCGTGTATCTATGTTTAAAATGATGTTTAAGGAACTTGTAGTTTAAATAACTTGTTAAAACAGTTTGCTTGTTGAGATTTATTCTCATACCCCTTTCTCTTTCCAGGTACTTGAGTGGATGCTTTGCTTGAAAGGATGGCTTTAGCTGCACATCATCACTTCTTTGTCCACATATTTTCTTTACAACAACAATGACATCTTTGTCTTGCTATAATGAACATAGAGTAAACGTTGTGGTGACCTTTTGTGGCTTATTATGGTTGACCTTTGTTTATCGTTATTTTTGTTAAGTTGCTCGTTAAATACTAGTGTGTGGTTTATTTTTATGTATCATTTATGTTGTTGCTTCCGCACTTTACTCTATTATAGGGTTATGCTGCCAAGTTTTATATTCCAGCATGTGGGAAGGGTCTTTTAGTAACATCTTGAGCTTTGTGGCGCCTGGGGTGTTACATTTGGAGCTTGCATGAAAATGATATTGAATACGGAAAAAAATAAAGAGGCGGTGATGTCATTGCTGACATCAGCACCCTGTTGTACCATATTGGGTGGGCCCCACCGCAAGCGGACCCAGGTGCAGGCGCTGCGCGGGTCAACGCGCTGCAGGCAGGCGCGCCTCTAGGGGCTGGACTAGCCGGGCCCACCGCTAGCGTAGGAGCATGGCACAAAGCTGAGGATCAGCCCCCTGGCGCGCGCGACATGCGGGAGGAATGGCCGGTTCGGCCAGTTTTCCCTAGTTCTCCCCACAACTGACGTACAGGCGCGTAGTTCAAGCACCTAGGGTCCGGTTTGGCTCCAGTTCTTCGCCCACCGCCTCTAGGATGTCGTGCCGTGGGAGTTTAGTGCCAGGTAACGTCAGTTACAGCCAGATGGCGCCAAGGGAAGGAAGGTGAGGGGGAATATTCCCCTAGGATCAAGGGGAGGTCCTCCACTCTCCAGAATTTCATTCTCCTATAAATAAAGATTCCTATCTCACTTCCAAGACACACAAGAAGAGAAGATCAAAGAAGTGAAGTGCTATCAATACCATTCTTCGAAAATAGGGAGAGATGCGAGGTGAGAGTGCGGGGGAGGAGCCGGAGCTGTCGACCCTTCCTCAACCTTGTACCTCAGTGGATGTGGCTCAACTTCGAGTAACATCCAGGTCTTGTTCGGTAACTCTGGTTCCTCTAGTTTATTAAGCATCAGTTCTTACCTTTATTTCTTCATAGGTTCCTCATTCACTGTTTAGTAGTTTATCCTACTTTGAGTGAGTGCCTAATTTCAGAGCTCGAGTAAGGTTGTAATCGATAGTGTGGGCATGGTGTCTAGACTAGAGATTGCCTTGGTTTGCACCCAATTCAATGGAATAGTTTGGTAGTCGGCAGGTGGTGACAGTCCTGTCCAGCCCACGTAGTCCACCATGTTAGTTCTGGCCTGTAGGACTTAGGGGTAGGCGGTACCACTCCTCTTCTCATCCCTTTCCGCAAGTGGTGGTGCCTCGGGCGCCCGAAGTGAACTCTCGTTAGTGATTCTAATCAACTTCATTCATCAGAATAGCCAGCTTGACTACACAAGTACCCTGTCTATCCTCCTGCTTCTCTATATCCTCTCTCTTCATCATCACCCTTACCATCCATCTGACGAATTAGTTAGGATTAGAGCACTTCACTTTCCCCGTGGAAATTGATACTCTGGAATACTCCTGGGTGAAAGCTACATTGGTATCCGTACGCTTGCGGATTTATCTGTTAGGCTATAAGAAATTCCAATAGTGCACCAAGAGTTGTAAATTCAGGGCTTGTAAGTCATATGAGACCCTCCAACCGCGTTTGTGGAGTAGCTGCCAGTGCATGTGAAAGGGAGGAGAGGCCCTTGACGTTTTGCTGAAGCTCTACCAAGTTAAGAGCGGCTGGGAGAGGCTCAGTGGACACCACTTGCATGTGAGAAAGAGAGACCACTTGCATGTGAGAGGTTCAAGTACAAGAGCAAGGACTAAAAGAAGAAATATCAAGGTCAAGCTCATGTTGGTCAAGAGTGGGATTCTAGTGATGAAGAATCCAAAAAGAAGTGCATGACAACTTTAGCCATACTCAAGCCTACTACACCAACTAGACTCTTGAACAACACTTCCAACAATGAAGATGACACTCCTTTTTGTCTCATGGCAAAGGGGACCAAGGTACTAAATATCTCATCCTCCTCATCCATCTCCTCCTCCATATCTAGTAATGTTCAAAATGAATTAGATGATAAGGAAGAAAAGCTTAAAGTAAACATGATAAAAGAATTTGGTAAGAAAGGCTATAAACAAATTAAAAAACTTCTGGAGAAATTGGAGAAAAAGGAGTCTCTCAATAGGCAAGAGGACTTGCTCATCCTCGAGAAGGAGAGAAACCTTGCCTTAGAGAAGGCTCTAGCCGAGGAAAAGGCTAAGGGTGAAAAATTAGCTATTGACTTATCTCTAGCAAATGATTCACATGAGAGGATATCAAAGGAGCTTACTTTAGCAAATGAATCTCTAGCTTCTCTAAAGGCCACTCATAGTGAACTTTAAGAAAGCTTCTCGTGCTTGATGGTAAAGTACAAAGACCTTGAAGTTAACTATGGTGCTCTTTGGGAAAGCTCCAAAGCTAATACCAAGGCAAATCTTGACTCCAATGCCTCCACTAGTGAAGGTTGTACAAGATGCTATAAAATTGATGTGAATGCTTGTGTTACTAACATTGCCAAGCTAGAGGAATCAATCAAAGAAAGGGATGCTCAAATAAAGAGGTTGAACATGTTAGTGACACAAGGGTATGAAGGCAATACCAAGCTCGAGCCTAAGATCAAGTATAAGGATAGGAGGCATCCTAGGCACATGGACGGGCTTGACACTACAAGGGGAGTAAGGTAAGTGACCAGAAGGTGGTGAATGGTGAGGAAGTCATCAAGTTCAACAAGTGTGCAAACCTTGGTGACTTGATAGACATGGCACATGGCAAGACAAAGACCAACACAACTCAAGTCAAGCTAATGGCCAATGCATCCACCAAGGTAAATGTCAAGGAAAAGTCTATGACTAGGTCAAAGGACAAGGTGGTTGCACATGAGCCCTCATCAAACTACACCATCGACTACATGGTTACAATGGACCACAATGGTAAAATAGTGGTCAAGTATGTTGGTGCCTACACGAAAAAGACTATCATTAGGAGTGTGTGGGTTTCAACGATATATCCATCTAACCAACAACGAACCAAATCTTTTTGGGTATCTAAATTCCAAGCTTAACTTGTTTTTGTAGGCCTACTCCTCCGGTGGAACTTCATGGTTGCTTGATAGTGGATGTTCAAATCATATGACCGGGGAGAAGGATATGTTTTCATCCCGAGAGCATTGTGACACACCTAAAGAAAGCATTGTCTATGGTGACAATAGCAAAGGGGATGTAATCGGAATGGGTAACATTGCTATCTCAAACGACAACTCTCTCTGTCTAATGTTTATTTAGTTGAATCTTTGGGATACAATTTGTTGTCCATCTCACAACTTTTTGAAAGGGCTACAATTGTCTCTTTACTAATGAGGGTGTGACCATCTTTAAAAGGGAGGATTCCTGCATTGCTTTTACGGGTCGCTTGAAGGGCAAACTCTATCTTGTTGATTTCACAACGGATAGAATTGAGCCTAAGATTTGTTTAGTGGCAAAAACTAACTTGGGTTGGCTTTGGCATCGCCGACTAGCCCATGTTGGGATGAGGAACTTGGCCAAACTTCAAAAAGGCGATCACATCCTAGGACTAACAAATGTTGTCTTTGAGAAAGATAGGGTATGCAGCGCATGTCAAGCCGGAAAGCAAGTTGGTGTTCCACACCCCGCCAAGAACATCATGACTACGTCAAGACCATTGAAACTTCTACACTTGGATTTATTTGGACGCATTGCTTACATTAGCATTGGCGGTAACAAATACGGTCTTGTTATTGTTGATGATTTTTCCCGTTTCACTTGGGTATTCTTTTTGCAAGATAAAAGTGAAGCTCAAGATATAATCAAGAAATTCATAAGAAGAGCTCAAAATGAATGAGTTGAAGATCAAGAAAATAAGAAGTGACAATGGCTCAAAATTTCATAACACCAATGTTGAAGAATTTCTTGATGAAGAGGGAATCAAGCATGAGTTCTTTGCTCTATACACACCTCAACAAAACAACATTGTGGAGAGGAAGAATCGAACATTGATTGAAGCTGCAAGAACCATGCTTGATGAGTACAAGACCCCGGATATCTTTTGGGCCGAAGCAATCAACACCGCTTGCCATGCCATCAACCACCTCTACCTCCACAAGTACTTGGGCAAGACACCTTATGAAATAATCACTGGTAACAAGCCCAAGGTGCACTACTTTAGAGTTTTTGGGAGTAAAAATTTTATTCTAAACAAGAAACCCAAAAGCTCAAAGTTTGCACCAAAGGTTGATGAAGGTTTTCTACTTGGTTATGGTACTAACGAACACGCCTATTGTGTTGTCAACAAAACCACCAGTTGTGTTGAGATCACGGTAGATGTGACTTTTGATGAATCCAACGGCTCTCAAGTAGAGCAAGTTCATAAAGACCTTGTAGATTATAAAGAACCACCAAGCCAATCAATCATGAGGATGGGCTTCGGTGAAGTGAGACCATGTGAAGTTGAATCTCAACCTCTGGAGAAAATGACAAAAATGATCCACCATCATCAACAAGAGTTGAACCGCCAAGCTCTCAACAAAGCCGAGATCAAAATCAAGTTCATGGTGACGACCAAGCTCATGGCATTGATCAAGGGGGAGAACAAGGTGGTCAAACTCAAGAAGATGATCCACAAGGTGAAGATGATGATTATGGACCTATTCAACAACAATCACAAGTGTTTTTTCCTAGAGTTCATCAAAGCATTCAACGGGATCATCCCGTCGAGAACATCATTGGAAGTATCCAAAGAGGGGTAACTACTTGTTCATGTTTAGCAACCTTTTGTGGATATTACTCGTTTGTTTCCTCTTTGGAGCCTTTTAAAGTAGAAGAAGCACTTGATGATTCGGATTGGGTGATGGCCATGCAAGAAGAATTAAACAACTTCACAAGAAATAAGGTATGGGACTTGGTTGAGAGACCAAAGCAAAAGGTGATTGGCACCAAGTGGGTTTTCCGCAACAAGCAAGACGAACATGGTGTAGTCACAAGGAACAAGGCAAGGTTAGTTGCAAAAGGTTCACCCAAATTGAAGGTTTGGATTTTGGTGAAACCTATGCACCCGTAGCTAGACTTGAGTCAATTCGTATTTTACTTGCCTATGCTACTCACCATGATTTCAAGCTTTATCAAATGGATGTGAAGAGTGCATTATTGAATGGCCCCCTATCCGAATTGGTGTATGTTGAACAACCGCCGAGCTTTGAAGACCCAAAGTTTCCAAACCATGTGTACAAGCTCCATAAGGCGCTCTATGGGCTTAAGCAAGCACCTAGAGCATGGTATGAATGCCTTAAGGAATTTCTTCTCAAGAATGACTTTGTGATGGGCAAAGCTGATTCTATCCTCTTTATTCACAAAGTCGATAAAGATATATTTATTTGCCAAATATATGTCGATGACATTATATTTGGTTCTACTAATGAAAAGTTTTGTGAAGAATTTAGTAGGATGATGACCAAGAGGTTTGAAATGTCCATGATGGGTGAATTGAAGTTCTTTCTTGGGTTTCAAATCAAGCAAATGAAGGAAGGGACTTTCATATGTCAAACCAAGTACACAAAAGACATGCTCAAAAAGTTTCACATGGCCGACGCCAAACCCATCAAGACACCCATGGCGCTAAATGGACATCTTGATCTCAATGAAGAAGGAAAGCCGGTTGATCAAAAGGTATATCGCTCCATGATTGACTCTCTACTTTACCTTTGTGCATCTAGGCCCGATATTATGCTTAGTGTGTGCATGTGTGCAAGATTTCAAGCTAATCCTAAGGAATGTCATTTAATGGCTGTTAAGAGAATCTTTAGATATTTAGTTTACACTCTTAACCTTGGCTTGTGGGATCCCAAGGGCTCCACTTTTGACTTACTTGGCTACTTTGATTCAGATTATGCCAGTTGCAAAGTAGATCAAAAGAGTACTACCGGGACTTGCCAATTCCTTGGTAGATCCTTGGTGTCATGGAGCTCTAAGAAGCAAAACTTGGTTGCTTTATCCACCGCCGAAGCCGAATATGTGGTAGTCGGTGCGTGTTGTGCACAACTTTTGTGGATGAAGAAAACGTTGAGTGACTTTAGTTGTGAGTTCAGCAAGATTCCACTCTTGTGTGACAACAAGAGTGGCATCAAGCTAGCTAACAATCCGGTGCAACACTCACGAATAAAGCACATAGATATTAGACATCACTTCTTGAGGGATCATGAGGCTAAGGGAGATATTGCTTTACGTCATGTAAGCACCAAGAGGCAACTTGCCGATATCTTCACTAAGCCTCTAGACGAGCAAAGGTTTTGTGCTTCTTAAGGACCTTCAACTTCACAAGGACCTTCACTTGGACCTTCTTCCTCTCATGGACCATCTATGGAACCATATTCCTCACGTCGGCCCTCTATTTCTAGAGGCCCCACTCGTGCTCCTGAGAAGAAGGGGATTCTGAGCTTCATCTCCCAATGCCTTTTTGCTTGCTTCAATGTGGTGTGACACAATGCGGATGAGATATATGCCCACAAGAAGCAAATGGATGAGGAGCTTCTCGAGATTGAGAAAACGCAAAAGGAGCTCATGGCCAAGAATGATATTCCCCACTCACCTCTTCGTGCTCCTATGGATTTCCTCCTCCACCAGTTTTCTACAATCCTTGGGAGGAGATAGGGCAGCCCTCTATGTTCTTTGGGGCTACCCAAGGTGGTGATGAGGAGGACTTTGGTGGGCGAGAGGACTCCGAGGATGGTGAAGAAGAAGATGATGGTGATGAGGATGACGATGAGGACGACGAGTGATGGCCTATGGAAGGGCCTCCCCTTTTTGGCAGTTGATACCAAAGGGGGAGTGAGCTCATCATGGATGGATGGAGTTATCTTTATCTTTTGAGGTTTTCTAGTTTTGGCTTGTGGACATGTGGGAACTATGTGTGGTGTGATGCATAGTGTGCCAAGTGAATCTTTTAAATTTGTAAGACTTATTTGTGACTTGCTAGTGTGGTTCATATATCTAAATCATTTGTGATGATTATATCTTGTCATATGTTTGGTGTATTGTTATTTCCACTTTGATGAAGTGCTATATCTTGTCATATGCATCACATTGATATTTATATCACACCTTTGCACCCCACGAATGCAAGGATATAGGGGCAGCTCACCTATATAGTTGCATTCAAAATGTTTATTTATCTCATGTGAGCCCTAATTGTGTTGTCATCAATCATCAAAAAGGGGGAGATTAAAAGTGCATTTGGCCCCCTAAGTGGGTTTTGGTGTTGATGACATGCATGGCTAGGGGACTAATAATTTTATCAAGTGATTAACAGGTTTTAATTCTAAAGAAGTGCAAAGGTGTCTGAAAGGAATCTTAGGAAACTCCTAACTTCAAAGAAAGAATGGTGTTGAGCTCAAAAGAAGACTCCTTCATAATTTCTAATTTTAAATTTGAGTATAGGAACGCCGTACTAGTAAGGGGGATGCGGATGGATAGCTTCAAGATGCTAAAGTGCTCAATTGAAGATGCAAACCACCTATTGAGAGATACAATTCACTCACTTGCACATCCTTTACCTTAGTTTTTCTATGAGTGTCAGAAGTTCCGACGGGGTGTCGGAAGTTGCCGTCGGAAGTTCCGTCACTAGACGAAAGTATTCAGAAACTCTTGACTAGGGTCCTCTACCGATTTATTTTGAAAGTATCGGAAGTTACGACACTCCATCGGAAGTTCCGATAATTAACGATCAGATATTTGTTGAAACTCCTGATAGTGGTCCTCTGCCATTTGACTTAAACATAAATGTACTATAACAGCTAGTTTTGGAGGCTTAGGTATAAATACCCCCTTAGCCCCCCCCCCTCATTCATTGTTGCTAACCTACCCAAGCAAGAACACCTCTTTGAGCATTAAATACTCCCTTCCCTCTCCCCTTTGAACTAAATCTTTGAGAGTTTAAGCTAGGGTTTGGGTGAGAGCAGGATTGAGGGTGTGAGACTTGAGGTTTTGAGGGTGAGGTTCAACTTGTTCATCTCAAGAGCACTCCAAGCATCCTCGGCTTCGATTCGTGTTTGTTACTCTTGAAGCTTGCTTCTAGACGGCTAGGCGTCGCCCGTTTGAGCGCCCTCCTTGTGTGGTGCGCCTGGGAACGTTTGTATTACCCATCCTTCATGGATTCATAGTAATTCACTCAATCCTCCTTTGTGGTTGATTGAGGAAGGTAAAGGGTTAGTGAGGACCCGGCTCTTTGTGAGCTCCTCAACGGAGATGTAGCTCCCTTTGTGGAAGTGAACTTCGGTAAACAAATCCTTATCTCTTGTGCTTGTTGTGTTCTTCGATTTCTTTTTGACCTAGAAGATTGTTTTGGGCCGATCTATAAATTTGTGTAGTTACTTGCTTATCTATCACCTACAGTAGTCCCTACACTTCATTTACAATCTTTTGTTTCAAATAGAATTGGCAGATTCAGGTTGCATTTTGAATTTCGTTCAGCTCACTCTATATTGTTGGAAGTTCCGATCCTGTACCGGAAGTTCCCATCCATCGAAAGTTCCGGCACAGTGTCGGAAGTTCTGTCATATCTAATACCACTGCGAAGTTTTTCAGGAAAAATTCCATGTGAGCCTATTCACGCCCCCTCTAGGCATCACAAGATCCTTTCAGCGTCGCGTTCCTAGGCGGCGATTGTGGCCTCCTGCTCAGCCTGGGTCGCCTGGGTAAGCGCGGCGTCGTGCCTAGCCTTGGCCTAGGCGCGTTTCTCGCGCTCAACCTCCTCCTCGGACAGCTGCTTGTTCTTGGCAGCAGCATCGGTGGTGGCAGCGGCAGTGGGAGTCAGATGAGGTGAACCAGCCATGGCAGCGGCTAGGACAAAGGTGCGCAGCTGGGGGAGGCGCGCTGGGAAGAGCGCAGCCAGTGGAGGCACGCAGGCGCAGCCGGGAGGCGCACTAGGGCATCGGAAGGGTGAGTAGGATTGGAATCCTAACTCGCGAGCGATACCATGAAAGCAAGTATGGCTAGGAATAGTAGATTGATTATGGGTGCAAGGCATGTACATGTATATAGGTAAGGATTGTCCTAGGATTTGACTTATAATAACAGAACCAACCGATGGAGATTCTTGCCTGTGACATAATCATCTAACATACCTACAGAGCACAAGGCCAATAGGCCCGTGCGGCCAAGGAGCAAGGCCAATCTGCTAACAAATAGGTTTGCTTCTGTCATCAGTTGAAGATGGTATTTTTACTAAGGAGCTGTAATTGATATGAGAAAATTTGATTTGTGCCACTATGTCAATTATAGTATCCATATTTTCTAGGAGTATTACTTTAGTAATATTTTGATTTTAGACTCATGTCATCACTGTGTAAAATTTGTCCCATTGGTTCCACTGCCCAGACGTTGTTGCTTTATTCTTGTAAAGGCTTCTGTCAGTATTAGATAGAATGCTAAATATAATGGAACCATTTCATCTACGCATTGGATCATCAGATATGGTCACATATCCTAGATATGGCCCGTAAAGGAAAAACAGAATTTTGTGCTGCTTTGGGCAATGCCAGTACATATTTCTTAGTTAGCTCTACCATGTCCATTTCCATGAACCTAGTCACCTGTTGTTTTTTTAAGTGATGCATATGCAGATAATTAACATCATAGGCTGACATTCTCTAATTTTGTTTTATACGTGTACAGTACTGTTGTTGCCTTTCGGGAAAGGAGCTGGGTAGCTGCTGTTTCTGCTGCTTCTGTTGTTTGGGGACGAGGACGAGGAACGGAACAAGACCTTTTGCAACTCCAATTGTGTTTATTTGCATCTCCACCTGTGTCTCGAGTTGGTATTAAAAAATGTTACACTATCTTATTCTATCTATAATTACAAAAAGTGGATTTGCTTCTCTGGAAGACGAAGCGCTTTCAAGTAACCTGTGCTTGATGAGGCATCGCATCTTCTTGGTCCAAAATTGTCCAAATTCAGAGGTTCACGTCTTGAGGTCAAACGCGTTTTGTTTAGTGCTGTGCAAGTAGCTTTCACGTCTTGAGGGCAGGCGCCAGCCGTGCACTGCCGTGGCCATCAAAGGCGCCACCCCAGGCTTCCCACAGACTGTACTAGTTTGAGCGCCACGCCCAATTCTCAGACTAAGGGGGTGTTTGGATACGAGGTGTTAAACTTTAACAGTGTCACATCGGATGTTCGGATGCTAATTAGAAGAACTAAATATGAGCTAATTATAAAACTAATTGCAGAACCCTGTGCTAATTCGCGAGACGAATCTATTAAGCCTAATTAATCCATCATTAGCAAATGGTTACTGTAGCACCACATTGTCAAATCATGGACTAATTAGGCTTAATAGATTCGTCTCGCGAATTACACTCCATCTATGCAATTAGTTTTGTAATTAGCCTATATTTAATACTCTTAATTAGCATCCAAACATCCGATGTGACGGGTGTTAAACTTTAACACTTGGTTGCCAAACAGGCCTTAAGACTGACGACCATTTCTCATTGCTGCCACACAGGTTTACATCGCAACCGAGGGAATTTTCACCTGCAAAACTGGCCATTGCACTGCTATAAACTATTAATTGCAAAAACTGTTTGATTGATTACATATCAAGAACTGGTGAGTTTATTAATCACAAAATTGCAAAAGCTGTTTGATTGATTACATATCAAGAACTGGTGAGTTTATTAATCAGAAAACTACTTTTGATTGATTACATATCAAGGAGACAGGGACTGAAGAGTTGGGCTCACAAGTAGTATCGATTTCGAATTATGTTGATCTTTCCTTCCCATACAATCTCATTTGCTTCAATTTACTATTCCCTCCGTTTCAAATTGTAGATCGTTTTGACTTTCTAAATAGATAGATTTTGCTATGTATCTAAACGTCTAAAAAGGCCAAAACGACCTATAATTTGAAACGGACGGGTACATTGCTTCAAATCTCCTGCCACAAGGTGTGCTTCCGTGCTGCTAGGCAGATTTTTTAGACAAAGGAAGTATAACTTCCAGGATTAAGCAACTCAATTTACATGCGATCCTTTATTTATTACCAAAACAAACAGTATACTCATACAAAATTGCAGGCACATAGCAATAGCAAAATATACATACTGGCAAATTGATTTTATTGCGATGGGAGCGAGAAGCAAAAAATTGTTGCAACGGAGTAAAAATAAAGCAGAACTTATATTCTTCTTTGTATGCTGCATGTAGGAAAAAAGCCCTTCAACTAAACCATATCATTATCCATCTTGTGAGGTTTGGATGTATAAAAGACCCCTTTAACTAGAGGGTTCACCTTTCATCTTTGCTTCAAGGTCCTTCACAACATTAGTAAGAGGTCTCGCATCCCGAGCTTTAGCCAGCTTACCATGTTCATCATACTGCATAAAATGGAATGCATTATCAGTTACAAAAAGTGGCAAGCAATAATATCAGATAAACACAAGCATTTAATTTCACCAAAAAATTTGTCAGCAAATGAAATGACATATTCTATTGACAAGAAATAGAACAAAGGTTCATATTCTATAATCAGATAAAAAAGCGATCGAATCAGGCAAGCCTGTGGTTTCAATTTTCTCATAATATTTCGGAAGCAAATAGGAGGACACTCATTTCAAAAACATATAATGTAATGTAGAAAGATCAAAAGCAAGACCTTTTCTAGCTTCTGAGCAAGCTCCTTCAGTTCTTCTGAATGCCCTTTCTTGTGAATGACCTTAAGAACCTTAAGCAAATGTTCTTGAAGAAACTCCAAGCAGTGCTTCTCAAGATCGCGCTCAGGGAATGAGGAATCACAGCCGAATGGGCACTTCATGGGCCTCATTGAACAGATGGTGACGCAGTGCCTATCCATATCACGCCTCAGGAGGCGCTTCTCACAGTTCTGCTCACACTGAAGGACCTTGAATGGGCAAGCTGCATCATGATCCTCCATGCAGCGGACAGAAACTTTGGCTCGGCATCCATCATTTGGGCAAGTAACAGGTCTGAAGCTACATTGTTGCTTGTGATCAGCCAGTCGCTCCTCGTTTTCATACTTCTCAGGGCAGTGGAACTTGGTCTTGAGGTCAACATTCTTGAGGAGGACCTCAGCAATGGCTTCCCTCCTGTCCAGTGGCCAGAACCGGGTCATCTCCATCTCCTGGACAAAATCATCAATCTTATCCTCGCGACTGTCACTTAGCAGCCACCCAGAGACATGGCCAATGATGTTCCTCTTGGTGCTGCTGAAATCATCCATAAAGATTGAAACGATTTCGAAAGGGTCCTCCGGCATCTCGTTCTCGGTTTCCTGATTTGCTTCAGACTCAATAAGAGCATCGGCGATGAAAGTATCGCTCCTCTGCGTGATGTAGTCCACCATCTCCTTCCTCAACTCAACTGCAACAACGGAGGGCTTCCTGAACAGATCGCCTGTAGTGCTGTCGACGCAGACCGCAGCCAGGCCAGGGAGAAGAAGCTGTGCCAGCTTGTGCATTGCCTCTGAATCACAGTACGGGCATTGGAGGAGCGGGCCTTCGCCTCTCTCTGTTCCAGGATCCGCTACTGGAAGGTCCATTGCGCTTTGTGCGATCAGAACCTGCAAGCAGAAGCTGTCTGACAACCGAATCAGCTACCGAAAGAAATCTATACATGCTTGCAAGTGAAGGAGAAGGTGAAGAAAACGAACAAAAAAAAAAGAAAAAAAAATGTTGTTCAATCTCTACAATTCTTCCGACGAACATGTGAGAGAAACCTTTTTCACATTAAACAACATAGATAATAACTCCACGGTTGATCCAAGAGGCGGGAAACAGACCCGATTCGAGGTGCCTTTGAGGGCCTGCAGCAAAGAAATCCATGACATTGTAACAAGATGCCAAGCGGGAGTGGATTCCGTCCCAGAAAAGGAGTTTCTTTTGTTCGGTTTGGGTTTGGCTGTTTTCCCATCAAAGAATGCCAACGCGCTAATTCGAATCGAAGTGCAGCGTTCTTCTGGATACTTTTGTTGCTCGGTTGTCCTACGGAATGGTTTCTGGAACCATTGCATTGCCTGGTTAGGGACCGGACTGTGCACCGCGGTCCGCGATTGACCGGGTCGCGCACGCGGCTAAGCGGATGGTCGCACTCGAGGTGCAGATTCGAGGGGCCAGCGGATTCGAGGAATGAGGGATAAGGATTAAACAGAACAGAACAAACACAGAGAGCAAACCCACCCACCACCGATGGAGCAACGCGAACCAGGGGTTCCTTACCTCAGGAAGGAAGAAGCCCGGAACGGGTCGCCGCCGGCGGCGTTCAGCGAGGGGAGACGACGAGGTGGAGAAGCGGCGGTTTGGATCGAGGCAGGCGTGGATCGGCCGGAGTCTTCCCGTCTTGTTCGGCGCGGGGAGGGGAGAGGGAGAGGCAGCAGGCCTGCCTGAACGAGCTGGGGAAGCAAACGGGATCGGACACCCCCAAAAACGGATACGGCTGGCGAGCGGTCAACCGAACATGGGGCTTGGCTCTGGCGCCGCTCATGGAGGAATTTTTTATTTCCTTTTCCTACTTCTCCTTTTCCTAACAGTTTTCCTTTAAGAAAATATTTCTCCGTATTAGAGAAATAATCCGTTTAGAAACTAAAACTTCCTCGGTGGTCACGATTACACTTTAACCATATACCATCACAGTATCACACCAGCTACCGCAATATTTTTATTTCGTATTGATGCGTGTACGTCTGCCTCGACATGCAGCAATCGATGGTGCTCGGATATTTAATATACCAATTCTGGTATTTGAATATTACGAGGTTCGTTCACAATAATACATTGCTATCATCATGTAACAACCTTACGAGGTTCGTTCACAATAATACATTGGTATCATCATGTAACAACCTGTCCTTACGAATAATATGCCAACCATACCTCATACAATGACGTAGTAGTCTCATAGTCGTTGGTTACGAAATACTAGAGGGTGGCTCTTGGACACGATAGAGCTTCTAGGCAACTGAGTGGCTAGAATTTTGTATGTCCAAACAGGACCTCGTGCCCCCTATTTATATTCTCGAGGGAGAACTTTATCGGAAAAGACATCTATACCCTTCGATACGGAGCTCATGGACCTTGGTCTTGGGATTGGGCACCTTCAACGGCTTGGAGGTCATATGCCCTATTCGAGTACAACAACCTTCCATAACTAGGGCTAACATGGCACGGGGGTGCTATCCGTTTTCATACCTAGGGCCAACGTGGCCCCGAGGGTGGCCCGCGGGGTGGCCCAAGGGTACAAAGCAAGGAGTTCCCTTCTTCCTCCTCCGATGTCATCACGGAAGTCACAGAAGAGGGCAGGCCGGTTGCTCCTGAAAAAGTAGCAAAGAAGTACGTGAGTCAGATCAGGGCAATCGTAAGGGACAACGTGCCTATCAGCATTAGGGAATGGAAGGGCAAAAGCACTAATCCGTACGCGCTCCCGGAGACACAAAAGAATATGCTGTGGGAAGATGTCAAGATACATTTCACATTTCCCGAAGGATATATTGAAAAGGATATGAAAGTGTGGACGCTGAAGAAGATGGCTACACAATTCGAGACATTCAAGAAGATGCTAGATGCCAACTACCTTAAAAGGGGTCGAACTCCAGATTTCAATGTGTGGCCAAAGTTGAGGGACCACTGGGAGACATTTGTTGAATATAAGAGGAGTAAAGACGGTGTGAAAAAGATCCAGACCAACACTACATATTATGGTCAGAAGGAGTACCATCATCATCTAGGGTGAGGTGGTTATGGCACAGCAATTCCCAAATGAAAGAAGATGGAACAAGACCTGATCGAACGGGGTATCGTACCTGCAACTATTGAATGGCCCGAATGATCGAAAAATTGGTATTACGCTCATGGAGGCTCCCTGAGCCAAGAGGATGGGACGTTGATATTCAATGAGACAATACGTCAGAAGGCCAAAAGGCTTATGAAGAACATTGAAGATTTTAAGGCTGAGAGGTTGAAGGTGGACCAAGAGAATGATGAGCTCACATTGGCCCTCGGTAATCCCGAGCACCCAGGACGTTGCCGAGGGTTTGGGGTCATTCCGTGGAAGTTTGCTTTCCGAGACGACAGCACATCGTACAGAAGCCGCAAGTGAAAAAAGGAACAGATCGAGGAGAGCTGGCGGCATATGATAGAATCCAAAGTGCAGTCACAAGAAAAAAGAATGTTGGAGGAAATCAATCATCGAGTGGCCCACGCAGTTGCGGAGTTGGCCCAATCTGGAGCATAGCCGAATCCAAACTACGCCAGCCCTTCTCAATGCCTCTTGAGCAGTTGTGCTTCTACAGGGCTCCCCGATGCGCAGACGCCCAGGTTACCCGTGAAGGAGCAACGATTCGCTGTCGATGCCATCACACAACGCATCTTATATGAGCTGCATGCACCGGTCGGCAACCTCACCATTAAGGTATACTTATACATAATATTTATGCAATCTTCTCAAATGATTCACGCCTCGGGATCAGAGTTTAATAACTTGTTTACTTTTGTTATATGTACAGGTGGCATACGGGAGTGCGTTACCGATCCTGGTAGGGCAGACAAGCCATGGAATGGAGATTCCACCTGGCTACGCCAGCATCAGCGTAGAGCAACTTGTTGATAGCCAATATGAAGGCCTAGAGCTTGACCTCCCAGGAGGTAACGAGGAAATGACACTGGCAGATGCGCTTCATGGGATCATTCTATGGCGCAAACGCTACATCATCATGACCGGCACGGAGCCATCTCCTCAGAGTTCAAGACCGGTCCCCGTAGATCCCCAGCAGCGACCTTCTCTTCATAGCTCGAGACCATCATCTCCTGCACAACCTGCTCCAGGACCGTCGCTTCCTGCTCGATGAAGGTCTCCATCTCCACCACATCCTGGTGGTGAGAGTGACGACGACAATAACAACACCCCTCCCCGATTACCATCGCCGGGACTAAGAGCAGCCCCGATAAAGGAACCTACAGCACCACTAAAGAAGTCACAAGCACCGCCTCCCAAGCAAAGACAGAGAAAGAAGAAAACAAAGGAGCCTGAAGTGACTCGTAAGGAACGCTGGGAAGCAATAAGTCATGCAGAACAGTGGGCAGAAATCCAAGCAGAGGCCAGTGAGTGGTTCAAGAAACAAGCCGAAGAAAAAAAAAGCAAGAGAGATGGAGCCACCGCTAGTAAATCGAAAAGATTTAAATTTTTTTATCAGGATGGAAGGAGCCAAGAAAAGGATGCCACTACTATCAAACTATGAACGGGATTTAGTAAAGGCTGATGAGAGGGACAAAAGGAAAGGAAAGTCATATTCCAGTGGTGATGTCCCCGACCTCGGGCATCTACCAAAAAAGGATGCTCAAAAGATAGCAGCAATGCCCTTGGATCAACAAGCACAAATATTGAAATTCATGGAAGAAACAGGTGTGGGACTTGATGAATGTTTAGGGCAAGTTGAGCCGCCAGCTGCACCGCCAGTTCAACCGAGATGGACTTTTGAGCTAGGCAAATCTCTAGTAAGGCCTAAGTTGGTACGAAAGCTATCAACAAAGATGTACGAATTCCATCAATGGTACATGAAGGTGTCCGCCGACTCGAGGGAGATATTCGGCCTTAAGGTAAAACCGATAGATTTTTACGGCGAATGCGAGAAAGTTCTGTGACTAGACTTAGAGGATATATACGAAGTGTACCATCATGATGCCCTGGACGTCTCTCTGATCAGCGTCTGGATTCTGTAAGTGTCCGTTTATCTACATGTAAATTTTGGCTCATATCATTATTTTTTTTGCGTGCGTCACCGTACTAACTTTGTCTTCCATTTTATGTAGGATACTAATTCAGACGTGTCGACGAGAGGCGTACCTACATATTGGCTTTATGGATCCATCCGTAGTTAATCAAAAACAGATACAATTATCGCTGGAAAAAACCTTGGTGGAAGTATACAATTTCCTAGACAAACAAGAATTCAAGGATTTGATACTATTTCCATACAACTTCAAGTATGTGTGTGTATACCATCTACTTTCATTTTTCTTTTTCCTTACCTAATTAATGTTAGGTAGCTCTAATATGTATAAACATTTTAGGTACGCAGCTTCCACTGGATCCTCATTATAATTGAGCCTGAAAGAAGCCACATCACTATCTTCGATTCGTTAAGGAAAGATCCGGTAGAGTACCGAGACATGCAAGACATGCTAGGCTTGTAATAATTCTGGACCTTTATCTCTATGCAAAATTTTGTTTCCTAAATTTTATCCCTGTTACACTATATCATTCATTAATCTAATCCGCAGCGCATGGAAACAATTCATAAGGACACACAAAGGTCCATTCAAAGAAAAGCTTACATGGAACACAAACTTCCCGGTACGTATGAAGTCTGCACATTTAGTACATTGTATAACACAAATATTTCATAACTTATTTTTTTCCGCACTAAAGTGCTTAAGACATGAACCTAGGAATAATCTATGTGGCTACTACATCTGTGAGCACATGCACAGTTTTACGGGACCCAAGGGACTAAAGATGACGCCGCACAACTTTAAAGTACGTAAAATAAAACTATTACTAGTTAATTATTTTCTAACTCCTTATATTTAATTGTTTGTGTAATATTCACATATTTCCAAATTATAGATGTTAAATATTCAACAAAGACTCTTGAAGAAAGAAAGAGTAGCGGCAATATGTGAAGGTCTCATTGGATTCCTAATGGACGAGGTGGTAAATCCACAAGGAGAATTTTATTACGATGGACGAAATTTAAACGCTCCGAGCAACACCTCGACGGGAAGATTGTAGATATATAGTTTGATTTGTATATATAGTACGCGCTAAGATCGATTTGTATATATAGTTGATTTCATTATACTAGTTGAATTGTATATGAATTGTGTATATATATATTAATTGTATAATTACTAATTTCATTCGTTTAAATACTAGTTGATTTTATTATAAAAAAGTCTAACCTACTAAAGGTTAACAAAAGGGCCGGGGTACGTACTGATGGGATACGAGGTAGGCTACACTAGCACAAATTAAAAATTTCTACCGCGTAAACCAGGAAAACTGCCATATAAGGATCACGGGATTTACCACTCGACGCACTACTGGTGCGGAAGATGTAGATTCGTGTCGATGCAGCGAAGTCGATCAGTGTAGTCGTAAGTAGTCGATCACGTCGATGTCCAGCAGCTCCTCAGCAACTCGTCCACGTGCAGCAAGATCGCCCTCGTGCCGCGGCTCGTCGTCGGCTCGTCGTGGCTCGTCGGCGGCTTGTCGTGGCTCGTCGGCGGCTCGTCCAAGTGTTGCAGGCGCAACACCTCCAAGGTGTTGGGATACGAGGTAGGCTACGCTAGCGCAAATCAAAATTTCTACCGCGTATAACCAGGAAGAACTGCCGTATAAGGATCACGGGATTACCACTCGACGCACTACTGGTGCGGAAGATGTAGATATGCGTCGGTGCAGTGAAGACGATCACGTAGTCGTACGTAGTCGAACAACGTAGTCGTACGTAGTCGATCACGTCCAGCGGCTCCTCAGCAGCTCGTCCACGTGCACAGCAAGATCGCCTCCGGTGCCGCGGCTCGTCGTCGGCTCGTCGTGGCTCGTCGGCGGCTCGTCGATGGCTCGTCCAAGTGCTGCAGGCGCAACACCTCCAAGGTATCCACACGTGCAGGGAGGAAGCGTCGCAAGCCGGATTGCTAGATCCGCGAGTTGCAACAGGCGAGGGCGTGGGAGGCGCGGCAAGTGTGCAGCCAAAAGGTGTGAAACCCTAGGGCGCCCCCACCCCTCTATTTATAGGGGTTCCTGATGGGCTTCTGGATCCGAGGCCCATTAGTACTCCTAAACCTAATCCAACTCGGATCAAATCCGAATTGGGCTTCCAGCCCCTTAAGTGTGCGACCCTTTGGGTTCGGATACGTATAGACATGGCCCGAGTACTCCTACTCGGCCCAATAGTCGGTAGCGGCCTCTAGCAAGACGTGCCAACTCCTATACGCATACGAAGATCATATCAGACGAACCATCACAACATAATATACATGCTATTCCCTTTGCCTCACGATATTTGGTCTAGCTTCAAGCCGACCGCTCTTTGTCGATCCTGTGATTCGGAATCCCTTTGTAGGTTAACTCTTAACCGTACGTAGCATGGCCATGCATTTTCTGATCCGATCACTCGAGGGGCCCAGAGATATCACTCTCAATCAGAGAGGGGCAAATCCCATCTTGATTGACCATGTCTCATAGCATGCTTCTTGACAAACCCGAAAGCTACCTTTATAACTACCCTGTTACGGCGTAGCGTTTGATAGCCCCTAAGTAGGTCAATCCACATCTAGAATACATGCGACAATCTCAGGTCTAAGGACAAAGCGTATATGTTGTTTAAAGAGAGAACTACTTCTCGTGTTGGGTCAGTCCTAACACATGTCTCCACATGTGTCCACATTATTAGTTCAACATCTCCATGTCCATGACTTGTGAAACATAGTCATCAACCAATACATGTGCTAGTCTAATATTCATGTGTGTCCTCACATGAACTCCGACTAGGGACAACTTTAGAATAACCATACAAGTAAAGAGTTTCACATACAATTCACATAATTGCAAATCAATTCAAGTAGCCTTTAATGGATATTCAATGAACACAGTATACAAATCATGGATACAAATGGAATATCATCATCTCTATGATTGCCTCTAGGGCATACCTCCAACAGTCTCCCACTTGCACTAGAGTCAATCTAGAAGGTACCTAATACCCATAGCTCTTACATGCGCATCATGCTTAGCCTGCGGGAGTGGTTTTGTCAACGGATCAGAAATGTTCAGATCCGTGTGTATTTTGCATATCTTGATCTCACCCCGGTTAACGAAGTCTCGAATGAGATGAAATCGCCGCATTACGTGTTTGTTCTTCTGGTGGTTCCTTGGCTCCTTTGCTTGCGCAATTGCCCCATTATTATCACAGTAGAGATTCAATGGGCTGGACGCATTCGGGAACACACCAAGCTCAATGAGGAAATTCCTTATCCAAACACCTTCCTTCGCGGCTTCCGAAGCCGCGATGTACTCGGCTTCTGTCGTAGAATCGGCCACCGTCTCCTGCTTGGAACTCTTCCAACTAACAGCACCACCATTTAGCGTGAACACAAATCCTGATTGTGACTTTGAATCGTCTCTGTCGGTTTGGAAACTAGCATCGGTGTAACCTGTTACAACGAGCTCCTCCTGACCTCCATAGACGAGGAACATATCTTTAGTCCTTCTCAAGTACTTAAGAATGTTTTTCACCGCTGTCCAGTGACTCTCACCTGGATCAGATTGGTGTCTGCTTGTCATACTTAGCGCATATGAAACATCTGGGCGAGTACTTATCATTGCATACATGATAGATCCAATAGCCGAGGCATATGGCACTCTACTCATGCGATCCCGCTCATCAGCAGTCGAAGGACACTGAGTCTTGCTGAGATGTATGCCATGTGACATAGGCAAGAACCCTTTCTTTGCCTCTTCCATGCTGAACCGCTTCAACACTTTGTCAATATAAGTATCTTGGCTCAAACCTATAAGCCTTCTCGATCTATCTCTATAGATCTTAATGCCCAGAATATATGCCGCTTCCCCTAAGTCCTTCATCGAAAAACTATTTTTCAGTGAAGTCTTTACGGACTCAAGCATAGGAATGTTATTTCCAATCAGTAATATGTCATCCACATATAAGATTAGAAATACTACAGAGCTCCCACTAACCTTCTTGTAAACACAAGACTCTTCTTCGTTCTTGGTGAAGTCAAACCCTTTGACCACTTCATCAAAACGAATGTTCCAACTCCTAGATGCTTGCTTCAATCCATAAATGGATCTCTGAAGCTTGCATACCTTTCCAGCATTTTTCGGATCGACAAAACCCTCGGGCTGTATCATATACACGTCCTCAGCTAGGTTTCCATTCAGGAAAGCTGTCTTGACATCCATCTGCCATATCTCATAATCGAAATATGCAGCTATAGCTAGAATAATCCGAATGGACTTAAGCATCACTACGGGCGAGAAGGTCTCGTCGTAGTCAACTCCTTGAACTTGTCGAAAACCTTTTGCGACAAGTCGTGCTTTGTAGATGTGAACATTTCCATCCATGTCCTTTTTCTTCTTATAGATCCACTTGCACTCTATGGCTTTAACACCATCAGGCGGGTCAACCAAGTTCCAAACTTGATTGTCTCCCATGGACTCTATTTCGGATTGCATGGCACTCTGCCATTTTTCGGAGTCTGGGTCCATCATTGCTTCTGCATATGTCGCAGGCTCATCATTGTCCAACAATAATATTTCCCGCATTTCGCGGAGCCTTGCCGACCTTCGTGGTTGTGGCGGTGCTTCTCTTGCCATGGGTATCTCAACTTGTTCTGCTACGTTAGCATCACTCATTGATTCTTGCCCGATTGGCTCATCTTGAACTTCTTCAAGATGCACTGTCTTTCCACTCTTTTCTCCTTTGAGAAACTCTTTCTCTAGGAAAACCCCATTCCGAGCGACAAACACTTTGCCTTCTGATCGGTTGTAGAAATAATATCCCAAAGTTTCCTTTGGATATCCCACGAAAATGCACTTATCCGACTTGGGTGTGATCTTGTCCGACTGAAGTCGCTTGACAAACACTTCACATCCCCAAATCTTTAGAAAAGACAAACTAGGAACCTTTCCAGTCCACATCTCATATGGTGTCTTAACTACGGATTTAGATGGTACCCTATTAAGTGTGAAAGCTGCTGTTTCTAGAGCATATCCCCAAAATGACAACGGTAGGTCCGACTGGCTCATCATTGATCGAACCATGTCTAACAAAGTTCGATTACGTCGTTCGGACACACCATTTCTCTGAGGTGTTCCAGGCGGCGTAAGTTGTGGAACAATTCCGCAACTCTTTAGATGATTGCTAAACTCGTGGCTCAAATACTCGCCTCCACGATCAGATCGTAAGGCCTTAATTTTCTTGCCACGCTGATTTTCAACTTCATTCTGAAATTCCTTGAACTTTTCAAAGGTTTCAGACTTGTGCCTCATCAAGTAGACATAGCCATATCTACTAAAATCATCAGTGAAAGTTATGAAGTATTGGAATCCTCCTCTAGCCGTCGTGCTCATTGGTCCGCATACATCACTATGTACGAGTTCCAACAAGTCTACTGCTCTCTCAGGAAATCCTGTGAAAGGCGTCTTGGTCATCTTGCCTAGCAAGCAAGCCTCACATGTCTCGTATGATTCAAAATCAAACGAAGTTAGAAGTCCATCAGAATGGAGCTTCTTCATGCGCTTATCACTTATATGACCCAAACGACAATGCCACAAGTAGGTAGGACTCAAATCATTAGGCCGAGGCCTTTTAGCACTTACATTACAGACAGGTGAACCATCAAGATTTAAAACAAATAATCCATTCACAATGGGTGCAAAAGCCATAAACATATTATTCTTAGAGATCACACAACCATTGTTTTCACTCGCAAATGAATAACCATCCTTCATCAAACATGAAGGAGATAAAATGTTTCGACTTAAACTAGGAACAAAATAACAATTATTCAACTCCATAATAAATCCTGACGGGAGGTGGAGTTGCATCGTCCCGACGGTCAAAGCAGCAACTCTTGCATTATTGCCCACGCGGAAATCAACTTCTCCTCTTTCCACGCTTCTACTTCTTATCATTCCCTGCATCGAATTGCAAATATGAGCAACCGATCCGGTATCAAATACCCAAGAATTAATAACTGTATCAGCGAGAAATATGTTGTCTATAACATAAACAACAAGCGTACCTGAGGTAGAAGTACTCTTACTTCCGCCGTTCTTCAAGGAAGCTAGGTACTGCTTGCAGTTTCTCTTCCAGTGACCAAGTTCATGACAGTAAAAGCACTCCTTGTCTGGAGCAGGTCCAGGTCCAGCTTTAACCTTGGGCGGTGGGTTTGGCTTGGACGTTCCAGCCTTGCCCTTCTTCTTCCAAGAATTGCCCTTCTTCTTAAAGCTGGGCTTGTTCTGTATCGCCATCACATGGCTGGTACTAGCGCTTTTCTTTATGTCAGCCTCTGCTGTCTTGAGCATACCACACAGCTCATTCAGACCCTTCTCCGTCCCATGCATATGGTAGTTCGAGATGAAGTTCCCATAGCTAGCCGGAAGAGATGAAAGAATGAAATCAGTGGCCAACTCTTGGCCCAGTGGGAAGCCTAGCTTCTCCAACCGTTGAGTGTAACCAACCATCTTGATTACGTGTGGTCCTACTGCTGCACCTTCTGCTAGCTTGCTCTCAACAAAGGCCTTAGACACATTGAACCTTTCAGTCCTGGCCTGTGTTTGGAACATGTCTCTAAGCGCCACGATCATATCGTGCGCCTCATGGTTTGTTTCGAACTGCATCTGCAGCTCGGGTTCCATGCAAGCAAGCATAAGGCAGCTTACTTCAAGGTTAGCATCACATGCTTTCTTGTAAGCATTCTTAGCAGCAGCGGGTGCATCCTCAGCAAGTTCTTCTGGTAGTGGGTTGTCTAGAACATCTTCCTTTTTCTCAGCCCTGAGAACAATTCTCAGGTTGCGGATCCAATCCGAGTAGTTTGTTCCATTCAACTTGTCCTTCTCAAGGACCGAACGCAAAGCAAACGATGTGGTGGTGTTGCTAGGTGCCATTTAATCTACAACAAAAGTAATGCAAAATACACTAAGACAAACGTATCCATGATAGAGCAAATCACATTAAACTATTTTAACAGAATCTACTCCCACTAAAATCAATATCCCTCTATTGAAACTTAGTGATTCAGGATCCACAACTAACAAGTCTACTAGTGAGCTTTAGCATCACCGCTAGCAAACGAGGTAGATCGGTAAGCAACTTTTGCTAATCATATCACATATGACTCCTGTTGTTGGGTGACATCTCCATGTCTCGGCGCCCAACCTTTATGCCCCAAGGTCCTTAACCGTTAAGATGACCTCGTTAAGCTAACCAACCCTTATGCGTGTAAGTGTCCGACACAAACCCGTCTAGTCAAGGAAAACTAGTGGCACTCTAATTTCATAGACCCACCACTAATTGTACAAGACATGGGACGGTGTAAGTTTTAGTTGGGAGGGCATACTAACTTAAACTTTGCGAGGGATCGTTCTACTTCTAACATCACAGCATGCAGAAAGTAAAACATAAACAGAATAGCATTCACACAGTTGTGACACAGTATGGCCCGTTTTCATATGGTGATCTCCATCTCCATAGAAGCTGTTCACCATGGTGATCTCCATCTCCATGTTCCATGTGCGCCATCCTCCTGGTGATGAGTCCTCCAAGAACTAGAACATGCTATTACGCCTAATAGCTAGTAAAGAATCTAGTAATGAAGATTACATAGTTGCTTGGATCATCACAGATTGGTACGCAGACCATTAAATACAATAAAGTGACAACACATATGGCTCCTGCCGTGTTGCCGTACGCGCGACACGCAGGTCACGAATTAGTTACACACATGCATCACATACACAAGGGGGCCATACTGATCACAAGATATATACATACATCCTGCAAAAGAGAGTTAGGCGTCCTAACGTTCCAAACTTGAATTTGGCAAATCTAATGTCGCCGAAAACGGCGAAGCGGTTGAAATTCACGTGTAACTTTTTCTGTAGATCAATTTTCGTATAGAAATCGCCCCGATCCGAGATCGTACCGAAAAGTTACGGCTGATTTACCGAAGCATGCGCATACGGCAAAATCCCGACCCCGGCAGTAGATCCCATCTACCATTGCACATCTAATGCGCCTGGCGTATGACTCTGGATCTCGATTCGACCAATCATATTGATCTTCCCTCACTGCAACTGGATTTACGTGTATCACTTAACTCCGATGGCGGAAACCGACCGGTAGGAGTATGTCGTTACACTACCATTGCAGCAAGGGCACGAAACCAGGACATAGATCAAACAGAAAACTCGCATATCTCCATATGCACACATCCCGAATCCAAAACTAAGCAGCTAAGGCTCTTGATACCACTGTTGGGATACGAGGTAGGCTACGCTAGCGCAAATCAAAATTTCTACCGCGTATAACCAGGAAGAACTGCCGTATAAGGATCACGGGATTACCACTCGACGCACTACTGGTGCGGAAGATGTAGATATGCGTCGGTGCAGTGAAGACGATCACGTAGTCGTACGTAGTCGAACAACGTAGTCGTACGTAGTCGATCACGTCCAGCGGCTCCTCAGCAGCTCGTCCACGTGCACAGCAAGATCGCCTCCGGTGCCGCGGCTCGTCGTCGGCTCGTCGTGGCTCGTCGGCGGCTCGTCGATGGCTCGTCCAAGTGCTGCAGGCGCAACACCTCCAAGGTATCCACACGTGCAGGGAGGAAGCGTCGCAAGCCGGATTGCTAGATCCGCGAGTTGCAACAGGCGAGGGCGTGGGAGGCGCGGCAAGTGTGCAGCCAAAAGGTGTGAAACCCTAGGGCGCCCCCACCCCTCTATTTATAGGGGTTCCTGATGGGCTTCTGGATCCGAGGCCCATTAGTACTCCTAAACCTAATCCAACTCGGATCAAATCCGAATTTGGGCTTCCAGCCCCTTAAGTGTGCGACCCTTTGGGTTCGGATACGTATAGACATGGCCCGAGTACTCCTACTCGGCCCAATAGTCGGTAGCGGCCTCTAGCAAGACGTGCCAACTCCTATACGCATACGAAGATCATATCAGACGAACCATCACAACATAATATACATGCTATTCCCTTTGCCTCACGATATTTGGTCTAGCTTCAAGCCGACCGCTCTTTGTCGATCCTGTGATTCGGAATCCCTTTGTAGGTTAACTCTTAACCGTACGTAGCATGGCCATGCATTTTCTGATCCGATCACTCGAGGGGCCCAGAGATATCACTCTCAATCAGAGAGGGGCAAATCCCATCTTGATTGACCATGTCTCATAGCATGCTTCTTGACAAACCCGAAAGCTACCTTTATAACTACCCTGTTACGGCGTAGCGTTTGATAGCCCCTAAGTAGGTCAATCCACATCTAGAATACATGCGACAATCTCAGGTCTAAGGACAAAGCGTATATGTTATTTAAAGAGAGAACTACTTCTCGTGTTGGGTCAGTCCTAACACATGTCTCCACATGTGTCCACATTATTAGTTCAACATCTCCATGTCCATGACTTGTGAAACATAGTCATCAACCAATACATGTGCTAGTCTAATATTCATGTGTGTCCTCACATGAACTCCGACTAGGGACAACTTTAGAATAACCATACAAGTAAAGAGTTTCACATACAATTCACATAATTGCAAATCAATTCAAGTAGCCTTTAATGGATATTCAATGAACACAGTATACAAATCATGGATACAAATGGAATATCATCATCTCTATGATTGCCTCTAGGTTTAGGAGTACTAATGGGCCTCGGATCCAGAGGCCCATCAGGAACCTCTATAAATAGAGGGGTGGGGGCGCCCTAGGGTTTACACCTTTTGGCTGAACACACTTGCCGCGCCTCCCACGCCCTCGCCTGTTGCAACTCGCGGATCTAGCAATCCGGCTTGCGACGCTTCCTCCCTGCATGTGTGGATACCTTGGAGGTGTTGCGCCTGCAGCACTTGGACGAGCCGCCGACGAGCCGCCGACGAGCCACGACGAGACGACGACGAGCCGCGGTACCGGAGGCGATCTTGCTGTGCACGTGGACGAGCTGCTGAGGAGCTGCTGGACGTGATCGACTACGTACGACTACGTGATCGTCTTCACTGCACCGACGCATATCTACATCTTCCGCACCAGTAGTGCGTCGAGTGGTAATCCCGTGATCCTTATACGGCAGTTCTTCCTGGTTATACGCGGTAGAAAATTTTGATTTGCGCTAGCGTAGCCTACCTCGTATCCCAACAGTGGTATCAGAGCCGTAGCTGCTTAGTTTTGGATTCGGGATGTGTGCATATGGAGATATGCGAGTTTTCTGTTTGATCTATGTCCTGGTTTCGTGCCCTTGCTACAATGGTAGTGTAACGACATACTCCTACCGGTCGGTTTCCGCCATCAGAGTTAAGTGATACACGTAAATCCAGTTGCAGTGAGGGAAGATCAATATGATTGGTTGAATCGAGATCCAGGGTCATACGCCAGGCGCATTAGATGTGCAATGGTAGATGGGATCTACTGCCGGGGTCGGGATTTTGCCGTATGCGCATGCTTCGGTAAATCAGCCGTAACTTTTCGGTACGATCTCGGATCGGGGCGATTTCTATACGAAAATTGATCTACAGAAAAAGTTACACGTGAATTTCAACCGCTTTGCCGTTTTCGGCGAAATTAGATTTGCCAAATTCGGCTTGGAAGATGGAGTTTCGGGCCTCCGAAGTTTGGAACGTTAGGACGCCTAACTCTGTTTTGCAGGATGTATGCATGTATCTTGTGATCAGTATGGCCCCCTTGTGTATGTGATGCATGTGTGTAACTCATTCGTGACCTGCGTGTCACGCGTACGGCAACACGGCAGGAGCCATATGTGTTGTCACTTTATTGTAATTAATGGTCTGCGTACCAATCTGTGATGATCCAAGCAACTATGTAATCTTCATTACTAGATTCTTTACTAGCTATTAGGCGTAATAGCATGCTCTTGTTCTTGGAGGACTCATCACCAGGAGGATGGCGCACATGGAACATGGAGATGGAGATCACCATGGTGAACAGGTTCTATGGAGATGGAGATCACCATAAGAAAAACGGGCCATACTGTGTCACAACTGTGTGAATGCTATTCTGTTTATGTCTTACTTTCTGCATGCTGTGATGTTAGAAGTAGAACGATCCCTCACAAAGTTTAAGTTAGTATGCCCTCCCAACTAAAACTTGCACCGTTCCATGTCTTGTACAATTAGTGGTGGGTCTATGAAATTAAGGTGCCACTGGTTTTCCTTGACTAGACGGGTTTGTGTCGGACACTTACACGCATAAGGGTTGGTTTGCTTAACGAGGTCATCTTAACGGTTAAGGACCTTGGGGCATAAAGGTTGGGCGCCGAGACATAGAGATGTCACCCAACAACAGGAGTTATATGTGATATGATTAGCAAAAGTTGCTTACCGATCTACCTCGTTTGCTAGCGGTGATGCTAAAGCTCACTAGTGGACTTGTTAGTTGTGGATCCTGAATCACTAAGTTTCAATAGAGGGATATTGATTTTAGTGGGAGTAGATTCTGTTAAAATAGTTTAATGTAATTTGCTCTATCATGGATACGTTTGTCTTAGTGTATTTTGCATTACTTTTGTTGTAGATTAAATGGCACCTAGCAACACCACCACATCGTTTGCTTTGCGTTCGGTCCTTGAGAAGGACAAGTTGAATGGAACAAACTACTCGGATTGGATCCGCAACCTGAGAATTGTTCTCAGGGCTGAGAAAAAGGAAGATGTTCTAGACAACCCACTACCAGAAGAACCTGCTGAGGATGCACCCGCTGCTGCTAAGAATAATTACAAGAAAGCATGTGATGCTAACCTTGAAGTAAGCTGTCTTATGCTTGCTTGCATGGAACCCGAGCTGCAGATGCAGTTCGAAACAAACCATGAGGCGCACGATATGATCGTGGCGCTTAGAGACATGTTCCAAACACAGGCCAGGACTGAAAGGTTCAATGTGTCTAAGGCCTTTGTTGAGAGCAAGCTAGCAGAAGGCGCAGCAGTAGGACCACACGTAATCAAGATGGTTGGTTACACTCAACGGTTGGAGAAGCTGGGCTTCGCACTGGGCCAAGAGTTGGCCACTGATTTCATTCTTTCGTCTCTTCCGCCTAGCTATGGGAACTTCATCTCGAACTACCATATGCATGGGATGGAGAAGGGTCTGAATGAGCTGTGTGGCATGCTTAAAACAGCAGAGGCTGACATAAAGAAAAGCGCTAGTACCAGCCATGTGATGGCGATACAGAACAAGTCCAGCTTTAAGAAGAAGGGCAATTCTTGGAAGAAGAAGGGCAAGGCTGGAACGTCCAAGCCAAACCCACCGCCCAAGGTTAAAGCTGGACCTGGACCTGCTCCAGATAAAGAGTGCTTTTACTGTCATGAACTTGGTCACTGGAAGAGAAACTGCAAGCAGTACCTAACTTCGTTGAAGAACGGCGGAAGTAAGAGTACTTCTACCTCAGGTACGCTTGTTGTTTATGTTATAGACAACATATTTCTCGCTGATACAGTTATTAATTCTTGGGTATTTGATACCGGATCGGTTGCTCATATTTGCAATTCGATGCAGGGAATGATAAGAAGTAGAAGCGTGGAAAGAGGAGAAGTTGATTTCCGCGTGGGCAATAATGCAAGAGTTGCTGCTTTGACCGTCGGGACAATGCAACTCCACCTCCCGTCAGGATTTATTATGGAGTTGAATAATTGTTATTTTGTTCCTAGTTTAAGTCGAAACATTTTATCTCCTTTATGGTTGATAAAGGATGGTTATTCATTTGCGAGTGAAAACAATGGTTGTGTGATCTCTAAGAATAATATGTTTATGGCTTTTGCACCCATTGTGAATGGATTGTTTGTTTTAAATCTTGATGGTTCACCTGTCTGTAATGTAAGTGCTAAAAGGCCTCGGCCTAATGATTTGAGTCCTACCTACTTGTGGCATTGTCGTTTGGGTCATATAAGTGAAAAGCGCATGAAGAAGCTTCATTCTGATGGACTTCTAACTTCGTTTGATTTTGAATCATACGAGACATGCGAGGCTTGCTTGCTAGGCAAGATGACCAAGACGCCTTTCACAGGATTTCCTGAGAGAGCAGTAGACTTGTTGGAACTCGTACATAGTGATGTATGCGGACCAATGAGCACGACGGCTAGAGGAGGATTCCAATACTTCATAACTTTCACTGATGATTTTAGTAGATATGGCTATGTCTACTTGATGAGGCACAAGTCTGAAACCTTTGAAAAGTTCAAGGAATTTCAGAATGAAGTTGAAAATCAGCGTGGCAAGAAAATTAAGGCCTTACGATCTGATCGTGGAGGCGAGTATTTGAGCCACGAGTTTAGCAATCATCTAAAGAGTTGCGGAATTGTTCCACAACTTACGCCGCCTGGAACACCTCAGAGAAACGGTGTGTCCGAGCGACGTAATCGAACTTTGTTAGACATGGTTCGATCAATGATGAGCCAGTCGGACCTACCGTTGTCATTTTGAGGATACGCTCTAGAAACAGCAGCTTTCACACTAAATAGGGTACCATCTAAATCCGTTGTTAAGACACCATATGAGATATGGACTGGAAAGGTTCCTAGTTTGTCTTTTCTAAAGATTTGGGGATATGAAGTGTTTGTCAAGCGACTTCAGTCGGACAAGATCACACCCAAGTCGGATAAGTGCATTTTCGTGGGATACCCAAAGGAAACTTTGGGATATTATTTCTACAACCGATCAGAAGGCAAAGTGTTTGTCGCTCGGAACGGGGTTTTCCTAGAGAAAGAGTTTCTCAAAGGAGAAAAGAGTGGAAAGACAGTGCATCTTGAAGAAGTTCAAGATGAGCCAATCGGGCAAGAATCAATGAGTGATGCTAACGTAGCAGAACAAGTTGAGATACCCATGGCAAGAGAAGCACCGCCACAACCACGAAGGTCGGCAAGGCTCCGCGAAATGCGGGAAATATTATTGTTGGACAATGATGAGCCTGCGACATATGCAGAAGCAATGATGGACTCAGACTCCGAAAAATGGTAGAGTGCCATGCAATCCGAAATAGAGTCCATGGGAGACAATCAAATTTGGAACTTGGTTGACCCGCCTGATGGTGTTAAAGCCATAGAGTGCAAGTGGATCTATAAGAAGCAAAAGGACATGGATGGAAATGTTCACATCTATAAAGCACGACTTGTCGCAAAAGGTTTTCGACAAGTTCAAGGAGTTGACTACGACGAGACCTTCTCGCCCGTAGTGATGCTTAAGTCCATTCGGATTATTCTAGCTATAGCTGCATATTTCGATTATGAGATATGGCAGATGGATGTCAAGACAGCTTTCCTGAATGGAAACCTAGCTGAGGACGTGTATATGATACAGCCCGAGGGTTTTGTCGATCCGAAAAATGCTGGAAAGGTATGCAAGCTTCAGAGATCCATTTATGGATTGAAGCAAGCATCTAGGAGTTGGAACATTCGTTTTGATGAAGTGGTCAAAGGGTTTGACTTCACCAAGAACGAAAAAGAGTCTTGTGTTTACAAGAAGGTTAGTGGGAGCTCTGTAGTATTTCTAATCTTATATGTGGATGACATATTACTGATTGGAAATAACATTCATATGCTTGAGTCCGTAAAGACTTCACTGAAAAATAGTTTTTCGATGAAGGACTTAGGGGAAGCGGCATATATTCTGGGCATTAAGATCTATAGAGATAGATCGAGAAGGCTTTTAGGTTTGAGCCAAGATACTTATGTTGACAAAGTGTTGAAGCGGTTCAGCATGGAAGAGGCAAAGAAAGGGTTCTTGCCTATGTCACATGGCATACATCTCAGCAAGACTCAGTGTCCTTCGACTGCTGACGAGCGGGATCGCATGAGTAGAGTGCCATATGCCTCGGCTATTGGATCTATCATGTATGCAATGATAAGTACTCGCCCAGATGTTTCATATGCGCTAAGTATGACAAGCAGACACCAATCTGATCCAGGTGAGAGTCACTGGACAGCGGTGAAAAACATTCTTAAGTACTTGAGAAGGACTAAAGATATGTTCCTCGTCTATGGAGGTCAGGAGGAGCTCGTTGTAACAAGTTACACCGATGCTAGTTTCCAAACCGACACAGATGATTCAAAGTCACAATCAGGATTTGTGTTCACGCTAAATGGTGGTGCTGTTAGTTGGAAGAGTTCCAAGCAGGAGACGGTAGCCGATTCTACGACAGAAGCCGAGTACATCGCGGCTTCGGAAGCCGCGAAGGAAGGTGTTTGGATAAGGAATTTCCTCATTGAGCTTGGTGTGTTCCCGAATGCGTCCAGCCCATTGAATCTCTACTGTGATAACAATGGGGCAATTGCGCAAGCAAAGGAGCCAAGGAACCACCAGAAGAACAAACACGTAATGCGGCGATGTCATCTCATTCGAGACTTCGTTAACCGGGGTGAGATCAAGATATGAAAAATACACACGGATCTGAACATTTCTGATCCGTTGACAAAACCACTCCCGCAGGCTAAGCATGATGCGCATGTAAGAGCTATGGGTATTAGGTACCTTCTAGATTGACTCTAGTGCAAGTGGGAGACTGTTAAAGGTATGCCCTAGAGGCAATCATAGAGATGATGATATTCCACTTGTATCCATGATTTGTATATTGTGTTCATTGAATATCCATTAAAGGATACTTGAATTGATTTGCAATTATGTGAATTGTATGTGAAACTCTTTACTTGTATGGTTATTCTAAAGTTGTCCCTAGTCGGAGTTCATGTGAGGACACACATGAATATTAGACTAGCACATGTATTAGTTGATGACTATGTTTCACAAGTCATGGACATGGAGATGTTGAACTAATAATGTGGACACATGTGGAGACATGTGCTAGGACTGACCCAACACGAGAAGTAGTTCTCTCTTTAAACAACATATACGCTTTGTCCTTAGACCTGAGACTGTCGCATGTATTCTAGATGTGGATCGACCTACTTAGGGGCTATCAAACGCTACGCCGTAACACGGTAGTTATAAAGGTAGCTTTCGGGTTTGTCAAGAAGCATGCTATGAGACATGGTCAGTCAAGATGGGATTTGCCCCTCTCTGATTGAGAGTGATATCTCTGGGCCCCTCGAGTGATCGGATCCGAAAATGCATGGCCATGCTACGTACGGTTAAGAGTTAACCTACAAAGGGATTCCGAATCACAGGATCGAGAAAGAGCGGTCGGCTTAAAGCTAGACCAAATATCGTGAGGCAAAGGGAATAGCATGTATATTATGTTGTGATGGTTCGTCTGATATGATCTTCGTGTGCGTATAGGAGTTGGCACGTCTTGCTAGAGGCCGCTACCGACTATTGGGCCGAGTAGGAGTACTCGGGCCATGTCTATACGTATCCGAACCCATAGGGTCACACACTTAAGGGGCTGGAAGCCCAATTCGGATCTGATCCGAGTTGGATTAGGTTTAGGAGTACTAATGGGCCTCGGATCCAGAGGCCCATCAGGAACCTCTATAAATAGAGGGGTGGGGGCGCCCTAGGGTTTACACCTTTTGGCTGAACACACTTGCCGCGCCTCCCACGCCCTCGCCTGTTGCAACTCGCGGATCTAGCAATCCGGCTTGCGACGCTTCCTCCCTGCACGTGTGGATACCTTGGAGGTGTTGCGCCTGCAGCACTTGGACGAGCCGCCGACGAGCCGCCGACGAGCCACGACGAGCCGCGGTACCGGAGGCGATCTTGCTGTGCACGTGGACGAGCTGCTGAGGAGCTGCTGGACGTGATCGACTACGTACGACTACGTGATCGTCTTCACTGCACCGACGCATATCTACATCTTCCGCACCAGTAGTGCGTCGAGTGGTAATCCCGTGATCCTTATACGGCAGTTCTTCCTGGTTATACGCGGTAGAAAATTTTGATTTGCGCTAGCGTAGCCTACCTCGTATCCCAACACCGTGATGATATAACAATGCAAGATAATATTGTTTCTCAGCTTACTATGTACACTGAAGCCACAGGTTCTTTTGGAACACCAATGGCTATAAGACAAAGAAATATTCCAACAATTTCCCCAGGTTAGTATGTACAGTTGTATAATTCATTCTTAATTTTTTTCTCTCATCAAATGAAAATATTTTCAAGTTTGTTAATCTGCTCTTTCCTATTATTGTAGCAAACTGGTGGTCTGTACATGGAGCTAGTGCAAAGGATCTAAGGAAGATGGCTATCAGAATTTTAAGTCTAACTTGTAGCTCTTCTGCATGTGAAAGAACTTGGAGCGCATTTGAGAGAGTAAGTTCTCCAACTTTGGACTATAAACATCCATTCTGTTATGCACTGTTGGTATCATCAATAATATGAAATGCTTGGACATTATGTTCTTGTAGGTGCATTCTAAGAAAAGAACTAGATTAGGTCAGCGTAAACTAAATGCTCTTGTCTTCGTCATGTTCAACAAGAGGCTACAATGGAAGTATTCTCAAAAGGATAAGGACCCCTTGGTTGCGAAATTCATTGATGATGAGTCAACAAATGAATGGATTGTAGATCCTGATGCACCAGCACCGCAATTAGAAGATGATGCTCAGAGTGGAAGTGTGAGAGGTAAGCGAAGATTAATCCATAAAAGTTCATCAAGCAAAGCAGGAAGAATTTGATTCTTCTGAAAGTGAAGAGGAAGAGGAAGGGAACATCCCTTATGCAGATGGAGATGGTTCAAATGACCATGAGGCCGATGATGTTGCTTCTGACAACGAATGATAGTCTTGTGAACTATTTTATGGCTCATAATATGTTTCTTTGCAAACTATATGTGAATATGTGATGATTTAACGTGTGGAACACTGATATTTATTTTCTTAATTTAAGCATGTGAGACATCAATTGTTTGTGTGCAATTAAATATCTATTTATACTTATTGTTCATGAGATATATAATTAAAATTATGTGAGATTATTAGGTGCCGCTATTGGAACTTATCGTCCGCAATATCGTCCGCTATCCGCAATCCGCTACCTCGACGTCAATCCGCTACCAACCCGCTATTCGCTACTTTAAACTTTGCCCGGGACTAAAGAACCCCCCTTTGTCTCGATTGGTTTATCCCGGATGGATTTTCGGGAGATATGCACCCTACCAACCGAGACTAAAGGCGAGTTCTCTACTAGTGTTAGGACGATAGCACAAACTAAACTAGGGGAAATTACCTGAATCTCTGATTAGCACTTGATGGGAACTAGAGGGCCAATCTTCCATCAGGTAAGGATAACTCTCAATTTGATGGAGTAGTAACACACTCGATCCGACTTCCGATCAGCAAAATCTAAACCCTGCAATCGAAGCACTTCTCCTCTGGTTATCAACCGTGTGCAGCTCGATTAACCTCGCCATGAAGGCTAATCCCTGCATGCGAATCAAAGAAAGCAAGAACAAGGTAGATGCAATCTGAATATTGCTAATAATATGAAGCACATGAGTTGGGGTCTCACAAACTGATAAACGACAAAACTGTTCAGAGACAGATTAATCTAAGCAAAACTCCAGTGTCTAAGGTGGAAGCTACTGAGTTTTATACATCCAAGAGGTGGAGGCCAAAGGGGAGGAGGACCTAGGGCACCCTTGGGGCGTTCTCCTCCTAGTTGGGGCGCACAACAAGTTGGGCCTAAGTCTGAAGCAAACTTACAAGGCCTGAGGCCCGACAAAAGGTGACGCAGCACCCTGACAGATTCTGTACGTCCATTTATTTCGATGATTTCCATTGACTCAATGGAATTTTGACATGTGACTAGTAACATTGGAAAGTGTATCTTCTTAGCTTTGCATGCATATATAGAACATCCAAAATGGACTCCATTCTTTGGATGTCAATTCTAAGGCGCACTGCTCTTGTACTCCAAGGTGGACTCGAACTCGATATAGTTTGTTGCTCTTGTACTCCAAGGTGGACTCGAACTCGATATAGTTTGTGCCTCCAACTTGGCTTGGACGTCCGGTCCTCTCCGCCTCCGTGCCTCTCTTCAAATACTTCATGATCCTCTCCATGGTTCCTAATTATAATAATATCTTTAGGTAGCAATCTATTCTCAAAATAACTAAAAAGTATACATAGGAATGAGTTCACCTTATCTTTAGCATGAATGGTCATATCTAAGTGTGTCATGTCCTCATCAAAGAACAGGTCCAATCTGTGCATGAAAGACTAAGCTATCCACCCAGACGCAAGCCTGTTATTGATGAGCCCAAGGAGGATCGTATCAGCCGAAGGGAGAAGATGGTCCCTAGAGAGCGTTGGTGTCCAGAAGGGCTAATCAAGACTCAAGGATAGAGGGTTCAACTCCTATGCTTTAAGGAACAGAACCAGGAGTGGCGCATCAAGCAACCTGTTAAAGGAAAAGAGGTATTGGCTAAAATTAATATGGTCTTTATCTTACCAGCTGAATTTGGGATCTATCACAACGGTGAAGAGGAGGTTGCCCAATTGGTTTTGCTGGTCCAGCAAGCTATATTTGAGAAAACCAGAAGAGGAGAAACATCATCACTTTAAACCTTTGTATGTGAAGGGGCATGTTGACGGTCGGCCAATGACCAAGATGCTAGTTGATGGTGGTGCGCCTGTTAATATAATGTCATATGCTACTTACCGCAAGCTTGGGAAGACTCCAGATGATTTAATCAAGACCAACATGATCCAGAAGGATTTTGAGGGTAAGAGATTAGAAGCTAAAAGGATCCTAGATGTCGAATTAACGATGGGTAGCAAGACTTTCCCTACTACCTTCTTCGTCATTGATGGGGAGGGTTCATACAACCTTCTTCTTGGTCGTGATTGGATTCATGCTAATTGTTGCATCCCTTCTACAATGCATCAACTACTTATTGAATGGGATGGAGAAATGGTAGAAATTGTGGCAGCTGATGAAACTACTAGCATCGCTGCGGCCGATGTGCCTCTTTGGGAGTCTGATGACGTGCGCTGCTTATCCGACAAGGCCTGGGAAGAAGAGGAATTCATAGATGTTGCAAAGCTCCTGTTCCAGCCGATTCATGCAGCTAATGAGGAGGTATAAAGACGTTTACGTCGGATGGCCTGTTAGATGGTAGTATCCATAGGTAATAGGTTAAAGCTGATGTATTGTTCATCGCTTCAAATAGCTGATATCTGTTGATATCGCTTTTAGCACAATATATATAGTTAGATTTGTAACTGATGTCATAATGAAGGTAATAAGCAGTCCCCTGAAATGTTAGGGATCGCAAGTCCCTGAAGTTAAAAACATCAGTATTGTACAGATCAATCAGGCAAGACTACATTTGTCATCAGCAACAAATTGGTGGTCATGGCCAAATGATTGTACTCGTACAGACTAAAGTTAGCTATGGAGCTCGATCCATTTTCGAAACATCAAATGAAGAAAGTGAGGGGCCAGAAGCAACCATTGTGCTGTATGTGAAAGAAGCCCAAAGAAGTCTCCAGTAATGCACTCTTACCAGTGTGGCCGTGTGGGTAATGGCACCATAAGAAGCTTCTTTATGGTCATCAAGCTGAAGTCTTTTCGTTTGACATTCTCAGCCGTGAAAATCAGCCATAAACGTACAGTGAGATGGGTCTTGGAATTCATACTGCATAAGAATTGCTTTGTTCATGAAAACCATTGCCATAGACAGGACTCAATAGGGAAAGGCTGCAGCTAAGATGCAAAAACATATATACAGGGAAATGGTCAGAACTTCCAAGAAACTTGGATCTACAATCTCGTATAAATCAGTTGCTGTATACAAAAAATCGAAAGAAAAATGCTCTTGAAAATGTCTACTCCAACATTAGGTCCTGAATTACAAATGTGTTGAACCATTATTATTTTCTAAACTACTCGTGGCCCTAGTAATAAAGAAGATGGGCCTCAAGATTTTACTGAGATTAATACAAACTTAGAAGCCCTGGGAAAAGAAAAAAATCTAGTACTCCAATAACCAAACAAGAATAATACAGACTCAGAGTGCATTTGATTTACTAAGGCTAATCCCAGTGGGAGTTTCATAGAGGTTTCATGCACATTAAATACGGTGACACATCAGCATATGTGATGACATGGCATGGTAGTTATGAAGTAAGAGAGGGAAGGAGTTTCATCAGGATGAAACTGTGTATACACTGTTTCCAAGACTATGAAACCTATTGAAACTTGCATTGGGGGCTATAGAGTTTCATCTCATCTAACCATATCCAATCACATGCCTCACAATTAAATGTCATAGGCATCCTATGAAATCGTGAAATGAAACTGTGCACTGGGACTCCCTATTTCATTCATGAGAATACATCTCAAATGATGATGTGGCATCCTTGGAAACAGTGCAATGAAACCTTGCACTGGGACTAGCCTAAGATGCAGAAAATGTGTGACCATTTATTCAGTAATAAAGGGCGCTAAATTCCAAGGCCTCTATGAGCATAATAATCAGCCAACGAACCATATTTTGCATGTGAGCATTAGGTTGCAGAACACCAATGAAGGCAACTTTGCTTGAGGGCTGGTTGAAAAAATCATTGCCTACCAGTTATAATCAATGTGTGATAGGAAAAATAATATTCAAAAATGCAATATTCTACTTAATTCACAGCGTATATGCATTTGCTCAAGCACCTGACGCGCAAGTGCAACCAAGTACTGCTGTAACCAAATATTCTACTTCCTGCTACACCTGAAGCAGACGAGGAGAGAAGAGATAGTCGCACAGTATCCTTACTATGAAGCAGCCTAGTTGGTGGCTATCATCTTCCGCTACGGCAGCGTCGATGACCCCGGAGTACTTGGCGGCAACATCTCGCGACAGCGTCCTCGCCTCATGCCTCAATGTGCCACTGCACACCTGCCACGGCAGATGGAGGCAGCCCCAGTCGCCGTGCAGTAGGTGCGGGGGAGACGCCGATGAGTAGGGGCCACTCGTCAAGCTGGCCGCGCCGTCCAATTCTAGCCACTGGAGATCGAAATTGAATAGAAAAAAAAAATACACGCTATGGAATCAAACGGGAAACAAGGAAAATGATCACGAAACAAAGACATTGCAACAATCTACGGCCAACGTTGTTCTATAACCTGCACAAATCAACGGTACTTCCGCGGGAAATCAATCAAAATCAACTGAAATCATACGGGAGGAGACTGGAAGGAACCTTGCAATGGGGGAGAATAGCTCCTTAATCCGAATAAATCCACGCCGAAGGGGAGGGATAGGAAGCTGCTGCCATCGAGGAGCAACGCCTCAAATGCGATTCATGTCCTGGCGAGCGGGATTGGAAGGGGGAACTGGTGAGGAAAGAAATTGGAGGCTGCCGTAAGGGACGGGTAGGAACCTGCCGCCGCCGAGCTTCAACTCCGCAAATGCGTCTCCAATCTAGGTCAGCTGGTTGGTAGGGTGTACAAACTGCCGACAAGTTTGGACCTCAGCCCCTCACGCTTGTGTGCTAGTGGCGGCAGTTTCGGGGAGACGGGCGGCGCCGAGAAACGGGATCTAGCGGCGGGGGAGGAACCGGCGCCGAGAACCGGGGTTCACGCGATGGGTCCTTCCACGGCAGATTGACGACGATAACTTGTGTAAGAGCTAAGTAGAACTCACCGCGGTGGAGTTCCTCACTGGCAGCGTCGGAGCGCGAGGATTTGAGCGGCCGATGGCAAGAGCAACACCAACACCTAGCGCTGGTGGAGACCTAGCTACGGTAGGCTCCTGCGGTGTACAGCACTGCGTCGACAAGGTGAGGAACCGCGTCGACGGAAGGATGGGGAGGGCGCGGCTGCGCGGGGACGGAACGGCGGGGCTGGCGGCCGGCGAGCGGTGGCCGGGAGGGAGAGAGTCGTGGCCAGCAGGGAAAGAGTCGGGCAAAGACAGGAACTGCACGGTATGTGGACCCACGATCTGAATTAGTTCGTAACGTGGGATCGACCGAAGTAAAAAGGTTGAAAAAATTGGTAGAAAAAACCAGGGACTAGCCGTGGTGCGAGCCGGTTGGAGGGAGGGCCCGGGTACATAATATTATTCCAGGGTATTATATATATAACGAGCGTAAAATGCATCTCGTAAGAAATACACAGACCTCCTGTTCACATGAACCCACGCCTCAGGTCAACTCCGGACCACCTAGCGGCCCACACGCCCCTCACCCCCTCCATCCCGGCAGATCCCGGCTAACCCAGCGCGCCCGGAAGCCCACGCGCTTGCACGCCCTGCAGCCGCAGCTTTGCTCGCGTGCCCGCTGCCGTATGCCATGCGTGCACCAATCTGGCAATGCTAAAAAAACAAAGGACGTGCTTCATGTGGCGGCTATAGCGAGAGAAATTATCACCACAGCTTGTGGCGTGGCTGGCGGTGGCCAGCAAGCAAACACACCCAAAGACCAATGAAGCGGTGCCTCACCAGTCTGGCAGTCAAAAAAACAAAGATCAAAAAAACAAAGATCAATGAAGAGCACCACGGTCATCAGTTTAGCTTAAAAAACAAAGGCTGAGCTGGCTCTTCCACATTGGAATAAAAGAAATCATGGTCATTAGTTTAGCTCTTGGCACGTTTCTCAAAGTGTTTGCGGACCACATGAATAATTTTTACTCTATCTCCAGGGGGCGTTTGGTTCCTTTGCTTATTTTTAGCACGTGTCACATCGAATGTTTAGATACTAATTAGGAGTATTAAACGTAGACTATTTACAAAACCCATTACATAAGTGGAGGCTAAACGGCGAAACGAATGGTACCC
>NC_028452.1:29171827-29187139 GCF_000263155.2 Setaria italica
GCTCTCCCATAAGCGGAGGCTAAACGGCGAAACGAATCTATTAAGCCTAATTAATCCATCATTAGCAAATGTTTACTGTAGCAACACATTGTCAAATCATGGACTAATTAGGCTTAATAGATTCGTCTCGCCGTTTAGCCTCCGCTTATGTAATGGATTTTGTAAATAGTCTACGTTTAATACTCCTAATTAGTATCTAAACATTCGATGTGACGGGTGCTAAAAATAAGTCGGTGGAACCAAACCAGGCCTTCCTCCTCCATTTCAGTCCTTGCAGACCTGCAAACACACAGGTGCAGCTGGCCTATTCCCCGGCCCGTAGGAGCGCCGTCTCGCTTCCGATGCCGGCAGCCAATGCCTGCCACCCCACTCCGTTGTTTGTGGTCACTGATAGAGACCTGACTTTAGATCCCATGTTCTTTAGTCTCGATTTAATTTCGGTCCGGGAGAAAAGTGGGTGCGTCACGGTAGGCTGGAATGGAGCGCACCTTTACTCTCGGATTTTTTTCAACCGGAACTACAGGCCACCCTTTAGTCTCGGTTAAAACGGCTAGGCGCCACACTTTACCTCCGGTTGGAGCCACCAACCGAGACAAAAGATCCAACCTTTTGTCCCGGTTGGATTTACCAACCAGGATAACCGGTTTACTCCCGGTTGGTAATTCCAACCAGGACAAAAGGTTGGAGCTTTTGTCCCGGTTGGCGTTACCAACTAGGAGTAAACACCAACCGGGACAAAAAGCTCTAATCTTTTGTCCTGGTTGGATTTACCAACCGAGATAAAATCTTATCTATGAGAGCCATTTCTTCCTCCTCCACTTCTCCAGCCCGAGCCACTCCACACCACAAAGACAGAGAAGCTCATCCTCTCCATGGTGCCGAAGCAAGCCTAGGGGAGGTGGTGCTGAATTTTTTTTCCTCATTTCTGTGGGGATTTCACTCATCCAAAGTGTTGTGAAGGTTAGCTACTTTATGCTCCATTCATTTATTGTTGTTAAACTTTGTTTTATACTTTAGAGAGGGAGAAAAATGAGTTTGTTTGTTGTTAAGCATGTAGAGAATTTGTATTTATACATGTTTTTGAGCTACAATGTGGTGGATAGTTTGAATGTGAGGGAGAATGGACAGTAAATGTGAGGCAGAATTGAGATTATTTCAATTTTATGTATTAGGGAAAAATTAGAGTAAATGTGATTTTAATATTTATAAATTAGCCATATAAATTGTAGGTGTAATTTCATACTTTGGTACTTTACAGATAGAGGTATGGAATTAGCCATTTTTAGAATAAGTAAATTATGTGAGAAATATTAAATTTTTTAATAGTTTAGTTATTTGTAAATTAAATATGAGCTAAATAATTTGTGTATTTCTATGTAAACTTTCAGCAATATTTGAGTTTATCGTATCATATTGTTTGCTTCTGAAATTTTAATGTGTGTATTTCTATCTCAAATTTTAGCAATGTGATGGATAGTTTTATTGTAATCCATTATTGATGGCTTGCGTAATATGATGCAGATGGATCGGCAATGTATAACGCGGACAGGCGGAGCAAGGTGTTTATTGCTGGCATGAATAATTTTCTTGAAGTGGCCAAAGCGAACAAGCTAGAGAACAGGTTCATCTCTTGTCCATGCGCCCAATGCAGTAACCAGAAGTGCTATTCAAAGGCTTTCTGGGGACTATTCACAGCTACTAGTTTAGATACGGTTTCACGCCTAACTATTTGGTTTGAACTCGTCATGGTGAAAAAGGGGTTGTAATGGAAGACGGTGAAGAGGAGGAGGATGATGACAACATTCCGGACTGTGCTATAGGCCAATCTTTTGTAGGTACTACAATGGGTGAGGCTGATGAAGATGAGTTTGCAGAAGATGGCCATACTGATGACTTCGGTTAGGTGCTTAGGGATGCACATAGAGATTGCGAAACTCAGAAGAAAGCATCAAAGTTGCAGCGCATGATAGATGATCACAGGAAATTGTTATACCCAGATTGCCAGGGAGGCCAAAAAAACTGGGTACCACATTAGAATTTATGCAATGGAAAGCCAAAAATGGTGTATTCGATAAGGCATTTCAGGGGATGTTGGAAATTGTCAAGAAAATTCTTCCCGAGAATAATGAATTGCTATCCACAACATATGAAGCTAAATATATTGTTTGCCCTCTGGGATTGGAGGTTCAGAAGATACACGCATGCCCTAATGATTGTATCCTCTATCGCGGTGCTGAATACGAGGATCTAGATGCTTGTCCTGTGTGCGAAGCGTTGCGGTATAAGATTAGGCAAGATGATCTTGGTGATGTCGAGGGGCAACCTCCCAGGAAGAGAGTTCCCGCGAAAGTGATGTGGTATTTCCCTATAATACCACGCTTGAAGCGCCTGTTCAGGAATAAGGCGAATGCTAAATTGATGCGATAGCACAAACAAGAACGTAAGGAAGATAAGATGCTGAGACACCCCGCTGATGGGGCTCAGTGGAGATCAACTGATAGAGCATTCCCAGAGTTTGAAGGTGATCCAAGGAACATAAGGTTTGGTTTAAGTACTGATGGATTCAATCCATTCGGTGAGTTGAGTAGTGGTCATGGTACTTGGCCTGTGACCTTATGTATGTTTAACATTCCTCCTTGGATGTGCATGAAACGGAAGTTCATTATGATGCCGACGCTTTTCCAAGGCCCAAAGCAACCCGGCAACGACATTGATGTGCACCTAAGACCATTGGTTGATGAACTTTTACAGCTCTGGAAGGAAGAAGGTGTACGTGTGTGGGATGAGGATAAATAAGAGATGTTTAACATGCGAGTATTGTTGTTCGTAACCATCAATAATTGACCTACACTAAGTAACCTTTCGGGACAGACAAACAAGGGATATCGAGCTAGAAATTGTACTAATTAGTACAAATTTTATAGAAATTCCAATAAATTAGTAGAAATCTCTATAAATAAATTACGCTTCAATTTTGATAGAATTCAGTAGAAATTAGTATAAATTAGTATGGTTTCACGTTGTTCTTCTATGAGTTCATGTATGTACATTAACTTGTAATACATTAAAGACATTTCATGTAATTAAGTTTTATTTAAGATTTTTTGTGTATTTTTCAAGAAGTTTTCATGTAAGTTTAATTTCGTGTACAGTTTCATGTGTACGTTTCTATCATTTCATTTATATACCTTAACGCACATGTAATTATGATTTCATGTGTGTTTGGAGTAGTTGAGATGGCGGACGACGAGAATGCAAGGTTCATGCTGGAGGACATTATTAATGGTAGAGATCATAATGTAACGTACACTGAAGAAGAGAGTAACCAGGCGGACACGTACCTCAACATTGAAGCCGATGGCAATGAGGAGCCTAAGCAAAACCTTGCCGGGTGGAAGATACCGCCGAGGTATATATCATTGTTGGCGCTAAAAGTCAGCCGATTGACTCTCAGCGTCGGACACACGACACGGGAGAATTTGCTTAGCTCCTGTTCGGGTGATCGCCCTGTGCAGTTCGCGCGGCATGCTAGCCAATCTGACCTGTTGATTGGCAAGGAAGAAACGTATCAAATTCTAGGGGTTGCGATCGGCTAAGGTTCTGATCTCGAGGTAGCGTATCAGTGAATCGGTCGATTTGCTATAACAAGATAATCGGCTATGATACAGCCGATAACTACGCTGCGATTATAAAGAAAACTACTGGAGTAAACTAGATAACGCTACACGAGCAACACTTGAAAATAGGTCTAATCGGCTATGCAAAAATAATAGATGAAGATAATGACAATCAAGTCGAAAGTTCTAATCTCAAGCTGGATAACTGGTGATAAAACTAGAACGACAAGTAAAACCTAGAATTCTAGTAAATATCGATAACTGGTGAATAAATCTAAACGAAACGATAGCGATGCGCCCGAAGTTAAATCTTAGATATTACTCGATAAACGGAACTTACAGAATCGGCCGGAGATCGTGTTGATGCAGCCTTGCCAACCCGTACGAACTTGTAAAAGAAGAAAAGTATTGGCAAAGTCGCCGACTTGAAAGTAAAGTACGAGGAAATAGTAGATTGTTGTATTGATCGATGTGTTGTTTACAGATCTCTAAAGGTGGCTATTTATAGCTTGTTACAACCAACTTCCTAACCAACTAGGATCTTATCTCTAATTTTAAACGAAAACGAATATTTACAAGTACAACTCGTATCGGAGTTGGTTATTGCACCCCTACGGGCCAATTCCCCTTCATCTTCTCTTTCTAATCCACTTTAAGCCCATATTGGCCCAACTGCTCCAACCTTTCAATCGGCTGATCTCTACCAACTCTATCCATCAGAACACTGTAGCGTCAATCGGCCGATCTCCAACTGTAGCACCAATCGGCCGATTCCCAATAGTGACTTCTTATCTTGCCGCATCGGCCAATCCTTTCCTCCTTGACGCCGATTCCATACGTGTCAAAATCTGGCATCAACACATGCCCCCCAGTTTTGGAGTAAAACATAATCTTTACTTCGAAATTCCTTTCAACTTCTCCTCCGAAACAAACGCATTAAAAATATCCTTCCGTTTCGCGGTCTTCCACCTGATGATTGCAATCTTTTCGAAACGGGCGCCTAAGACAACCTCTCCCCCGAAAATCGTGTAGACGGCGCGGTAAAAATCCCGCCTTTACCCCCTTCTCAGACCGTCCTTAAATACCAGCACGTCCCGCACTTTCTCTTCATAAGCCAATTACTTCCTTTCTTAGCGCACTAGTTTCATCTCCTCCGGCGCCTCCTTGGTTTCCAATCACCTCTTCCGGCGACTCCTTTTCATCCACATTCCACACCATCTCCCCAATGGTGGCGCCGTCAGGAACGTCACCAGCACGAGAGATCCTGACGGCAGCTCCAGCGACGGCGGCAGCTTCATCGGCGATAGAGGTCCCACTGACAGCTTCGGCGACGGTAGCTCCACCAGCGGTTCCGCCAGTCATGATGACCTTCATCCCGGAGGTATTTACTGGAACTTTCTGTTGGGATACGAGGTAGGCTACGCTAGCGCAAATCAAAATTTCTACCGCGTAAAACTAGGAACAACTGCCGTATAAGGATCACGGGATTACCACTCGACGCACTACTGGTGCGGAAGATGTAGATATGCGTCGATGCAGTGAAGACGATCACGTAGTCGTACGTAGTCGATCACGTCCAGCAGCTCCTCAGCAGCTCGTCCACGTGCACAGCAAGATCGCCTCCGGTACCGCGGCTCGTCGTCGGCTCGTCGTGGCTCGTCGGTGGCTCGTCGGCGGCTCGTCCAAGTGCTGCAGGCGCAACACCTCCAAGGTATCCACACGTGCAGGGAGGAAGCGTCGCAAGCCGGACTACTAGATCCGCGAGTTGCAACAGGTGAGGGCGTGGGAGGCGCGGGAGGTGTGTTTCGCCAAAAAGGTTTAAACCCTAGGGCGCCCCCACCCCTCTATTTATAGAGGTTCCTGATGGGCCTCTGGATCCGAGGCCCATTAGTACTCCTAAACCTAATCCAACTCGGATCAGATCCGAATTGGGCTTCCAGCCCCTTAAGTGTGTGACCCTATGGGTTCGGATACGTATAGACATGGCCCGAGTACTCCTACTCGGCCCAATAGTCGGTAGCGGCCTCTAGCAAGACGTGCCAACTCCTATACGCACACGAAGATCATATCAGACGAACCATCACAACATAATATACATGCTATTCCCTTTGCCTCACGATATTTGGTCTAGCTTTAAGCCGACCGCTCTTTCTCGATCCTGTGATTCGGAATCCCTTTGTAGGTTAACTCTTAACCGTACGTAGCATGGCCATGCATTTTCGGATCCGATCACTCGAGGGGCCCAGAGATATCACTCTCAATCAGAGAGGGGCAAATCCCATCTTGACTGACCATGTCTCATAGCATGCTTCTTGACAAACCCGAAAGCTACCTTTATAACTACCCTGTTACGGCGTAGCGTTTGATAGCCCCTAAGTAGGTCGATCCACATCTAGAATACATGCGACAGTCTCAGGTCTAAGGACAAAGCGTATATGTTGTTTAAAGAGAGAACTACTTCTCGTGTTGGGTCAGTCCTAGCACATGTCTCCACATGTGTCCACATTATTAGTTCAACATCTCCATGTCCATGACTTGTGAAACATAGTCATCAACTAATACATGTGCTAGTCTAATATTCATGTGTGTCCTCACATGAACTCCGACTAGGGACAACTTTAGAATAACCATACAAGTAAAGAGTTTCACATACAATTCACATAATTGCAAATCAATTCAAGTAGCCTTCAATGGATATTCAATGAACACAACATACAAATCATGGATACAAATGGAATATCATCATCTCTATGATTGCCTCTAGGGCATACCTCCAACAGTCTCCCACTTGCACTAGAGTCAATCTAGAAGGTACCTAATACCCATAGCTCTTACATGCGCATCATGCTTAGCCTGCGGAAGTGGTTTTGTCAACGGATCAGAAATGTTCAGATCCGTGTGTATTTTGCATATCTTGATCTCACCCCGGTTAACGAAGTCTCGAATGAGATGAAATCGCCGCATTACGTGTTTGTTCTTCTGGTGGTTCCTTGGCTCCTTTGCTTGCGCAATTGCCCCATTGTTATCACAGAAGAGATTTAATGGGCTGGACGCATTCGGGAACACACCAAGCTCAATGAGGAAATTCCTTATCCAAACACCTTCCTTCGCGGCTTCCAAAGCCGTGATGTACTCGGCTTCTGTCGTAGAATCGGCTACCGTCTCCTGCTTGGAACTCTTCCAACTAACAGCACCACCATTTAGCGTGAACACAAATCCTGATTGTGACTTTGAATCATCTCTGTCGGTTTGGAAACTAGCATCGGTGTAACCTGTTACAACGAGCTCTTCCTCACCTCCATAGACGAGGAACATATCTTTAGTCCTTCTCAAGTACTTAAGAATGTTTTTCACCGCTGTCCAGTGACTCTCACCTGGATCAAATTGGTGTCTGCTTGTCATACTTAGCGCATATGAAACATCTGGGCGAGTACTTATCATTGCATACATGATAGATCCAATAGCCGAGGCATATGGCACTCTACTCATGCGATCCCGCTCATCAGCAGTCGAAGGACACTGAGTCTTGCTGAGATGTATGCCATGTGACATAGGCAAGAACCCTTTCTTTGCCTCTTCCATGCTGAACCGCTTCAACACTTTGTCAATGTAAGTATCTTGGCTTAAACCTATAAGCCTTCTCGATCTATCTCTATAGATCTAAATGCCCAGAATATATGCCGCTTCCCCTAAGTCCTTCATCGAAAAACTATTTTTCAGTGAAGTCTTTACGGACTCAAGCATAGGAATGTCATTTCCAATCAGTAATATGTCATCCACATATAAGATTAGAAATACTACAGAGCTCCCACTAACCTTCTTGTAAACACAAGACTCTTCTTCGTTCTTGGTGAAGTCAAACCCTTTGACCACTTCATCAAAATGAATGTTCCAACTCCTAGATGCTTGCTTCAATCCATAAATGGATCTCTGAAGCTTGCATACCTTTCCAGCATTTTTCGAATCGACAAAACCCTCGGGCTGTATCATATACACGTCCTCAACTAGGTTTCCATTCAGGAAAGCTGTCTTGACATCCATCTGCCATATCTCATAATCAAAATATGCAGCTATAGCTAGAATAATTCGAATGGACTTAAGCATCACTACGGGCGAGAAGGTCTCGTCGTAGTCAACTCCTTGAACTTGTCGAAAACCTTTTGCGACAAGTCGTGCTTTATAGATGTGAACATTTCCATCCATGTCCTTTTTCTTCTTATAGATCCACTTGCACTCTATGGCTTTAACACCATCAGGCGGGTCAACCAAGTTCCAAACTTGATTGTCTCCCATGGACTCTATTTCGGATTGCATGGCACTCTGCCATTTTTTGGAGTTTGGGTCCATCATTGCTTCTGCATATGTCGCAGGCTCATCATTGTCCAACAATAATATTTCTCGCATTTCGCGGAGCCTTGCTGACCTTCGTGGTTCTGGTGGTGCTTCTCTTGCCATGGGTATCTCAACTTGTTCTGCTACGTTAGCATCACTCATTGATTCTTGCCCGATTGGCTCATCTTGAACTTCTTCAAGATGCACTGTCTTTCCACTCTTTTCTCCTTTGAGAAACTCTTTCTCTAGGAAAACCCCGTTCCGAGCGACAAACACTTTGCCTTCTGATCGGTTGTAGAAATAATATCCCAAAGTTTCCTTTGGATATCCCACGAAAATGCACTTATCCGACTTGGGTGTGATCTTGTCCGACTGAAGTCGCTTGACAAACACTTCACATCCCCAAATCTTTAGAAAAGACAAACTAGGAACCTTTCTAGTCCATATCTCGTATGGTGTCTTAACTACGGATTTAGATGGTACCCTATTAAGTGTGAAAGCTGCTGTTTCTAGAGCGTATCCCCAAAATGACAACGGTAGGTCCGACTGGCTCATCATTGATCGAACCATGTCTAACAAAGTTCGATTACATCGCTCGGACACACCGTTTCTCTGAGGTGTTCCAGGCGGCGTAAGTTGTGGAACAATTCCGCAACTCTTTAGATGATTGCTAAACTCGTGGCTCAAATACTCGCCTCCACGATCAGATCGTAAGGCCTTAATTTTCTTGCCACGCTGATTTTCAACTTCATTCTGAAATTCCTTGAACTTTTCAAAGGTTTCAGACTTGTGCCTCATCAAGTAGACATAGCCATATCTACTATAATCATCAGTGAAAGTTATGAAGTATTGGAATCCTCCTCTAGCCGTCGTGCTCATTGGTCCGCATACATCACTATGTTCGAGTTCCAACAAGTCTAGTGCTCTCTCAGGAAATCCTGTGAAAGGCGTCTTGGTCATCTTGCCTAGCAAGCAAGCCTCACATGTCTCGTATGATTCAAAATCAAACGAAGTTAGAAGTCCATCAGAATGGAGCTTCTTCATGCGCTTTTCACTTATATGACCCAATCAACAATGCCACAAGTAGGTAGGACTCAAATCATTAGGCCGAGGCCTTTTAGCACTTACATTACAGACAGGTGAACCATCAAGATTTAAAACAAATAATCCATTCACAATGGGTGCAAAAGCCATAAACATATTATTCTTAGAGATCACACAACCATTGTTTTCACTCGCAAATGAATAACCATCCTTCATCAAGCATGAAGGAGACAAAATGTTTCGACTTAAACTAGGAACAAAATAACAATTATTCAACTCCATAATAAATCCTGACGGGAGGTGGAGTTGCATCGTCCCGACGGTCAACGCAGCAACTCTTGCATTATTGCCCACGCGGAAATCAACTTCTCCTCTTTCCACGCTTCTACTTCTTATCATTCCCTGCATCGAATTGCAAATATGAGCAACCGATCCGGTATCAAATACCCAAGAATTAATAATTGTATCAGCGAGAAATATGTTGTCTATAACATTAACAACAAGCGTACCTGAGGTAGAAGTACTCTTACTTCCGCCGTTCTTCAACGAAGCTAGGTACTGCTTGCAGTTTCTCTTCCAGTGACCAAGTTCATGACAGTAAAAGCACTCTTTGTCTGGAGCAGGTCCAGCTTTAGCCTTGGGCGCTGGGTTTGGCTTGGACACTCCAGCCTTGCCCTTCTTCTTCCAAGAATTGCCCTTCTTCTTGAAGGTAGGCTTGTTCTGTACAACCATCACATGGCTGGTACTAGCACTTTTCTTAATGTCTATCTCTGCTGTCTTGAGCATACCACACAGTTCATTCAGACCCTTCTCCGTCCCATGCATATGGTAGTTCGAGATGAAGTTCCCATAGCTAGGCGGAAGAGATGAAAGAATGAAGTCAGTGGCCAACTCTTTGCCCATTGGGAAGCCCAGCTTCTCCAATCGCTGAGTGTAACCAACCATCTTGATTACATGTGGTCCTACTGCTGCGCCTTCTGCTAACTTGCACTCCAGAAAGGCTTTGGACACATTGAACCTTTCAGTCCTAGCCTGTGTCTGGAACATGTCCTTGAGCGCCACGATCATATCGTGTGCCTCATGATTTGTTTCGAACTGCATCTGCAGCTCGGGTTCCATGCAAGCAAGCATAAGGCAGCTTACCTCAAGATTAGCATCAAATGCCTTCTTGTAAGCAGCCTTAACGGCAGCAGATGCATCATCAGCAGGTACTGGTGGTAGTGGGGTGTCTAGAACATCTTCCTTTTTCTCAGCCCTGAGAACAATTCTCAGGTTACGGATCCAATCCGAGTAGTTTGTTCCATTCAACTTGTCCTTCTCAAGGACCGAACGCAAAGCAAACGATGCGGTGGTGTTGCTAGGTGCCATTTAATCTACAACAAAAGTAATGCAAAATACACTAAGACAAACGTATCCATGATAGAGCAAATTACATTAAACTATTTTAACAGAATCTACTCCCACTAAAATCAATATCCCTCTATTGAAACTTAGTGATTCAGGATCCACAACTAACAAGTCTACTAGTGAGCTTTAGCATCACCGCTAGCAAACGAGGTAGATCGGTAAGCAACTTTTGCTAATCATATCACATATAACTCCTGTTGTTGGGTGACATCTCTATGTCTCGGCGCCCAACCTTTATACCCCAAGGTCCTTAACCATTAAGATAACCTTGTTAAGCAAACCAACCCTTATGCGTGTAAGTGTCCGACACAAACCCGTCTAGTCAAGGAAAACTAGTGGCACCCTAATTTCATAGACCCACCACTAATTGTACAAGACATGGGACGGTGCAAGTTTTAGTTGGGAGGGCATACTAACTTAAAATTTGCGAGGGATCGTTCTACTTCTAACATCACAGCATGCAGAAAGTAAAACATAAACAGAATAGCATTCACACAGCTTGTGACACAGTATGGCCCGTTTTCATATGGTGATCTCCATCTCCATAGAACCTGTTCACCATGGTAATCTCCATCTCCATGTTCCATGTGCGCCATCCTCCTGGTGATGAGTCCTCCAAGAACTAGAGCATGCTATTACGCCTAATAGCTAGTAAAGAATCTAGTAATGAAGATTACATAGTTGCTTGGATCATCACAGATTGGTACGCAGACCATTAAATACAATAAAGTGACAACACATATGGCTCCTGCCGTGTTGCCGTACGTGTGACACGCAGGTCACGAATGAGTTACACACATGCATCACATACACAAGGGGGCCATACTGATCACAAGATACATACATACATCCTGCAAAACAGAGTTAGGCGTCCTAACGTTCCAAACTTCGGAGGCCCGAAACTCCATCTTCCAAGCCAAATTTGGGAAATCTAATCTCGCCGAAAACGGCGAAGCGGTTGAAATTCATGTGTAACTTTTTCTGTAGATCAAATAAAAATCGCCACGATCCGAGATCGTACCGAAAAGTTACGGCTGATTTACCGAAGCATACGCATACGGCAAAATCCCGACCCCAGCAGTAGATCCCATCTACTATTGCACATCTAATGCGCCTGGCGTGTGACCCTGGATCTCGATTCGACCAATCATATTGATCTTCGCTCACTGCAACTGAATTTACGTGTATCACTTAACTCCGATGGCGGAAACCAACCGGTAGGAGTATGTCGTTACACTACCATTGCAGCAAGGGCATGAGACCAGGACATAGATCAAACAGAAAACTCGCATATCTCCATATGCACACATCCCGAATCCAAAACTAAGCAGCTACGGCTCTGATACCACTGTTGGGATACGAGGTAGGCTACGCTAGCGCAAATCAAAATTTCTACCGCGTAAAACTCGCATATCTCCATACGCACACGAAGATCATATCAGACGAACCATCACAACATAATATACATGCTATTCCCTTTGCCTCACGATATTTGGTCTAGCTTCAAGCCGACCGCTCTTTCTCGATCCTGTGATTCAGAATCCCTTTGTAGGTTAACTCTTAACCGTACGTAGCATGGCCATGCATTTTCGGATCCGATCACTCGAGGGGCCCAGAGATATCACTCTCAATCAGAGAGGGGCAAATCCCATCTTGACTGACCAGTTCTCATAGCATGCTTCTTGACAAACCCGAAAGCTACCTTTATAACTACCCTGTTACGGCGTAGCGTTTGATAGCCCCTAAGTAGGTCGATCCACATCTAGAATACATGCGACAGTCTCAGGTCTAAGGACAAAGCGTATATGTTGTTTAAAGAGAGAACTACTTCTCGTGTTGGGTCAGTCCTAGCACATGTCTCCACATGTGTCCACATTATTAGTTCAACATCTCCATGTCCATGACTTGTGAAACATAGTCATCAACTAATACATGTGCTAGTCTAATATTCATGTGTGTCCTCACATGAACTCCGACTAGGGACAACTTTAGAATAACCATACAAGTAAAGAGTTTCACATACAATTCACATAATTGCAAATCAATTCAAGTAGCCTTCAATGGATATTCAATGAACACAACATACAAATCATGGATACAAATGGAATATCATCATCTCTATGATTGCCTCTAGGGCATACCTCCAACACTTTCCTTTTTACCTTTACTGTCCAAACATCTTTTTTAGATCCATTCTTAGTTCTTCTCTTTTTACCTTTTTTAGGCGGTTAGGCACCAAATCACCATTCGCCTTACCGAAACCCCCGGTCTCATCTGTCTAGGCCCTATGGGAAACCCAGATCCAATTGATCTAATCAACATGGAAACCCATAGGATTCCATTTAAGCAGTTGACCATGGATTTAGATCAGTGGTCAGGCACTTTCAGATCATGGCCGAATGAAACCCCCGGCTGGAAAGAGTGGTATCAAAGGATAGCCAACTCTAAAAGAGTTCAATGGGATGAGCGAAAAATTGGCCAGTGCATCGATCTGTCTTTGTCCCTAATGGAAAGGAATGAACCCTTAGTGATGGCAGCCTCTTATTTTTGGTCCGACGCTCTCAACGCATTTGTTTTCGGACATGGGCCCATGACCCCTACTCTGGCCGATGTCGTAATGTTGACTGGCCTTGACATCTCTTCTCCTGATACCCCCTTCCGTTATTTGGTCAAGCCGACTTATCAGCTAGAAACAAAAGGAATCGGCGGGTGGAAGGGGTTCATCAAAAACAACATGAAGACCGGGACAGTCATAGAGAGGGAGTACGCGGCCCTTCTTGATGATGTGGCTGGAAAAACACCTTTTCTGCGGCAGAGCAGCTGGTCCATCTTCCAACACACAGGCTTTGGCCGAAGCATTATCAATAGGAGCTTCTGTTCCTCTCGGGAAACATCTGCTGGGATCGGCCTATCATATGCTGCATCAAATTGGTGTCAAATTATCCAAGGGAGAGCCGATTGGAAATCCGGGTGGCCCCTGGTGGTTCATCAATCTGTGGCTCAATTTGTATATGAGCAAGATCTCACAGCAACGGGTGGAGCACATGACTTTCCCCAACATCGAGTCAGCAGAAAACCCGTACGGCGTCGATGCACCTCCTTTGGCGAAGCAGCATCGACTTTCTCTGGCTGCCAGTTCACCGCCACCAAGGTAGATGAATACTTCAGAAGCTTCTACAACGGCTTTAGCAAGGAGACCACGAGCTGGTTCCCGTACCAGAGATCGGAACCACTCTTCGAGCTCCCCCCTTGCTATGACTCGACGACCAACACTTTTGATGATGACCTCACGGATGATCTGATTAAGCCAGGGATCTTACCGGTGAATTTCTTCTAGGGGAAGGACGCCCCTACTTATGAGTTTTACAACCCATCCGTTGTGGCACGTCAGGTCGGCTTGGGTCAGCTGCCGATTTATGCTTTCTTCGCCGGTTGTGCAAAATTCCAGGACGAGCTCACTAAAGGTCTCGACTACAGTCGGCTGTACGACTGGGTGCCTGACTCCAGTACCATTGACTTGACCAATTGGATAGTGGCCCTTTTTGCTGTTCAACAGTTCAAACTATGGTGGGCAAAATGGAAACAGCATCTCTTCTGTGCATCTCCGGCGATATACTGCAATATCCTGGACCCCGACAACGTTGAGTCGAACGCAGAGGTACCGTTTTTTCTTCAGCCAATTGTGATGCCTTTTCCTTTTTCATACCATTAACTCTTATTTCTTCTTATAGTCTGAAAGTCGACTCCCTCCAAGACGCAGCTGGAGCGGTCGGCCGATAGAGAATCGTTATCCGTGCACGGAGTTCCCCCTCATCCGCTACCACGCCCCCTCTGTTGATGACATCACCGGCTGGTTGAAGCAGACGCCGAAGAAAACCGTAAAGAAGACAAGCCGCCGAGTGAGTGCCCGCACGGAATCGGCTGATCCATCCACGGCTGCATCGGCGGAAACTTTGGCTGCACCGATTCTCCCGGTCATCGAGGAGGTTGACCCCCAAGTTGCTACGAAAGCTGGAACAACCACCGCATCTCTGCTATTGGAAGCCTTTCAGGTAACCTTGTATTCACGTCCTCTTGAGTATCCTCCCGATACTGAATTCTTCCTTATATTAGGCTACACAAGCTGGCCCGGTGGCTCTAGAGCAACCGGTGGCGCCCCAAGTAGAATCCAGAGCACTAGTGCTTCCTCCCACTGAGGTACAGAATCTCTTAACTCAACTCTTTAATACTTGATCAAAAGCTTGACTGGTCCTGATGTAGGCCCTTGAGACGTCAACTGCACCTTCTCAACAGCCATCGACCAGGGAGGCTTTTCAAGAGGCCGGCCCGAGTAGAGCGCCAATAATGGTCGAGTCCTCCTCCTCTGATGAGCCAGTAGCACTAGCTCCTGAACCAAGGGCAGCACTCCCGCAAGCGCAAGTAGAAGAAACCCACCTCAAAGAAGTAAGAGATCTGTCACCCGAATCGGCCGATTTCCTATTACCATCGGCTAACTTATTTTTTCTTATACTCACTCTTTTGGAGGAACAGGGCACTCCCAATAACAGCCTCTTCTCTTTTGCAGTCGTGCTTTCTGATTTGAGGAGGTTGCTTCATGTCAAGTTACCCTGAGCTCAGTCCCTGATGACATCTGCGCCAAACTTGAGAGCATACAAACCCTCCTCCAAGACGACATCAGCCGATTGGTGGAGGATGCCTCGCCGATTCGGCAGCTCTTCAGCGACGTCAGCGGCCGAGTCCCAGAAGAGGCAGAAGAAAGCCCTGGTGCCCGCCGCATATATTGAATCGATGCGGATCCCAGTGTTCAGGGCTCTATGCCATATGGCCGATCGTGCCAAGCTGGCCAAAGCTCGTGAGAAGAAAGACTTGTGCAAGCACCGAGCCCAAGAGGTACACCACCGGATCCATTTCC
>NC_028452.1:29188198-29208563 GCF_000263155.2 Setaria italica
AAGGAAATAGAGTGGGTGACCAAGGACATAGCCATTGAAGAGAAGAAACTCCAAGATCTCCCCTCTATGATTGCCGACCTGAAGCAAGAGGGGTAGCACTTGGCCCACGTGGCTATCAGACTTCATCACCAGATGCCAGAGGTCCCAGGATCGGCGGACAACGACCAGCGAATTCTAGACTCGGCCGATCAAGTTAGGCAATGAGCGATTGCGGCCATCAATGCCCTTTTGGGATGAACTGTAAAAGTACTGGCCGTTTTGTAAGAACATTAATATCTTTTGACCGTTTGATGTACGAATTCAATCTTGACCCGTCCTTCACGGCGGCCTTTTATTCATTACCCGTTTTACTCCGATGGGACGCGTCTTACCAAACCTTCGCCCTCTTTTCTCTCTATAAGTACCAGACCCCATATTGCTTCCAAGGGCACTCGCCTTATTCATCCTTTTTTCCTCTGGTAGTTTGTCCCATCAAGCTATTTACCAAGATGTCTTTTTCATCTTCCTTCTTCTCTTCCCCTTCCATCATTCAGGTACGAGATTTTCCTATATTCTCTCTTCTCCGGTCTGATCCTTTAACCTTTTTGATGTTAAACGGTTATATGTTAATTTTTTCAGCCGAGACGTCTTAGCCCCGAACTGGAAGGGCGATCGAAATCATGCACTCCGATGAACCGTTGTCGCAGGAAGACAAAGATTTGATCAGAGCCCATCGTGAAGAACTCAGAGATCATATCCCTGCTGAAGTCCAGCGGATCTGGGATCATATTGATGGCAACTGCCATGGGCGGCCGCCAGTCGAAAGGAGCCATCCACTCCCTTGCCCAGTCACCCTTGAAGACGCCGCAGCGGGAACGTCTCGACCGCTGATGAATCGGAGCCACCCTCTTTCACGCCAAATTAAGGCTGAAGCCGCGATGTAAGATGTGGAGGAAAGAAGCACCTGCCTCCTGATAGAATTAGGTCAGATTGAGAGGGAACTTAAGAAAAAGTGTGGTTAAGTATTTTTTGTTCTAAGGGTGACTTGTACTGTGTCGGCCATGTACCTTATCGTTCATACCGAATAATAAATCGGCCAACCTGAACGAATATTTTCTCCTTGAGGTGATTTTATTTTTTGCATCGGCTATGCGATTCGCCAAGACCGTGTCATCTTGATATGCTCCGCAACCACTTATGCATCAACCCATATACTTTCAGGTACATCTCGTTCAAGGCCCTTGTGAATTCTTCTCCTTCGATCGTCTCCAGAATGTATGTGTTTCCCGGAGCGCATCGGCCGATTTTATACGGCCCTTCCCAAGTGGGCGACCATTTACCAAACTTAGGATCTTTAGACCCAATTAGCAGCACCAGCTTCCATACCAGATCCCCTTGGGAGAATTGCTTGACTTTAACCTTCTTGTCGTACCACCTGGCCACTCTCTTTTTATTTTCCTCAATGCTGATCAGGACCCTCAGTCGCTGACCTGCCAAATCATCAAGTTCCCTTTTCATGAGTGAGGAGTAGTCATCGGCTGCCAACTGATCCTGAAGCGATGTACGTCTTGACCCCGTTCTCAACTCCCAAGGCAATACTACTTCGTGACCATACACTAATTGATAAGGGGATATCTTGGTAGCCCCGTGGCAGGCCATCCTGTACGCCCATAAAGCTTCGGTCAAACACAAGTGCCTCAATTTTCCTTTTGATCAACTTTATTATCCCCTTATTGGAAGATTCTGCCTTGCCATTAGCTTGAGCATAATATAGAGAAGAATTTAGCAATTTGATTCCCATATCGGCAGTGAATTCCTCCAACTCTCCCAAAGTGAACATCGTCCCCTGATCAGTCGTGATAGTTTGAGGGATGCTGAAGCGATAGACAATGTGGTCTCTCACGAAATCGACCATAGCGGCTGATGTTACAGCCTTTAATGGAATCGCCTCCACCCATTAGGTGAAATAGTTCGTGGCTACTAAAATGAACTTATGTCCCTTGCTTGATGGAGGATAAATTTGTCCGATGAGGTCTATTCCCCAACCTCTGAACGGCTATGGCTTGATTATCGGATTCATGACCGATGTGGGCGCACGTTGCACATTTCCAAATTTTTGACAATCCTGACACCCTTTATATATTTGAAGCAGTCTTCAAGAACCGTTGGCCAATAATATCCGTTATTCCTAATCATCCACTTCATCTTGTGGGCCGATTGGTGAGCTCCGCACACGCCTTCATGGATTTCTCCCATCAGGATCTTTGCCTCCTCTGTTCCCAGGCATTTGAGCAGAACCCCATCAATTGTTCAGTAGAACAAATCATCTTCTAGTAGTACATACTTTGTGGCTTGAAAACGCACTCGCCGATCCACTTTCTTGGATGGGTCCTTCAAGTAATCGACGATCTCTTTCCGCCAATCGTCGGCTGTGAGTTCCAGAGTCATGGCGCCTTGAATCAGCCAATACCTGGATGCGTGTTGGGCGAGCCTATTAGCCTCCTCATTATAGTTTCTAGGAATATGTTCAATAACTGCGGACTTGAATTCCTTCAAAAGTTGGAGGCAATCTTCGTAGTAAATTCTCAAAATGTCATCTTTACATTCGGATCTCCCTTTCAATTGGTCTACGATGAGCATGGAGTCCCCAAAAATTTCCACAGCGTCAGCCTTGATCTCTCTCAATAATTGTATCCCTTTCAGGATGGCTCAGTATTCCGCCTGGTTATTGGTAGCTGATGCTTCTATCGGCAGAGAGAAATCATAACTTGCCCCCCGAGGCGATATGAGAACGATGCCGATTCCTGATCCGGCCCTGCATGATGAACCATCAAAGTATAGAGTCCACAGAACCGGTTCCATGACAGCAACTTCTGGTCCGCAGTGCTGGGCGACGAAATCAGCCATGATTTGACCTTTGACGGCTTTGGCCGATTCATATCTTAGGTCAAACTCTGACAAACCCAAGATCCACTTTCCAATCCGCCCTTTCAAAATCGACAACGATAGCATGTATTTCACCACGTCATCTTTGCATACAACAATGCACTCTGCCGATAATAGGTAGTGCCTGAGTTTGGTACATGAGAAGTAAAGACACCGGCACAGTCGCTCTACCGGGGAATATCTTATTTCAGCATCCAGAAGTCTTCTGCTAACATAATATATCACCCGTTCTTTTTCTTCGAACTCCTGTACTAGCGCCGACCCGATAGCTTGTTCATCAGCCGATAAGTATAGCTTGAACGGCTTGTCAGCCTGCGGTGGGACCAGTACAGGTGGCGAGATTAGGTATTGCTTGATGTCTTCCAGTGCCTTGCATTGTTCTTCTCCCCATATGAACTCTTGGTCAGGTTTCAACTTCAGTAACGACGTGAAGGCTTGAATATGCCCGGACAGGTTGGATATGAATCTTCTGATGAACTTGACTTTGCCGATTAAGGATTGCAACTCGGTTTTATTCTGTGGGGTCACGACTTTATTGATAGCCGCTATGATTTTCCGGTTGACCTCTATCCCATGCTCATGAACCATGAATCCCAAAAACTGCCGGGCGGATACGCCGAAAGCGCACTTATTCGAGCTCATTTTCAACCCATGCTTCCTTGTGCATTCCAATACTTCCCGCAAATCAGCCAGATGTTCCTGGTGTCCTTTTGACTTGACTACGACGTCGTCGATGTAAATCTCTACCACTACGCCGATAAGCTTGTGAAATATATAATTCATGGCCCGTTGATATGTAGCGTCGGCGTTCTTCAACCCAAAGGTCATTACTACCCACTCGAATAAACCGAGGTGGCCCGGGCATCTGAAAGCCGTTTTCGAAATGTCTTCTTCGGCCATTAATATTTGATTGTACCCGGCGTTTCCATCCATAAAACTGATGACTTTATGTCCTGCGGCGGCATCTATTAACACATCAGCTGTCGGCATTGGATACCCGTCCATCGATGTAGCCTGATTAAGGTTCCTGAAGTCAATGCACATGCGCAGCTTTCCGTTTTTCTTGTATACGGGCACCATATTGGAGATCCACTCGGCATAACGGCACTGCCGAATAAATTTTGCTTCAATCAGCCTTGTAATCTCGGCCTTTATATCAGGTAGAATTTTAGGATTGCACCATCGTGCGGGCTGCTGATATGGCCGATATCCTGGCTTTATGGGCAACCGGTGTTCAAGAATGGACCTATCTAAACCAGGCATCTCATGATATTTCCAAGCAAAGTAATCTTTAAATTCCTTCAATAAATTTGTCAATTTACATTTGTATTCTGGATCCAAGTTAGCACTAATGTACGTCGGCCTTGGTTTGGTGTCATCACCTAAATCTACCATCTCTAATAAATCGGCCGACGTAAACCCGTGCCCCAGCTTCCCGTCTTCTCGGACGAACTGGTCCATTTAATCTGAATCTTCAGAGCCGACTGCTCGGATTGGCTGTAGGCCAAAATCGGACACTTTCAGGAAATCGGTGTCCCAAGTTCTCCCGGATATGCACTTGACGTGTTCGCAGCTCCATTGTTGCGCATCGGCCGCAGCAACGCTGCAGGCGGAATCGACGGTGACTATTTCGATGTTATTGCTGACCCATTGTACGAGGCATTGATGCATTGTGGACGGGATGCAGCAATTTGCGTGTATCCAGTCGCGACCGAGCAACATATTGTAGGACCCTTTGCCATTAATAATAAAGAAAGTGGTGGGAAGGGTCTTACTGCCGATGGTGAGGTCGACGCAGAGCGCGCCGCGGGCGAGAGACACGTTGCCTTCGAAGTCTTTGAGCATCATGCCCATCTTGGTCAGAGCTTCGTCGCTTTTACCCAATTTTCTAAACATGGCGTACAGCATGATGTTGACCGCAGCGCCTCTATCCACTAGTAGTCTGGTGACGGGTCAACCATAGATGTGCCCTTTGAGGAACAACGCCTTGAGGTGTTGTCGTTTTTCATCTTTGGGTTTCTCAAAGGTGGCTGCCATTGGCTCCAAAGCCAATTGTGCCATCTGTTCCTCCGCCTCCGACATGTCGTGCCAATCAGCGGGAGCCATGAACTCCATCGGCAAGATGAACACCATGCTGACGTCAGCTGCCGATTCCTGGTTGCTGTCTTTTTCCATGTCATTTCTTTTGGGACACCAAACTCGAGGTCTGTCACTTTTCTTATCCACCATCTGTTGCTGCTCTTCTTCCTGTTGTTCCCATTGGCGCAGGCGTTGGATCCTTCATTTTTGGGATTTGGTCAACCCATCAGGGCACCACCTGAGGTTCACCGGTTTGGCCGGCGGTCTGGCGCGTTCCCATTCTGGTTCCTGCCCTAGGGGATTTTTATCTGACACCCGAGCATCGGCCATCTCTTCTAGCCGATCGTGTGTGCTGACTCTGCCCCCTAGTCAGTCGTGCTGGTCAGTTCTGCCCCCCAGCCTATCGTGTCGCTCGCGTCTGTCCTTTGGCCGATCATATCGGTCACTTCTGCCCCCCAGCCGATCACGCACTGAAATGCGCCGATCCTCTTGCTCGCACCAGTTTCTGCTGATTGGCTCTAATCCTCTGTCCCTGGAGCGAGATCTCCTAATCGAGCGATTGTTGCGACATGGACCGCTGCACTCTAGGCAGTTATCGCCCGATGGCAGCCTGAGGTTGTTTTCCTAGCAATGGACAAAGAACGGGCATCGCCAATGATCTTCGTGCCGTCGCGTCATTTCTTCGCGATATCTTGAATTTTCCTGCTGTCGCTGGTATTTGTTGAGCAAGAATTGGGAAGTGATGGGTTTGTGCGGTCTTTCTAATCCTTCGCCTTCATCACCCATCCGTTTCTTCCCTTTGACGTCTTCGGGCGTAGCTTGATTCCTGGGGTCCACCGTGCCACTCTTTTTAGCCGATTCCGATGTCAGCACTTCAGTTTGAAGCGCGTTTCTTCCCTTATCAACCATGTTGGTGGGGAAAGGGTGCTGATCAATCTTCATTGGCTTTGCTGGCTTTGTCGGGACCTCGAACTTGAGCCTACCTTGTTCGATGGCCGATTGTATCTGCTGACGAAAGATCTTACACTCGTTTGTGTCGTGGGACGTGGCATTGTGCCATTTGCAATATTTCATCTTTTTCAGCTGCTCGACCGATGGGATGGTATGATAGGGTGAGAGCTTGATTTGACCTTCTTGGAGGAGTAGGTCAAAAATTTTGTCGGCCTTTGATGTGTCAAAACCGAATGCCTCCGGTTCCTTTTTTCCAAAAGGACATGATATCGGCTTCTTTCCTTTAACCCATTCTGCTAGGTCGATTTCCGCCTCCTCCTCGGATTCAGACGCCTCTAAATATGCCACCTTCTTCTGAAAATTTCTCCGTTGATCAAAGGGGCGTACTTCCTGACCAGACAATCGGTGCACGATTTGACTCAAGCTTTCGAACTCCTGGGAAGCGTACTTCTCTTTGATGTGCGGCAGGAGACCTTGGAGGGCAATATCGGCCAGCTGCGCATCGCTCAGGACTAGGGTGTAGCACTTGTTTCTGACTTCTTTGAACCTCTGCACATAGGTGGACATTGGCTCGTCGCTTCTTTGCCTGAGACTAGTCAGATTTGAGAGCTTCATCTCATGCACTCCCGCATAGAAGTACTTATGGAATTGCTTCTCCAAATCAGCCCAAGTAACTATGGAGTTGGGTGGCAGCGTAGTGAACCACTGGAAGGCCGACCCAAACAGGGATGATGAGAAAAGACGCACTCGCAGGGCATCCTGTGTAGCCGCCTCTCTGCATTGGATGATGAATCTGTTCACGTGTTCCACAGTTGAGGTGTCATCGAGCCCCGAAAACTTGGTGAAGTCAGGAACTTTGTACCGATGGGGAAACGGCATTAGATCGTAGGCTGGTAGGTATGGCGTTTTGTACGTGTAAGTTTGTACCGTTGGCTTCAACCCGAATTGGTCTTGAATCACCTCTGCTATCCTCGCTGTCTAGTCAACTTGCTGCTGATGAACTACCGGCTGGGGAGCCGGCACATGTTGGTAGATCGGCGGCGGGATGACCGGGTTATGAACGAAGGCGTGCGGCGAGTTTTGCGGTAACGTGGCTGGCTGAGTGGTTGGCGTCTGGTGTCTCAGCGAACTGGCCGCCTCATTGTATAGTATTATCGGCGCTGCACCCCGGAGCGCCTCAGCAGTATCTGCCCCCTGCCGACTTCTAACATGGCTGGTTGATACTGTGGGATTGTCGGCCGAACGGCCGATTGGAATGGTGCCTGGATCGGGGAGCCTCCATAACTGGCCGATTGATCTTGGACGGCTGCCGTCGATGGTGCCCCCCAAGGCACTGAATTTAATGGTAATGATTGCGCGGAGGAAATCTGAGTAGTTTGAGGTGGCGCTTGTGACTGGAGGTATGGCGCACCGTTGTATCCTGGGTGCACTGGTGGCAAAGAAGCACCGGGTCCTCCATGTTGAGCTTGGATCGGCTGAGGAGCCGAGTGAGATGTGCTTGGAAAACTCCTGACCGGGGCTGTAATTGGTGGGGCGTACGCTGGCACCTGATATCCTTGAGATATGCCATTGGCAGGGAGCTGATGACGGTGTTGTATACCGTGTTGGTTATCACCGGGGATTGATCGATGAAAGCCTGGTAGACAGACTGTTGAACCATCTCGGACATCTTACCCGAGTCCTCGGCGATTGTGATCTGGCGGGGAGTTGGAAAAGGAGCTTTCTTTACGGTCTCCCCGCTCCTGGTATGACTGAAAGATTGCAGGCATGTTTTCCGGTATTGTTCTATCTGCCTTTCCAACTCTTCCTTCTGATTGTCCTTGAGGTCTGCTTCCGTCACCTCGATGACGTTGTCTTCGGAGATTTCGACAGCTTTCGACATAGTAGAGGTTGAAGTTATCCCACCGGGCGTGCCAAAAGTGTGTTGGCGCTAAAAGTCAGCCGATTGACTCTCAGCGTCGGACACACGACCCGGGAGAATCTGCTTAGCTCCTGTTTGGGTGATCGCCCTGGTGCAGTTCGCGCGGCGTGCCAGCCAATCTGACCTGTTGATTGGCAAGGAAGAAACATGTCAAATTCCAGGGGTTGCAATCGGCTAAGGTTCCGATCTTGAGGTAGCGTATCAGCGAATCGGCCGATTTGCTATAACAAGATGATCGGCTATGATACAGCCGATAACTACACAGCGATTATAAAGAAAACTACTGGAGTAAACTAGATAACGCTATAGGAGCAACACTTGAAAATAGGTCTAATCGGCTATGCAAAAATAATAGATGAAGATAATGACAATCAAGCCGAAAGTTCTAATCTCAAGCTGGATAACTGGTGATAAAACTAGAACGACAGGTAAAACCTATAATTCTAGTAAATATCGATAACTGGTGAATAAATCTAAACGAAACAACAGTGATGCGCCCTAAGTTAAAGCTTAGATATTACTCGATAAACGGAACTTACAGAATCAGTTGGAGATCGTGTCGATGCAGCCCTGCCAACCCGTACGAACTCGTGAAAGAAGAAAAGTATTGGCGAAGTCGCCGACTTGAAAGTAAAGTACGAGGAAATAGTAGATTGTTGTATTGATTGATGTGTTGTTTACAGATCTCTAAAGGTGGCTATTTATAGCCTGTTACAACGAACTTCCTAACCGAGTAGGATCTTATCTCTAATTTTAAACGAAAATGAATATTTACAAGTACAACTCATATCGGAGTTGGTTATTGCACCCCTGCGGGCCAATCCCCCTTCATCCTCTCTTTCTAATCCACTTTAAGCCCATATTGGCCCAACTGCACCAACCTTTCAATCGGCTGATCTCTACCAACTCTATCCATCAGAACACTGTAGCGCCAATCGGCCGATCTCCAACTGTAGCACCAATCGGCCGATTCCCAATAGTGACTTCTTATCTTGCCGCATCGGCCAATCCTTTCCTTCTTGACGCCGATTCCATACGTGTCAAAATCTGGCGTCAACAATCATTTATAACGTACACGCGCCCTGGCAACTCCTGGGATCTCCGGAGCTGCCGCCAGGGGGCGGACGAGTCCCTTCGGGATTACATCCGGCGCTTCTCCAGAAAGCGCACCGAGCTCTCCAACGTCGCCGACGCCGACGTCATAGGAGCCTTCCTAGCGGGGACCTCTTGTCGGCCCCTCGTCCACGAGCTAGGGCGCCGAGGCCCGCGAACCACGGAAGAGCTCCTCAACATCGCCACTAGCTATGCCTCTGGCGAAGAGGCTGTCGGAGCGATCTTCGATCGTTCCAAGGGCAAGGCGAAACGGGAGGAGGACGCCGACGAAGGCACCTCCAACCGCCAGCAGAAGAAGAAGGGCAAGCAGCGGCGCGAGGCTCCCCTCGTGGCCGCGGTCGAACGCAAGGAAGGGCAGCCGCCCCCCGAAGGCGCTCCCGGCTTCTTTGACAAGCTGCTTGAAGGACCGTGCCCGAACCACGAGTTCCCCGTCAAGCACGCCTACAAAGACTGCAATCTCATGAAGAGGTTCTTTGTGGGCAACCCGGTGAAAGGTGATCGGAAGCGAAAACCCGACGAGGAAAAGAAGGGCGACGAAGAGAAGGAAGACGGCTTTCCTAAGGTCGACGGCTGCTTCATGATCTTCGGGGGCTCCGCAGCGTACGACACCAAGCGCCAGCAAAAGCTGGAGCGCCGCGAGGTCTACGCGGCCGAGCCTGCGACTCCGGCCTTCCTCGATTGGTCCGGACCGGCCATCACCTTCGATAGGTCCGACCACCCTGGACGCGTCCGGCATCCAGGGCGCTACCCTCTCGTCGTCGACCCCATCGTCGGCACGATGCGTCTCACCAAGGTGCTCATGGATGGGGGCAGCGGCCTCAACCTCCTTTACGCCGAGACCCTCGACGCCATGGGGATCGATCGCTCACACCTACGCCCTAGCAAGGCACCCTTCCATGGCGTCGTGCCAGGGAAGCAGGCGACGCCTCTCGGGCAGATCGACCTGCCCGTCACGTTCGGGACCCCTTCCTACTATAGGAAGGAGGTCCTCACCTTCGAGGTGGTAGGGTTTCGCGGAACCTACCATGCCATCTTGGGGCGGCCGTGTTACGCGAAGTTCATGGCAATCCCCAACTATACCTACCTCAAGCTCAAGCTGCCAGGGCCCAACGGGGTCATCACCATCGGCACAACCTTCCAGAAGGCATACGAGTGCGACGTGGAGTGCTGCGAGTACGCCGCGGCCATCACCGTCTCGGACGACATGGCGGTCCAGCTTGCGGAAGCGGTCGAAGACCAGCCTAACGCCAGGCAGTCAGGTACCTCCTTCGAGCCCACCGAAGGTATCAAAGAAGTCCCTCTCGATCCTGGCAGTTCCAATGGGGGGGTCGTGCGGATCAGCGCGGCCCTATCCCCCAAATAGGAAAGCGCGCTCATTGACTTCCTCCGCGCGAACAGCGACGTCTTCGCGTGGAAGCCCTCGGATATGCCAGGCATCCTGAGAGAAGTCGCCGAGCATTCCTTGAACATCAGGGCTGGCTCCAAACCAGTGAAGCAAGGCTTGCGCCGTTTCGACGAAGAGAGGCGCAGGGCCATTGGTGAAGAGCTCCAGAAGCTCCTGGCGGCCGGGTTCATCAAGGAAGTGCGCCACCCCGAGTGGCTGGCCAATCCTGTTCTTGTACCGAAAAAGAACGGGAAATGGAGGATGTGCGTCGATTATACCGGTCTCAACAAAGCGTGTCCAAAGGATCCGTTTCCTTTGCCACGCATAGATCAAATAGTCGACTCAACCGCCGGGTGCGAAACCCTCAGCTTCCTCGACGCGTATTTCGGCTACCACCAGATCGCGATGAAAGAGGCCGACCAGCTCGCTACCTCCTTCATCACCCCCTTTGGTCCCTACTGCTATGTTAAGATGCCGTTCGGCCTCAAAAACGCGGGGGCTACTTTCCAGCAATGCATGCTGAAGTGCTTCGGAGATCTCATCGGGCGGACCGTTGAGGCCTACGTCGACGACATCGTCGTTAAATCCAGGAAGGGCGACTAGCTCGTTCCCGACCTGGAACTAGCCTTCGAAAGGCTGAGGGATAAGCGAATCAAGCTCAATCCCGAGAAATGTGTGTTCGGCGTCCCAAGGGGCATGCAATTAGGCTTCATTGTCTCCATGCGCGGCATCGAGGCGAACCCAGAGAAGATTGCGGCCATCAGCGACATAGGGCCGATCCGGAACATAAAGGGAGTACAGCGCGTGATGGGGTGCTTAGCATCCCTAAGCCGCTTCATCTCGCGCCTCGGCGAGCGAGGACTTCCTCTCTATCGGCTCCTGAAGAAATCCGACCGCTTCGAGTGGACCAGCGAGGCACAGGAGGCACTTGACCGACTCAAGGACCTCCTGACGGAGGCCCCAATTCTAGTTCCACCGGCCGACGGCGAGACCCTTATGCTCTACGTCGCGGCGACCACCCAGGTGGTCAGCGCGGCCCTAGTAGTGGAGCGGGAGGAGGACGGGCACGCTCTTAAGGTGCAACGCCCGGTGTACTTCATCAGCGAAGTATTGTCCGAGTCCAAGGCACGGTATCCGCAGATCCAGAAGCTCGTCTACGCCGTCCTCATCACGAAGAGGAAGCTGCAGCACTACTTCACCTCCCACCCGGTAACGGTCGTCTCTTCATTCCCGCTTGGTGAAGTAATCCGGAACCCAAATGCAACAGGAAGGATCACGAAGTGGGCGCTTGAGCTTATGGATCAGGGTATCACCTACGTCCCCCGCACAGCCATCAAGTCCCAGGTACTTGCCGATTTCGTGGCCGAGTGGACAGAGGTACAAGCACCATCGGCGACAGAGGAGCAGGAGTACTGGACGATGTACTTCGACGGGTCACTGATGAGGGCCCGTGCCGGAGCAGGCCTCGTCTTCGTCTCTCCGTTGGGCGTACGCATCAGGTACATGATCCGCCTCCATTTTCCTGCATCCAATAATGTCGCTGAGTATGAAGCCCTGCTCAACGGGCTCCGCATCGCCATCGAGCTTGGCATCCGTCGACTAGACGTCCGAGGCGATTCCCAGTTGGTCGTCGAGCAAGTCATGAAGGAATGGAGCTGCCATGACCCTAAAATGGCCGCCTACTGCAACGAGGTTCGTAAGCTCGAGGACAAGTTCGACTGGTTGGAGCTCAACCACGTCGCAAGGCGCTTCAACGAAGCCGCTGACGAGCTAGCGAAGGCGGCGTCCGGCCGGATGCCCGTCCCCGACGGCGTTTTCGTTAGCGACCAGCTGAAGCCTTCAATCCGTTATCTGGAGCCAGCAGGGGTCGGCGATGTTGGAGGTATGCCCTAGAGGCAATCATAGAGATGATGATATTCCATTTGTATCCATGATTTGTATATTGTGTTCATTGAATATCCATTAAAGGCTACTTGAATTGATTTGCAATTATGTGAATTGTATGTGAAACTCTTTACTTGTATGGTTATTCTAAAGTTGTCCCTAGTCGGAGTTCATGTGAGGACACACATGAATATTAGACTAGCACATGTATTAGTTGATGACAATGTTTCACAAGTCATGGACATGGAGATGTTGAACTAATAATGTGGACACATGTGGAGACATGTGCTAGGACTGACCCAACACGAGAAGTAGTTCTCTCTTTAAACAACATATACGCTTTGTCCTTAGACCTGAGATTGTCGCATGTATTCTAGATGTGGATCGACCTACTTAGGGACTATCAAACGCTACGCCATAACAGGGTAGTTATAAAGGTAGTTTTCGGGTTTGTCAAGAAGCATGCTATGAGACATGGTCAATCAAGATGGGATTTGCCCCTCTCTAATTGAGAGTGATATCTCTGGGCCCCTCGAGTGATCGGATCCAAAAAATGCATGGCCATGCTACGTACGGTTAAGAGTTAACCTACAAAGGGATTCCGAATCACAGGATCGAGAAAGAGCGGTCGGCTTGAAGCTAGACCATATATCGTGAGGCAAAGGGAATAGCATGTATATTATGTTGTGATGGTTCGTCTGATATGATCTTCGTATGCGTATAGGAGTTGGCACATCTTGCTAGAGGCCGCTACCGACTATTGGGCCGAGTAGGAGTACTCGGGCCATGTCTATACGTATCCGAACCCATAGGGTCACACACTTAAGGGGCTGGAAGCCCAATTCGGATCTGATCCGAGTTGGATTAGGTTTAGGAGTACTAATGGGTCTCGGATCCAGAGGCCCATCAGGAACCTCTATAAATAGAGGGGTGGGGGCGCCCTAGGGTTTACACCTTTTTGGCGAAACACTCTTGCCGCGCCTCCCACGCCCTCGCCTGTTGCAACTCGCGGATCTAGCAATCCGTCTTGCGACACTTCCTCCCTGCACGTGTGGATACCTTGGAGGTGTTGCGCCTGCAACACTTGGACGAGCCATCGACGAGCCGCCGACGAGCCACGACGAGCCGACGACGAGCCGCGGCACCTTAGGCGATCTTGCTGCACGTGGACGAGCTGCTGAGGAGCTGCTGGACGTGATCGACTACGTACGACTACGTGATCGTCTTCACTGCACCGACGCATATCTACATCTTCCGCACCAGTAGTGCGTCGAGTGGTAATCCTGTGATCCTTATACGGCAGTTCTTCCTGGTTATACGCGGTAGAAATTTTTATTTGCGCTAGTGTAGCCTACCTCGTATCCCAACAGTGGTATCAGAGTCGTAGCTGCTTAGTTTTGGATTCGGGATGTGTGCATATGGAGATATGCGAGTTCTCTGTTTGATCTATGTGCTGATTTCGTGCCCTTGCTGCAATGGTAGTGTAACGACATACTCCTACCGGTCGGTTTCCGCCATCGGAGTTAAGTGATACACGTAAATCCAGTTGCGGTGAGGGAAGATCAATATGATTGGTCGAATCGAGATCCAGGGTCATACGCCAGGCGCATTAGATGTGCAATAGTAGATGGGATCTACTGCCGGGGTCGGGATTTTGCCGTATGCATATGCTTCGGTAAATCAGCTGTAACTTTTCGGTACGATCTCGGATCGAGGCGATTTTTATACGAAAATTGATCTACAGAAAAAGTTACACATGAATTTCAACGGCTTTGCCGTTTTCGGCGAAATTAGATTCCCCAAATTCGGCTTGGAAGATGGAGTTTCGGGCCTCCGAAGTTTGGAACGTTAGGACGCCTAACTCTCTTTTGCAGGATGTATGTATGTATCTTGTGATCAGTATGGCCCCCTTGTGTATGTGATGCATGTGTGTAACTCATTCGTGACCTGCGTGTCACGCGTACGGCAACACGGCAGGAGCCATATGTGTTGTCACTTTATTGTATTTAATGGTCTGCGTACCAATCTGTGATGATCCAAGCAACTATGTAATTTTCATTACTAGATTCTTTACTAGCTATTAGGCGTAATAGCATGCTCTAGTTCTTGGAGGACTCATCACTAGGAGGATGGCGCACATGGAACATGAAGATGGAGATCACCATGGTGAACAGGTTCTTTGGAGATGGAGATCACCATATGAAAACGGGCCATACTGTGTCACAAGCTGTGTGAATGCTATTCTGTTTATGTTTTACTTTCTGCATGCTGTGATGTTAGAAGTAGAACGATCCCTCACAAAGTTTAAGTTAGTATGCCCTCCCAACTAAAACTTGCACCGTCCCATGTCTTGTACAATTAGTGGTGGGTCTATGAAATTAGGGTGCCACTAGTTTTCCTTGACTAGACGGGTTTGTGTCGGACACTTACACGCATAAGGGTTGGTTTGCTTAACAAGGTCATCTTAATGGTTAAGGACCTTGGGGCATAAAGGTTGGGCGCCGAGACATAGAGATGTCACCCAACAACAGGAGTCATATGTGATATGATTAGCAAAAGTTGCTTACCGATCTACCTCGTTTGCTAGCGGTGATGCTAAAGCTCACTAGTGGACTTGTTAGTTGTGGATCCTGAATCACTAAGTTTCAATAGAGGGATATTGATTTTAGTGGGAGTAGATTCTGTTAAAATAGTTTAATGTAATTTGCTCTATCCTGGATATGTTTGTCTTAGTGTATTTTGCATTACTTTGTTGTAGATTAAATGGCACCTAGCAGCACTACACCGTTTGTTTTGCATTCGGTCCTTGAAAAGGACAAGTTGAATGGAACAAACTACTCGGATTGGATCCGTAACCTGAGAATTGTTCTCAGGGCTGAGAAAAAGGAAGATGTTCTAGACAACCCACTACCAGAAGAACCTGCTGATGATGCACCCGCTGCTGCTAAGAATGCTTACAAGAAAGCATGTGATGCTAACCTCGAAGTAAGCTGCCTTATGCTTGCTTGCATGGAACCCGAGCTGCAGATGCAGTTCGAAACAAACCATGAGGCGCACGATATGATCGTGGCGCTTAGAGACATGTTCCAAAAACAGGCCAGGACTGAAAGGTTCAATGTGTCTAAGGCCTTTGTTGAGAGCAAGCTAGCAGAAGGCGCAGCAGTAGGACCACACGTAATCAAGATGGTTGGTTACACTCAACGGTTGGAGAAGCTAGGCTTCCCACTGGGCCAAGAGTTGGCCACTGATTTCATTCTTTCGTCTCTTCCGCCTAGCTATGGGAACTTCATCTCGAACTACCATATGCATGGGACGGAGAAGGGTCTGAATGAGCTGTGTGGCATGCTTAAAACAGCAGAGGCTGACATCAAGAAAAGCGCTAGTACCAGCCATGTGATGGCGATACAGAACAAGCCCAGCTTTAAGAAGAAGGGCAATTCTTGGAAGAAGAAGGGCAAGGCTGGAACGTCCAAGCCAAACCCACCGCCCAAGGTTAAAGCTGGACCTGGACCTGCTCCAGACAAAGAGTGCTTTTACTATCATGAACTTGGTCACTGGAAGAGAAACTGCAAGCAGTACCTAGCTTCCTTGAAGAATGGCGGAAGTAAGAGTACTTCTACCTCAGGTACGCTTGTTGTTAATGTTATAGACAACATATTTCTCGCTGATACAATTATTAATTCTTGGGTATTTGATACCGGATCGGTTGCTCATATTTGCAATTCGATGCAGGGAATGATAAGAAGTAGAAGCGTGGAAAGAGGAGAAGTTGATTTCCGCGTGGGCAATAATGCAAGAGTTGCTGCTTTGACCGTCGAGACGATGCAACTCCACCTCCCGTCAGGATTTATTATGGAGTTGAATAATTGTTATTTTGTTCCTAGTTTAAGTCGAAACATTTTATCTCCTTCATGCTTGATGCAGGATGGTTATTCATTTGCGAGTGAAAACAATGGTTGTGTGATCTCTAAGAATAATATGTTTATGGCTTTTGCACCCATTGTGAATGGATTATTTGTTTTAAATCTTGATGGTTCACCTGTCTGTAATGTAAGTGCTAAAAGGCCTCGGCCTAATGATTTGAGTCCTACCTACTTGTGGCATTATCGTTTGGGTCATATAAGTGAAAAGCGCATGAAGAAGCTCCATTCTGATGGACTTCTAACTTCGTTTGATTTTGAATCATACGAGACATGTGAGGCTTGCTTGCTAGGCAAGATGACCAAGACGCCTTTCACAGGATTTCCTGAGAGAGCAGTAGACTTGTTGGAACTCGTACATAGTGATGTATGCGGACCAATGAGCACGACGGCTAGAGGAGGATTCCAATACTTCATAACTTTCACTGATGATTTTAGTAGATATGGCTATGTCTACTTGATGAGGCACAAGTCTGAAACCTTTGAAAAGTTCAAGGAATTTCAGAATGAAGTTGAAAATCAGCGTGGCAAGAAAATTAAGGCCTTACGATCTGATCGTGGAGGCGAGTATTTGAGCCACGAGTTTAGCAATCATCTAAAGAGTTACGGAATTGTTCCACAACTTACGCCACCTGGAACACCTCAGAGAAACGGTGTGTCCGAGCGACGTAATCGAACTTTGTTAGACATGGTTCGATCAATGATGAGCCAGTCGGACCTACCGTTGTCATTTTGGGGATACGCTCTAGAAACAGCAGCTTTCACACTTAATAGGGTACCATCTAAATCCGTAGTTAAGACACCATATGAGATATGGACTGGAAAGGTTCCTAGTTTGTCTTTTCTAAAGATTTGGGGATGTGAAGTGTTTGTCAAGCGACTTCAGTCGGACAAGATCACACCCAAGTCGGATAAGTGCATTTTCGTGGGATATCCAAAGGAAACTTTGGGATATTATTTCTACAACCGATCAGAAGGCAAAGTGTTTGTCGCTCGGAACGGGGTTTTCCTAGAGAAAGAGTTTCTTAAAGGAGAAAAGAGTGGAAAGACAGTGCATCTTGAAGAAGTTCAAGATGAGCCAATCAGGCAAGAATCAATGAGTGATGCTAACGTAGCAGAACAAGTTGAGATACCCATGGCAAGAGAAGCACCGCCACAACCACGAAGGTCGGCAAGGCTCCGCGAAATGCGGGAAATATTATTGTTGGACAATGATGAGCCTGCGACATACGCAGAAGCAATGATGGACCCAGACTCCGAAAAATGGCAGAGTGTCATGCAATCCGAAATAGAGTCCATGGGAGACAATCAAGTTTGGAACTTAGTTGACCCGCCTGATGGTGTTAAAGCCATAGAGTGCAAGTGGATCTATAAGAAGAAAAAGGACATGGATGGAAATGTTCACATCTATAAAGCACGACTTGTCGCAAAAGGTTTTCGACAAGTTCAAGGAGTTGACTACGACGAGACCTTCTCGCCCATAGTGATGCTTAAGTCCATTCGGATTATTCTAGCTATAGCTGCATATTTCGATTATGAGATATGGCAGATGGATGTCAAGACAGCTTTCCTGAATGGAAACCTAGCTGAGGACGTGTATATGATACAGCCCGAGGGTTTTGTCGATCCGAAAAATGCTGGAAAGGTATGCAAGCTTCAGAGATCCATTTATGGATTGAAGCAAGCATCTAGGAGTTGGAACATTCGTTTTGATGAAGTGGTCAAAGGGTTTGACTTCACCAAGAACGAAGAAGAGTCTTGTGTTTACAAGAAGGTTAGTGGGAGCTCTGTAGTATTTCTAATCTTATAGTGGATGACATATTACTGATTGGAAATAACATTCCTATGCTTGAGTCCGTAAAGACTTCACTGAAAAATAGTTTTTCGATGAAGGACTTAGGGGAAGCGGCATATATTCTGGGCATTAAGATATATAGAGATAGATCGAGAAGGCTTATAGGTTTAAGCCAAGATACTTACATTGATAAAGTGTTGAAGCGGTTCAGCATGGAAGAGGCAAAGAAAGGGTTCTTGCCTATGTCACATGGCATACATCTCAGCAAGACTCAGTGTCCTTCGACTGCTGATGAGCGGGATCGCATGAGTAGAGTGCCATATGCCTCGGCCATTGGATCTATCATGTATGCAATGATAAGTACTCGCCCAGATGTTTCATATGCGCTAAGTATGACAAGCAGACACCAATCTGATCCAGGTGAGAGTCACTGGACAGCGGTGAAAAACATTCTTAAGTACTTGAGAAGGACTAAAGATATGTTCCTCGTCTATGGAGGTCAGGAGGAGCTCGTTGTAACAGGTTACACCGATGCTAGTTTCCAAACCGACAGAGATGATTCAAAGTCACAATCAGGATTTGTGTTCACACTGAATGGTGGTGCTGTTAGTTGGAAGAGTTCCAAGCAGGAGACGGTGGCCGATTCTACGATAGAAGCCGAGTACATCGCGGCTTCGGAAGCCGCGAAGGAAAGTGTTTGGATAAGGAATTTCCTCATTGAGCTTGGTGTGTTCCCGAATGCGTCCAGCCCATTGAATCTCTACTGTGATAATAATGGGGCAATTGCGCAAGCAAAGGAGCCAAGGAACCACCAGAAGAACAAACACGTAATGCAGCGATTTCATCTCATTCGAGACTTCGTTAACCGGGGTGAGATCAAGATATGCAAAATACACACGGATCTGAACATTTCTGATCTGTTGACAAAACCACTCCCGCAGGCTAAGCATGATGTGCATGTAAGAGCTATGGGTATTAGGTACCTTCTAGATTGACTCTAGTGCAAGTGGGAGACTGTTGGAGGTATGCCCTAGAGGCAATCATAGAGATGATGATATTCCATTTGTATCCATGATTTGTATATTGTGTTCATTGAATATCCATTAAAGGCTACTTGAATTGATTTGCAATTATGTGAATTGTATGTGAAACTCTTTACTTGTATGGTTATTCTAAAGTTGTCCCTAGTCGGAGTTCATGTGAGGACACACATGAATATTAGACTAGCACATGTATTAGTTGATGACTATGTTTCACAAGTCATGGACATGGAGATGTTGAACTAATAATGTGGACACATGTGGAGACATGTGCTAGGACTGACCCAACACGAGAAGTAGTTCTCTCTTTAAACAACATATACGCTTTGTCCTTAGACCTGAGATTGTCGCATGTATTCTAGATGTGGATCGACCTACTTAGGGACTATCAAACGCTACGCCGTAACAGGGTAGTTATAAAGGTAGTTTTCGGGTTTGTCAAGAAGCATGCTATGAGACATGGTCAATCAAGATGGGATTTGCCCCTCTCTAATTGAGAGTGATATCTCTGGGCCCCTCGAGTGATCGGATCCGAAAAATGCATGGCCATGCTACGTACGGTTAAGAGTTAACCTACAAAGGGATTCCGAATCACAGGATCGAGAAAGAGCGGTCGGCTTGAAGCTAGACCAAATATCGTGAGGCAAAGGGAATAGCATGTATATTATGTTGTGATGGTTCATCTGATATGATCTTCGTATGCGTATAGGAGTTGGCACGTCTTGCTAGAGGCCGCTACCGACTATTGGGCCGAGTAGGAGTACTCGGGCCATTTCTATACGTATCCGAACCCATAGGGTCACACACTTAAGGGGCTGGAAGCCCAATTCGGATCTGATCCGAGTTGGATTAGGTTTAGGAGTACTAATGGGCCTCGGATCGAGAGGCCCATCAGGAACCTCTATAAATAGAGGGGTGGGGGCGCCCTAGGGTTTACACCTTTTTGGCGAAACACTCTTGCCGCGCCTCCCACGCCCTCGCCTGTTGCAACTCGTGGATCTAGCAATCCGGCTTGCGACGCTTCCTCCCTGCACGTGTGGATATCTTGGAGGTGTTGCGCCTGCAGCACTTGGACGAGCCATCGACGAGCCGTCGACGAGCCACGACGAGCCGACGACGAGCCGTGGCACCGGAGGCGATCTTGCTGCACGTGGACGAGCTGCTGAGGAGTTGCTGGACGTGATCGACTACGTACGACTACGTGATCGTCTTCACTGCACCGACGCATATCTACATCTTCCGCACCAGTAGTGCGTCGAGTGGTAATCCCGTGATCCTTATACGGCAGTTCTTCCTGGTTATACGCGGTAGAAATTTTGATTTGCGCTAGTGTAGCCTACCTCGTATCCCAAC